>NC_090442.1:401695423-401995423 GCF_031143425.1 Pleurodeles waltl | reverse complement strand
TTCAGGTGGGCATGCAAAGTCTCCTTCACCAAATAAGTATTTGTTACCAATGAACTTGTTTCATCCTTATAAAATGTTTAAATGAAACGTTCAGCACATTTTAAAACACACCAGACAAACATTCAAAAGAATAAATCAATAAAAAAAAATCCAAAGCAAATTTATTACGCTGTACAAAAACTCACACTTGCAAAGATGATAATCCGAGCAAAAGTAAGACAGTAGGTCTTTAAATTCCGCAGCGGATATACACGCATTTCTTTCAGGATCAATGTGCTAACTCACCTATTATCTCTCACCACCAGTCCTTTTTTATGGGTGAGCGCAAAGCGCTCTGTCCCATGCTGTAATCTCTCTTTGGGCTTCTAATCACTCCCATGTCATGTCAGTTACTTTCATTGGTTCGTGGGCTTACCTTTTAAAATCTGCTTGCTTTCATTTTTGAAAAGCATGCATGAGTCATGCCTTTTGCGGTGTTTAGCCCACCTACACAGCACCGGAAAACTACTGAAACCATTCAAAGCTCGATGTTTGCAGCATGGTTTCCGGACTACTTTATCTTTTTATTTTCCACGCAGCGCGATCGCACTGGGGTTTACATAGCACAATCGTGCTCAGTTTTTCCATTTTCAATTTCAGCGTGATCGCGCTGCATTTTACATAGTGCGATCGTGCTGTGCTGTTTGTCTTGTAGTTTCTGTGGCAAGAAAAGTCTGGTTAGGAGTTTACAACGCTAATAGCTCTAACTCGAGCAAATGTGAGACCCTTGCATTGCAAATGCTTGCTTAAAAATGACACTTGCATCTTTACAAAGGTTGCACCTTCATTGAGGCCGAAAACAATGTTTCTTATGTTTAATTTAAAACTAAAACTGTATATTGTGCCATATTTAGATATATTTGAAGGTTACGATTGAAGTCGTATCAGAGACGTTTTAAGGTATAGGAAAAGTGGGCTCTGGCCCAGGGCTCTAGTCTTTCAGTTGGCCCCCTGATAGATCCAGCTCTGTTCTGCGGAGTCTTGCACTGACGACCTTGAATAGTTCTTAAAGGGATTGTTTTGAATACTATTTTTTTATTTTTAATGTGGGTGATGGGTGAGAGTCTATTGCAGAAAATTTGCAGCGAAATATCGTGTTTATATTTCATACAACACCCATAGAAAAGTTTCTTTTAGATCATAATTTGACCTCACATATGAGAAATGCCAGGGCTTCACAGAGATCATTTGCAGTAATTTTAGTGAGCTGCTGCTGTTATGATACTGAAAAAAACACATATTACGATCATTGAGTATTAGATGTAGACACATTTAGATGAGTATGCCTGTGCACTCTCAGTGACCCGGCCAAAGACAGCGTGAAAGAGCTGGAATTGGACCATAAATTCAAAACTGTTCTGAAAAGAGTCCCCCAAATACATTTAGCGCAGTGCCCTCAAAATCCTTAAGATGTCCCTGCTACGTATTTTTTCCTGCTAGTAGCAGCTCAGCCTGCCCCGCTCAGAGTGTAAATAACTCATCTAGCAAATTGTGTTTTTTCCGTTTTGTGAGGAGTTATGCATTTATTTGAAAAACTAAACCTGCAAGGACCAGATTAAAAAGAATAACACTAGGACTGGGTGAGCTCCACACATAGGCTTTCAACAATTTATACACTGTGGTGCGGTCCCTGCGCTGTTAGTATTGAATAGTACTGTCCTTCACATATAAAAATGGCGCCAATGCACTTTTATACTCCTTATTAATAATACATATGAACCATTTCTGTACGGCTGTATTCTAATAGTGTTTCCCATTGTACCATTCTTCTTCATATCTATAGAGCGTGATGAAGTTTTGTAGTCTCCATGCATGAGTAACTCATCCAGCTCATGTTTTATTTGCACCCTGTGATTTGTAGGCTTGTTGACCTGAGTATAAAACTAGGACTACAAGTCCCAGAATGCAAAGGAAAAACCTGGACTGCATGAACTGCTCACACTTGGAACTGGGAAAATTAAGATGTCTGCACCGAGGTATGCTTCTGCTAACTGCGTCATTCCATGCTTGCTGTGAGATATCAGGAGCTAAACCTGACGTAAAATATCAATTCCACATTGTTGTGGTATCCCCGTGGACGTTTTACTTCTAAATCCGAGTTTTACAGCTCTGTAATAGGTACAAACTTGCAGTTTTTGTTTTACCTAATATGCAATCCCCTATCTGACCAACTTCCCAATGCAAATTTCTTTAGTAAAACCTGAAGGTATATTTAGCAGATCCATTGCACACATAGGACCTCAAAATAGTCCCCAGTTTGCCCCTGACGCAGGTTCTG
Source organism: Pleurodeles waltl (assembly GCF_031143425.1). NCBI lineage: Eukaryota > Metazoa > Chordata > Amphibia > Caudata > Salamandridae > Pleurodeles > Pleurodeles waltl. Next base: position 401,993,106 of record NC_090442.1, on the reverse strand, counting down.
ATTCCACATTTACTGTGATGGTAAGAACAATTCTTAAAAAAACCTTAGATTTGTGATTTAGAGTGAGATTTTGAATGTTATGATATCATCCTATGTTTGCTTTCTCTGTAAGCACTTCTCTGTGTGTTCATGTCACTTTTCCTCTCTATCTGATTTCTTGTGTGTAACCTGTGCATGCTGCATCCAATTTCTGATTGAAAGAAACTAATAGATTCTCTGTTGTGGTCTTCTGTGTCCCTGCGCACCAATAAGGGGGTGGGTGTGTACTGAAATCAAGGTAAGGAAGTGGGTTAGGGGTGGTGTTGGGGTACGAGCGAGGCCCTTGGAAAGGGGAATACTTAGCCTTTTCATGAAGAATGAAGACAAACATCATGCTGAGAAACAGTGAAGACATATAGCGAAAGAAAACAGATTGGCCCTAAGACACTATGCAACAGGCAATGACCTTGCTGTGGGTAGGCTTCAAAGCAGGACCTCAAAATAGTCCCCAATGCTTCATTCCTTCAATTTTTAAAAGACTATTCTTTTAAAAGCCCCTCGACCAGGCGATCTCACATGAAGTATTAGCTTGTTTGCTGTTCTCTTTTTTTTTGCAGTGCATATATTTACCGTAGTAAATTGAGAATTTTGCAATATGCTTTCAGTATTTAGGGCCTGATTTAGATGTTGATGGTATTACCGGCAATCTGCAGCAGTGGTGGACCTGAGTACTCCATCAAGTCGACAGTGTTCCAACCATTGTATTTAGCTGTATTGCGGCTGAGCCACTGACCGCCACAACGGAATGCTCTTCCTAACAGTCAGGCTGGTGGGTTCCCGCTGATCATATTTAGATGTTGCAGATCTGCAGGAGGTGTACTGGTGGTAGATTGCTGAGGGAGGAAGGCCGTCACGGGACCCAATGTACTTCATACAGTGGCTAGGGAATAGAGGTAAATCACACACACACACTGTACCTTGGCCATATGTGTACCCCTGCACAACTCACTACACAACACACCACTTACACACTATTATTCATTGACACTCCACCAGAACACATCATGTACATGCCAAAAACACACATTACCATACATCCATGATTCAACATACACACACTATTGACACTACACACACACACAACGCAACCACAACAATGGACACAACTACACCCTCATCTACACAAACATACACACACAAAAGCACAACTACACACATGGTGGGTGTTGTGTTTTCTCTGTGGTCCATTGGCAGCAGTGACGGAAGGTCTTGTTCAGTTGTGTCCAGTCAAAAACGGAAGAGGGAATGGAAAAAAAGCAGGATTTTACCTTATTTCCCCAACAAGTCAGGTGTGGAGGTAGCACCGGCAGGGAAGGCACATGCAAATCTGCTCGGAGGTAAGGGTAGCTGGAGTCCCGCTGGCAGCCACTAGTTCCAATGGCGCCTTCAACACAGGTGGAGTTTCCTGGCGGTGACGGCGGGACTCGAGCGCTCTATCGTCTATGGGAACACCAACATCTAAATCGGACCGGTAGACCGCCAAGCCGGCAGATGGGTTTTCAGTCAGAAAACCAGTAGCTATACTGTTACCATCAAGATCTAAATCAGGCCCTTAATATTTTATGGATTAAATGTGAGAAATATTTGCCATTTATAGAGCACAGATACATTTATTTTATGCAAGTAGGTAGCACAGCTTTAAAACATTTTTGTAAGAATGTGAATGAACAAGTATTCACTAAGTGTTAATCAGTTAGATCAACAGTGTTGGCACTCAAGCACCCTCTCTTAATGAATAAGCAGATAATGAGTAGTTCAGGCAGATATTTGGGATTGAATTGCAAAACGGAATACAGGCAGGAGAAGGCACTGATTCTCATGGTTTGGAATGTCTCTGCGTGGTTGTTAGAGTTCACCACACCTGATAGGTATGGAGTGCAATAAGCTCCTCACGTTTTTCCCCATGTGCATTTCAGTAAGTCAGAGCTACCAAATTATGCCAGGAGAAAATGCATGATAAATTCTGGGACATGCAGGTTTTGATGCAGACACCACTCAAATGTGCTTGCTTTACCACATTTTAGGTGTGTAAAGCCTCAGATTTTCCTATTTTATCGGGTGCTATAAATATTGCATACTTCTATGGGGCACGTGTGATCACAGAGTTTGTAATTAAGAACTACCCTCAGAAGTATTGTGAGCATCCCAGGCTGTTAAACAACCACTAGTTCAGTAATACTGCATGTGTTACTGGGGAAAAATCCTCCAGAATCATAAGGTTTAGTAACCTCAGTTATTATAGTTGTTGGCACATTGTAAAACTATGTACCCCATCTTAATGAATGGATGATTTTTACTGATTTATTCCTGGCTTAGTGCTAGACTGTATTCATGATATACATTGTTAAGGCAAATGGTGATAATTAGTGAATGAATAAGCATTTTTAGCAGGCCGACAGTACAGTGTAAACATATGATTCACTAGGACAGCATCTGTTTTAATGGACACATTTTGAGTCATGAGATAATGATGAATTGTAAATTATACACGGACAGTTGTGAGAGACCTACTTTTTTGGGGGTCAAACCCAGTAGATCTCCAGTGCCTCAAAAAAAATGTGACCTCTGCAGAGATTAGGAAAACTGGCATGTTTTTCTCACCCTTCCAACTGAGTTCTGATGTTTAGAATAGAATTAAGAATAGAATTTAGACTTGACAGAGGATTATTTACATCTGCTGGTGACATAGCAAAGTCCTGCACTGAAACCCAAAAGTCAGTGCTCACATCAACATTGATATTTTAAAATGATCCAGAATGTATTCAGTATTAATATTCTAAGAATCATGGACCATATCAGAATGGGCTAAGTGTCTTTCGTTTGTGTGTGGTGTCTAAAGTTCAAACCTATAACTCCAAAAATGTCTATGTTAATGCATGAATTTTAGACTGAACAAGTTGAAAACCAAAACAGGAATGTTCTGCTCATCGTTCCCAATTGTTTAAAGATAATGCATTACCTCAAGAAAATTCTGTGTTATGTTTGAACGTTAAACACCTTGTAAATAAAAAATGGATTTAAGCTCATCATGATAAATCCTTATATGTGTAAGAACTATTATCAAAATGATGAATGCATCATCACTTAAAAAGATGAGTGAAAAATAAAAACACCTCCAACATTTTTCAGAACATATCCATGTTCCATTAATCTACGATCCCTACGTGCCTTGTCAATCTGTGAAAAGACTTTGCCCTCATTATGAACACGGCGGTAAACACCGCCGACTGGCGTGGTGGCGGTGAACAGAAGACCACCATTGGCGGAGAACAGAAACCCGCCATATAATGAGTCCAAAATCTGATTCCGACAAAAATCACCAGTCTCTGCCAGAACCTTGTCGGCAGAAATGCTGGGCCTCCTACCCCGCCACCGCTGAGCACACCAACACCCTGCCCTCCAAATAATGATGCACAAATCACCTTGGCGGTCAGTCGAGGAAAGGGATGGAGATAAGACTTTATCCACTGGCTCAATAGAAGAGTGTTCAGGAAGATAATGACCATTTATAGGCAAGAAAAAAACAGTCACAAAACTAATCCATAATAAAAATGCAAGCAATGTCAGAAATATCCACAGATAACTCCTGTGTATAAAATAAATAGTTATTTTTAAGCCATATGTACAGCTTACGTGTTTTTGAAACAGTCTCAATAGCAGGCGCGGATGAAGTCAAGGAAAAATCATCAAGGTTGATGAAATAACCAGAAGCACTCTCTGCACAAGAGATGTGCATTACTGGTGGATGGATCCACTTCGCGTGGAGGCTTATAGTGGACGATGTTGTCAGTTTGTGTAGTGTAGAAGACAACCACATCTTGGACAGGTGTTGTCGTTGAAGTGGTAACAGGAATCATCAAAAGCTCATTTTCTACCCTCCCCCCAGAAGTGTTGTTATTTTTTCTTTGAAGAGGTATGTCTTGTTAGGTAGTGGGAGGGGACCGGGACCTACCCAAGGGACCTCTGAGTGTACTGTGCAGGATCAACCACATGATAGAGTTTGATGTTGTCAATGGAGACGAATCTGTTTGTTATGGAACCAGGCAGCGGTGGTAGGATGACAGTTCTGGTACCTTGTATTACCAGAACTTGGGCCGGTGCTTTGTAGGATGGGCTGAATTACTTCTTCACAGCAATTTTCTCATGAACCATATCCCCGACTTTAGGAATCCAGCCAGTAGATGTTGTTGGCAAATCCCTTATTCATAAGCTGGCAGCACTGGCAGGTGATTTATCAGCACAAAATTGCTGAAGCTCCTGTAAGACAGTGAGACATTCATTTATTGCAAAAGGTGTATCTGCTGCCACCAAATTAGGGCCATCTATATCTGGGACATACATAGGTATCCCAAAGAGAACCTCATAAGGAGTGCGCCCTCCCAATGACTTTTTTGGCAGATTATTCAGTGCTTTCTGGACCCCACATAGGTGATGAAGCCAGCTGCGGCCATGACCTAATACTCTAGCTGTTAAGGACTGCTTTAGATCTCGATTCCTCTTCTTCACAACTGAATTTCCCCCGGGATGGTAGGGTGAGGAGTAATGGACTTCAACACCCATCGTTCCCAGGGTGTCCCTAAATGCCTTGGAGGCAAAGGCAGGTCCCTGGTCTGAATGGAATGCTGCAACCGCAAATGTACTGATAATGATCAGCAAGTCTTTTATAACAGTTTGAGCGTCAGCCGACTGCCGTGGCCATACCCACAGGAATCTAGAACAAGAATCTACGGCGACTAAGATGTATTTATATGCATCACCCTATTCAAGGGGACCACAGTGGTCCAGTACACACATTGTAGTGTCCGGTTGGACACTAAGAGGGATGTCTGTGGAGGGCTTTTGATGTTTGAGCCCTTTATTACTGGCAAATGTCACAGCAGAGGACATATTGCTTGGTCTGTTTGTATAGACCTAGCCACCCAAAGCTTTCTATAAGAGTGTTATTGTGGCTGCAACACCAGCATGGGCAGAGGTGACACTTTCATGTGATGATTTTATTAGATCTAATCTCTGGTCTTGTTTGGAGATCACTCAATCTCCAACCCCAGGAAGTGTTGCATAGGCAACATTCTGTGCACTGATGTGGTATGAGTATTTTGTAGGGTATGTTTTTGAGAGCAGCTTGCCTTCAGCCGAGGCATTCATGGCAGCCAAAATTTCATTATCCAATTTTATCTAAGAATGAGTCACTGCAGCCACAGAATCCATAGCTATAGCAGACGTGGCTGCTTCATCAGGCAAAGTGTTGCCAATTATGTGTACTCCTACACGTTGATGGCCCAATGTATAGGCTACATGAGCACTCAATAGCTTATCCTTCAGATCAGCCACCCTCCCCCTTAGAGTTCTGTGTTTTATGGTGCTCCCTTTGGAGTCTCTGAATCTGTTCAATCACCAATGATTAAAATAATCATTGTATGGCTGGCCACAGTAGTACAAATCACAGATGATCATGTGAGTTGTCCTGGATCCGTATGCTCTAGCGCTAAGATAAGGGGATTAAGTTCAGCCACCTGAGCTGTGCAGTCCCCCAGGGTCTACGTGTAGGTATTGTGAGGGTGGAATATACCATCCTTCATTTCTCTACTCATGGCTGCGCAAGCAGCTGAGTATTTATGTTTGGTACCTACAGCTGGTTGTGCTGAATCATCGGTGTAAATGACAGTATGGTATCTGTCAAGTGGCAAGATGTCTAGAGGTGCGGGGTACTCCTGTTCGTATTGGAGGAATTCTTGTGCCTGAAGTTTTGGATCCAAGATATAATCAACATCAGAGACAATCAGGGAGGTTGCCCATTGAATCCAACGTGGATGTAATGCTTTAGCGTTAGGAACACTAGCTTTGGCAACGTCCTCTAAGGCTAGCACCTGGGTAACAACAATAATCAGTTTTCCTTGTGCAACTGGTCTCTCCTTAATGACAGTCATCTCAACTGCAATAAGAATTTTTTCTGTGGGTGCAAAGCGTTCTGAATTGGACTATAAATGAGATTTATATGCTATGGGCACCATGTTGCCTTCGTTAAATGTGACCTAAGTGAACCCAATGGCACCAGCAATTATTCTGATGACCAAATTTGTTTTGTCACTGGTGTGTAAGTGTTTTGCTTCTAGCATGATCTGTTGCAATCCCCTAAGAATGTATGTGTGTTATACTGTCCAGTGTCTGCTAGAGATATCTGGGCATATTAAGTCATAGAGTGGCTTGATACGTTGTGCATGGTCAGGAATGTATGTTCTGCCAAAGTTAAAGAAACCTAGTAAAGATTGTAGTTTCTTGATAGTATTTGGTGGCTGAAGTTGAGCACACTTCTCCAAAAAGTATAGGACCAGGCTCTAGACCTCATTTGATAGCTCTTATCCCAGGAACAATACGTTGAGAAAGGCTATTTTAGTTTTCCTAAAATTAAATTTGCAACCAAGGGCTGCGAATCCTAGAATGATCTGATCGAGCCTGGCAAGATGAATTTGAGGTTGTCATCTGGGTGATAGATATCATCTACAATGCCTCAGGATCAATATCACGCAATATTGATGTTACACGGGCTGAAAACAGCCCTGGGCTGTTTTTTTATAGCCTTGGGGCAAACAGCAGAAGCATTTTTGTGAGCCATCTGAGAATGCACTCAGGTCCCAACTTTCGTGTGCTAAGTTCTGGAAGAAAAAAACATTGGAAATATCCAAGGTCATTTTGTATTTTTTATGCACTATATGCTGTGTGAATTTTGTATTAAGTATGTGAGTGTATGACTGTTTAAGTGTCTTTAATCTAAGACTATTCTGTATGAATGGTTGGGTTTTGCAACGGAGAATAACGGTTCATTCATTGCAGAGACACAGGGCTCAATTACACCCTGGTACTCGAGCTGAACGAGGATCTCCTTCACTGGAGTTTTAGCTTGGTGTTTGAGAGGATATTGTGGCTGAGGCTGGGGTGCAGACCTAACAGGTATTACATGGTAAGGAGAATCCTTATCCCAACCTACATGGTTGCGGTATACCGCAGGTGCCTGTGCTAAAGCCCAGTTGACAGCGTAGGCTTGTTTTACCGCTTCTGGAACAAGATCAGAGAAAGAAGTCAAAATTACATCTTCCACATGTGGGAGCTTACGGACATCCTGGGGTGGCCAGTCCCTCTCAGCCAATAGGATATCACAGCTAAGTGCATTACAGAATATCACACTAATGATGAGCTCTATGTCTCCCTCAATTTGAATGTTTAAATCAAATACCCCCGTCAGGTGGGAGAGTGCACGAGTCCGCAGTCTCGACTGCAATAAAGTTGCTAGTTGCTGTGGCAACCAGATGATCTTTCAGACTCTGGCAACATATTGTGACCTCTGCAGTGCTGTCTAGCAGTGTCACTGTCCACCTCTTGTTCTTCAGCAATGTCCTCAAGTGTACAGGAATTTTTAATTGACAGTGCTGCCACCTTTTTCTTTTTAAACTGTGGCTTCTTTTGTTGTGGGGATTTATCTTCTTTTTTGTCTGAGGACTGTGGTGAGTCTTTCCTCTGTTTCACATAGTCAGGATGTTGCTCTGAATGGCCCATTCTCTCGCTATGTCTATCCAGTGCGTCCTGAGAGGTACAGGAGGTACGTGAATCGGTATATCTGTCAGAAGCTTTTATATTTTCTGTTTCTGAGATTACATCTCCTTTCAGAGTTCTCCTGGTGTGGAGAACCAGCTCTCTGACTTTGTCTGTCTTTCATTTGCTTTTGTTTATCCCAACACTTTTTAGAACCCTCCTGTGCCTGTTTAGTACCTTCCTTAGCCTTTTTTGGCTGGGCTCCCAAATTATCCCGTCCTGTTCTGGTATAGATATTGGAAATAATTTTCTGTAGCTGTTTCTCCTGTTCCAGGTGTGGAATCTCTCCGAGCCGCTGGCATATAGCCAATGCTACTGCTTTCTCTTTAATGTTACTGAGTACTATTGACAAAACTGTGTCAAAGTTACGCATCAGTTTCATCCCCAAATCTAGGGCTGGTGCAGCCTCGTGCTCATTCTGAATCTGTTTTTTAACACTTCCGGTAAATTGGCAAGTGTCAGGGTACCATGTGTGGTAGTATAGATCGCAACGAAGACTGTACCCCATGTGTTGCAGCCATCCACTGAGGGAACCTTCCTGAAGGGCAAGCACTTTGTGAGAATTCTATGTTTCTCCTGTGGTCCCATATGGGGAAAGACAGCTTCTAGCTGATTTTGTTTTCTGGGCTATCCAGAACGGGATTTTCTTTCGTTCCAAGGGCACTTTGCCCATGAAAGATTGTACTGTTTGTCGATTTATCCCAGTAGTAACCAATTGGTATCCAGCAGGGGCTGGTGGTGCTGGTTGCACTGGTGTTGTTTTCAGAGTTTGCATTACAAACTAAACAAGTCCTCTATATAGTGTTACTGGCTCATTGTATAGATTGTGCAGATCAGCTGCCTGCATATTTTGTACACCGGGGTGAAGTGTACATGTGGAAAACATAGGCCACGTTGGTCCTTGATTACCAAGGGGACCTAATCTCACAGGTTATATTACGTATTGTAGGGCGCCATTAAGCCAGTTTTGATGTTCTTGATAAGTGATTGGAATTTCAAGATACTGGTATGCGTGGTACCGTTGTGGTACATTTCCAATTCTGCATGTGTGGAATGTGAATAATCTAGTGTCTTCCTCAGGAAAGGTGACCCAAGAATAGAATGTTTCTGTTTGGTCAGCTTCATTAGCTTCTACTATGAATGTGACATCCCTGCCCTCTTCTGTTAAGCCATGCGCTACTAAGTGCAGTGTTAATGCCTGTCTGGCATTATCAGGAATGTCTATGGTGTTAGCCATATTGTGTAATGGGTAAAGAGATGGAACACCAAGTGGGGAGAAAAGTCCTTTTCATAGTTCGAGCTCGAACAACCTACAGCCTAATTAGGTACTCCCTGTTCAGCTGAGGAGAATTATCCCAAACACCATGGACATCTCTGTATAATGGCACTTAGGTTACCTGTTGTGTGTGAAACAGAGATACTCAGAGCATCCGTAAATTAGTGACTAAACACAATAGTTGGTGGGGACATGTCGTAATTAGACTCTTGCTCTAGGCAAGACTGCTGGTTTAGAGATGACAGCACTTTTGTTTGTAGGTGACTCGGCCAATCCTACAATAAGTCACAACTGTTGGCCCAACCCTCCCAGCTCACAAGCAGTACCTCACCAAAAACCCAAACAGTAAAAGGTGATTGGGGCAGCCTTTACACATGGACTAAAAAGTGCGACATCTCAGGGAAGTCGTGGTTAAACAGAGATTACCGTTTTCTCACATGAGCAACATCGTTCACAATCAGGCAAAGAAGAGGATGCAGTAAAGTTTTCAATATTGACAAGACTCCAATCTACTGTAAATTGCATGGGCTTCAATGATTAGGATAATGAACAATGCAAGAAACAGAATGGTAAAAATGAGAGTCGTGAATACGAAGACCCCCATCATCTTGCAATAACATGAGATGTAAAATAGATGTGAAATGAACCCTAATGCCCTAGCATGACAAACCTAGTTTCTAACCTAAAGAGAGCTAGGCGTGTTAAACCTAATCTGCCAGTACCATATCCATGAGAAGAGCCCCCAACCCTTGTTAGTTTGGAATGAGGTCTCTAGATTAGACTCCGTGGGGACACGAAGGCTGGGTCTGCATCAAGGCGACGTGCAGCATAGATAGCGTCAATGGCATCTGCTAGGAATGCCTCTGATAATCAGGTCTGTGTGAGATGTGTTTAGACAGATCTTGTAGGACCCATGACGCTAGTATGTTCCCAAAACATGGATAGGGCATGCTTTGGGCGACAATTAAATAAACAACTCCCTAAAAAGGTACATTATTTTACTGTCACATGAAAGTAAGAAAGTATATGATGGGAATACCTATGTATCTCATTTATCTTTGAAGCTGATAGTGATGCCTTTACAGAGTGGCACTGATAACGTGAAAGTAAAACATCTTCGTCCCTATAAACATGGTTGCCATCTTGGAAGAAATAATTTTAAAAATGTGCTAAAACAGAGCAAACTAAGTAGGTTAAAAGTCATTAGGTGACGGGGCACAAGCCTACAAGCCAGAAGGCTAAGCAAAGCTTGTGATTCCCATTAAAACAAAATAAGATCCACTACGGACCACAAATACACACCAAAGGAATGGTATCCTCCACGGGAAACATCCTGAACAACTAGGTCTAAACCACTACTTGCCTGAACTACTACTGCTAAACAACTAAAAAGTCTCCTCAACTAAGTACTGAACAACTACTGTCTAAACAACAATTGTGCCAGAATAACAATTGCCTGAACAACTAATTTTAAGGTAAGGTTTTCTGTTTGGTTTTTATGGGTTATTAGTTGTTTAGAATATATATATACATATATACATGTATATATATATTAGTTGTTCAGACAATTGTTATTCAGGCACAGTTGTTGTTTAGACAGTAGTTGTTCAGTACTTAGTTGTAGAGACTTTCTAGTTGTTTAGCAGTAGTGGTTTAGGCTAAAGTTGTTTAGGGCCTAGTTGTTCTGTCACATATTCATCATCCACTGATGTGTATTTTACCTCAGAAACCCCACTTGCAACAAAATCATTGATGGACTCAGCTGCTGCCCATGAAAGATGGTGTATAACCCAAAACTCACCTGGCTGCCTCTTGGGACCCACACCCAGAGGGGTTATTGAGATATTCTCCAAAGGCCATTCATAAAATGGGCCCAAAATCCTTCCCTCCAAAACGTCTTTTTCCAATTTTTCTTTGGCCATCTCTGCATGAGAAGAAGCTGACTTCAAGTTTTTTGTCCAGTGCTGCAGCCGTGATCCTTGATAACATAACTTAAAGCCATCCTTAAAGCCCCCAAAAAGTTTTCTCTTCTGTCTGGTTTGAGTACCAACTTCGCTTACATTTCAAAATATCAAATTTAACTGGGGTAGGCCCCTTTTCTTGTAACTGTCTTCTGTGTTCTGCCTCACCCTTGTTCCCCATGCCACACATATGGTAAGTTGCTAAAGCACAGAATAACTGGGTGTCTCCCCCCACAGTTTGTGCAATCATGTCTGAATTTACGCTCACGTGCATGAGCCTCTATTGAATGACCAGCATGCTCCATTCATTGGAAAATAACTTCTCCCTGATCCTCCCACACACTTTGGGGTGGGAGGGATAGCCCCGAAAGGGCTGATAAGGTACCGGTAAACCACTTTCAATATGCACTAAAACAACTGTCCTTGCAGGTGTCATCTATTGAATCCATAATTCATTATCAATATCACCCCATTCATTTTCCAGGTTTGCACACAATTACTGGTCATAGTGAAGCCATGCAAAATCACCACAATCCATTTGTGCCCTCCGTACAACATCCAAATACTTGAATAATACAACATATCACTCTGGATGGTGTTCGAAAAACACACTGGCATAAATCAGGAACGCTGAGGTCCAATTCTCAATATTGGTAGGCACCTTAGGTCTCTTGGCCAACTCCAATTCTTTTTCATTTGAACCCTCTTGGCCTGAATCTCCCTGTGTAATAATTTGAAAACATTAACAAAATCCCTTCTACAAATTTTCTCCTTGGTACCCTGTGTTAGATGAGCACCAAGAGGCATAGCTATCTCCATGTAGTGGAGTTTCTTATTTTTTTACACTTCCACCTTTTGCCCCTTTGTCAACAATTGTAGAAGGCTCCTTACCATCTTGACTCACAGACGCCCTATGCAATGACTGTACTACCCCTGTATTTTGCTCCCTAACAGTTGCATTAATACCCACCCATTTCTTACCTCCTGACTTAGGCGTAACTAAGCGTGGTTGTTTTGGACTGTTCCCAAAACCTACAGACACTGATAGAGCGGAACGTGGTAACAATTTACCTGCGTTCGGATGCTCTTTAGGTCGATGAATCTTTTGGCTAAGTGGGAACTCTCTGTACTCTTAATTGATCAATCACCTCTTATCGATAATCAATAACGAACGTAAGCAACACCTTGAACAACATAACACTTAACAATTAATCCAGAATACATTTCGGCGAACCCTGACCTTTCAGCCAGGAATAACCACACCAGTTTATTGCAAAGTTAGTGAATTTATTTCCCTATATTAACAAAGCTAGCACAATATAAATGTGTCTCAACACCAAATGATAAACATAAATGAACATTAAGAGCTGTCCATATCGTCGAAACAAGTGTAATCTATGTAGCATTTGAATCACAAGGCATTCGATAGTGGCAATGCAAAGCACTAATACGATAATCTGTAATGGGCTAATTGCGTACATTTAGTCAGCATAACAAGATCTCCAATTGCATCGTGTGACATATGGAATCCTCGTCTAACCTCAAATTAGCATCAGCATGTGGGACTTCATGCAAAAACAATTTGGCAACATCAATTTAGAAAACTCCTAGCTAGGGCCCTTATCAAAATCAGCAGTTGGTTACCTAAAGGAAACACAATGCAATTTTACAATTTTCCTTTCATATTTACCAATTCCAATCAGCAATCAATGAAGTCTTCGTCTCACAGGTACCGTTTCTCGATCAGCATGGGACAGGACAAAGGGGCGGGGGTGAACGGGGCAATTGCCTCACGGCGGCAGGTTAAGGCTACTACTTCATGCAAAGGGACAAATCAAAGTTAAAGTCTCTAGGGCAAGAATCATTAAAGTCTCTTTCTCTCGACTAGAGAAAGCATCAAAGTCTCTCAAAATGGCATCGCAGCAAAATGGGTCATAGTAGCTACGAAGTCAAAATGGCGGGATGTCCGAAGATAGAGAGAGCTTCCCTCTCGTGCACCTGGGTTTTATAGGCAACAGTTCAAGTCCTGTAGGGTCTCCATTGGTGGGTTCATAGGTTAGCTTCAAATTGACCAATCAAAAACGATAGTTCTCAAGCTTTTACTTAAGCATACATTATCCTTGGAGATGGGTACGCAATTTGCAACATTGTTTCTCGATTAGCTTACTCTCAGAGGCTTCATTGTCCGCACCTGCAAGCCGACATTGAATTTAAGAGAAAATATGCCATGCTGGCACCAACTTTAAGATAAGCATGCGAGCAGTCTCTGTGGAAAAGTACAGCTTCAAGCAGAAATACACGTTTAATAGCACAGTGGAAAAATACGAACGTTTAAACCGTGAGACCAGGCAACTAGGCCAAAGCCTCCGCTAAAGTAATGCTAAGCTAAGGCATTTCAAATAAGCAAATCGTAGCACACGTTTATGATTATGTCGAATTAGTGCATTCCTAATACACCACGTTATATAAAGCACGCGTATAAATGATGGCAAACTACTCTGAGGGCACATTTTGTCCCCGTACAATCTTTATTAATTCGGTTAATGTCACACATGATTATTTCAGCACTACGTTTATGCGTTAATAAATCAAAACCTTCATTTTCTGCTTCATCAATCCCTCCTCTGATGACTACTTGTCATCACACAAATTTAGCCCACAAATTTTATCTCATTAAAATTCTGTCAGCTCCCTTTTCCTTTTAGTTCCCCTAGTTTGCTCTTTGTATTCTTCTGCCATTCTTTTCATTATTTTCTCCTCCTTTCTTCTTTTAATTCTCTCCATAATCATTATTATTCCCCTTTTTATTCCCCAAATTCCAAATACACAAATTATCACTATTAATATTCCTTCTATTATTTTCAATAATATTCCATTCCAAATTCCCCCAATCCAATGTCCCACTGAAGCAAGTCCCTTTCCAACCTTCTCCCACACTCCTGGTTCTTTCAGTTCCTTCAAATCTGCACTTTCTTTTGTTAGATTAGCAAGCATAGTTTTAATTTTCACACTATTATCGGGTATATAGGTGCAGCAGTGGCGTGCACCAATCATTTTGCAAACGCCTCCATCCTTTGCTAAAAGAATGTCTAAAGCAAGCCTATTTTGAAGAGTCATAGCTCTTTCCTCTGCAAGTTCAGCATCCATCAGGATTATAGCACCTGAAAACTTTGTCAACATGTTATCCACTATAGTAGACAACTTCCTTATTTTGATGGAATTCAGCACAACTCCCAATGAAGGAATCATGGCTCCAAATATATCACCTACCACAGCAGCTGCGGTCTCTCTTTTCTGGATACGGTGATATCCAGGTGTCTTTTTAATTATCGATATGTCATCCAGTTGATAAACCTTCGGAAACACTATACCCAAATAACATCTTCCCCACCATCCCTTTGGAAGACGATAATAGGCATTATGCCCACAAATGTAATACACCCCTGGAATGACAGGGTCAAGTCCGTCCATCATGAATGTCCATTTGGCCTTAAAAATAAACGTATGTTTGCATTCACTCGCTCCTACAAAAATATTGTCATAGTAAGATTCACCTCGATATATACAAAACTTCCCTACATGCCAAGCATCTAAAGCTATTTTCCCTTGTGTCTTTATAGCAGCAAAATCATAATTATCTACTGAAGTCCTCTTATGCAGTTCTTTTTCTAATTTCGCCTTCATTTGAGCCCTTCTATCATCTGTGCGATCTAAAAAGCTTATTTCTACAGCAGAGACGGAGCATGTAAGGTTCTCCCTATGAGCATGAGCCGTTTCAAAAGGTTGCATTGGCTCGAAAAAATCCCTCATAATTTTGTAATCCCAATATTTTGCAGTCTCGCTTAGCTGAGCTATTATAGGAACATAAGCAAAGGTAACATCATAATTTGAGAAAAAATACTGTATGTTAGATTGACCATAAAACCTAGACATTACTAAACTACATGTAATCCCATATGTAAGAGGCATGTGGTGATAAGTCACCCCTTCCTTTACTGATGTCGGTATCTGGGTACACACATAACAATCTTTCGCATCCATAGTCTCAACATACTCTGTTAGTAAGCGATAGAAAACGTTATACAAAAGCTCTTTCTTATCATGCAAGAGCCTCTCATCCATTGCTAGTCTTTTCAATGGTGTTAGTTCAGTAACAGGAACAATAGTAGAAGCAGTAATAGTCTCATTCTCACCCTTTCCATGCATTCCAAACACAATTGCCATTATTATTAGTACACATGTTAGTACGAAGCCTATACACACGTATTTACAATACTTCTTTCTATTGTTTTGCATAGCGTACCCAGGCATGATCTGTATAGAATCAGAGAGCTAGAAGCACTTATAAATGAAACTACTTAGCAATTCAGTTACAAAGCTTGAACGAGCACAATGTTCACACCGTCTTCTTCAAAAGGCCAGTCACTTTTCGGTTAGCAGCATTTGTCTCAATTCGGTTTAGCAATGTCTCAGCTGGTTGTTTATCTCACGTTAGATTGCAGCAAGCAATGCCATTTACTTCCGTTTCAATCAACAGAGTCTATGAAACTTTTCTTTTCTATTTGTATCTCTTCTTCTTCTTCGTTCTCGATGCTTAGAGATACAAACTCATCAGTCCAATCATCATTGACTGCATATGCCCATTCAGGACCGGAATACCTCTTGTTTGGTATCCTTTTCCTTTTCAATTTTGCTTCTCTCTTTGATTCTGCTTCGCTGGCACTCTCCTCCTTTGCCAAGTCCTTTTCTTCACTTGACGATTGTTCCACGACAGTCACTTCCTTTCTTTTCTCTTTCACTTTTGGCCTTCCTCCTTCGTTCAAACCTTCTTTACCCTTTTCTTTTATCGGTGAGATACTTAGGGCCTGATTCTAACTTTGGAGGACGGTGTTAAACCGTCCCAAAAGTGGCGGATATACCACCTACCGTATTACGAGTCCATTATATCCTATGGAACTCGTAATACGGTAGGTGGTATATCCGCCACTTTTGGGACGGTTTAACACCGTCCTCCAAAGTTAGAATGAGGCCCTTAGTCTTCTTTTTGCACCGTGTCCGTTTGATGGACCTGCGACCTTTTCTGTAGAGGTTTGAACTCTTTCGTCCTGCTCTTCTTTGTCCCCACCTTCAGGGGAATCAGTCACGTTTTCCTTTTCTTTTTCTGTATCGTCTGTTTCTGGGAAAGCCCCCTTCTGCTCAGGCTCTCCTGCCTTCTCACTCTCTTCGAGCCCTTCGTCACCGTTACCTTCTTCAGGCTCTGTATCACTTTCAGCTGCTTCAGGTTCCTTGTCACCTTCAGCTGCTTCAGGCTTTTTGCTACCCTCAGCTGCTTCAGGCTCTTTGTCACCTGCAGCTTCGTCGTCGCTGTCCGAACTTTCTCCTTGGTCTTCCCCAAGTGAGTCGGACTCTTCGTTCTCCAATAATATCTCTTTTTCTCCTGCTGTTGCTTGTTCGCTTTCAGTTCGCTTTTGTTCTGTCTCAGCACTCGGCACCGTTTTATCAGGCACTGGTAGTTTCAGCGCTTCAACTTCCTCATCTGTGGGACACAACACCTTCTTTGTATGACTGGCGTGAATCCAGTTGGGAACCCCCGCGCACTTCACAGCGGTAGTTGTCGTCAGGATCACTTGGAAAGGGCCTTTCCAACGGGGTTCCAGGCACGACTTCCTCACGTGCTTCTTTATCACGACCCAGTCACCTGCTTTCAGTGCGTGTCCTGGACCTTGAATCGGTGGCAAGGTGGTCGCCTCCACCTGGTGAGAGAAAGAGCGAACCACGTCAGCCAGACCTTTGCAGTAGTCTAACACCATATCATCTGTAATATTCAAAAGCATGTTTGCGGGAACTGTAGGAAGTCTCATAGCCCTGCCCATGAGAATTTCGTGCGGAGACAATCCAGTTTTTCTATCCGGAGTGTTCCTCATTGACATCAGCACTAAGGGCAATGCGTCAGGCCATTTCAAATTAGTTGATGCACATATTTTTGCCATTCTCGATTTCAGCGTACCATTCATCTGCTCCACCAGTCCTGATGCTTCAGGGCGATAGCTACAGTGCAGCTTTTGCTCAATGTTCAGTGCTTCGCAAAGTAACCTCATCACCTCGTTATTGAAGTGACTTCCCCTATCTGATTCTAAAGAGATCGGGAATCCGAAACGTGGTATTAACTCCCTCAATAATAGCTTGGCAACTGTAAGACTGTCATTTCAACGTGTGGGGTATGCCTCAATCCAATGACTAAAAATGCACACAATCACCAACACATATTTCAGACCCCCATGCACAGGCATCTCAATGAAGTCCATCTGCATTCGGCTAAAAGGACCGCTTGCCCTACCAATGTGACTCGCATTCACAACTGTCCCCTTTCCTGGGTTCATCTGCTGGCAAGTGACACATCGATGGCAAACTGCTTCCGCAGCTTGGCGAAATCTGGGGTTAAACCAATCAGTTTTGAACAATCTTATCATGGCATCTCTCCCTAGGTGAGCTTGCCCATGATAGAACCGCGCAAGCTGTGATAAGAGACTATTTGGCAAAACAAATTTTCCCTCATGTGAAACCCATAGCTCGTCTTGTCTTTTTATGCATTGTGATTTAATCCAGGAATCTCTTTCATCCTCCCCGACATTACTTTGTAGTGCTTTTAGTTCTTCTATTGTATCTACGACCTTCAAGGCAAATGCTTCAGCTGGTTCGAGTTCTGGTTCACTTATTGTATTCCAATCATCCCTTAACAATATACAGTTCAAGGCACAAAATCTTGCGACTTGATCTGCATAGGCGTTTCCCAAAGACACATAGGCCCTCATTCTGACCCTGGCGGTCGGTGATAAAGCGGCGGCCAAGCCGCCAACAGGCCGGCGGTCTAAAATATGCAATTCTGACCCTGGCGGGAACCGCCAACACAGCCCGCCAACTTAACACTCCGACCGCCACAGCGGTACAAACAAACAGCGCGGCGGTTCCCGCCAACAGCCCGGCGGCAGACAAAGTACCGCCCACCCTATTACGACCCACCAATCTGCCACCTTTTCCGGGGCGGGAGCACCGCCGATAAGAACACGGCGGAAACAGACTACGAACGGGAAAACGCTCACCTCTACGCACTCCACGCGAGATTCCGGCAGTATGGAGCCAGAGTTACAGGTCATCCCCGCACTCCTATTCCTCCTCATATACCAGGAGCACGCCCGGCGGCGCGGAAGACATCGGTGAGTACTGCACCTACGACACAGGGGAGGGAAAAGATTACCGGCACACACCCACCCACCCACACCCACTACAACACACACATCAATGCATTCCCACAGATCACTGTCACAACCCACAAACCACCCCCCTCCGAAATAATGCAAAGACCAAAAGAAGAGATCATAAACGGGCAGATATATTGAAATATGTACGCCATTAATCCCAATAAATAAATAAACTATGTACAAAATATATACAGCTACTAAATGTAGTCCAACCACTGTCCGTGGATCACAGGGGTCCTGTGCAAAGGGGCAAGGCCCAGTCCCACGACAAGAACTCCACGGAGAGAACACTGCAGGGGCATCAGAAAGAAAATAGGACAGGCACCTCAAGGGGAAGGGAAGGGGGGGCACCTCAGCCACTTGAGTACACGACGCCAGATCCACGAGGGGACTCCATGACCACTGGGCCATCCTGGGGAGAGCAAAGCCACAGTCCATACAGTCCATACAGTGGGTGGCCTGCCCACTGGGCCATCCTGGGGAGAGCAAAGCCACAGTCCATACAGTCCATACAGTGGGTGGCCTGCCCACTGGGCCATCCTGGGGAGAGCAAAGCCACAGTCCAAACAGTCCATACAGTGGGTGGCCTGCCCACTGGGCCATCCTGGGGAGAGCAAAGCCACAGTCCAAACAGTCCATACAGTGGGTGGCCTGCCCACTGGGCCATCCTGGGGAGAGCAAAGCCACAGTCCAAACAGTCCATACAGTGGGTGGCCTGCCCACTGGGCCATCCTGGGGAGAGCAAAGCCACAGTCCATACAGTCCATACAGTGGGTGGCCTGCCCACTGGGCCATCCTGGGGAGAGCAAAGCCACAGTCCATACAGTCCATACAGTGGGTGGCCTGCCCACTGGGCCATCCTGGGGAGAGCAAAGCCACAGTCCAAACAGTCCATACAGTGGGTGGCCTGCCCACTGGCCCATCCTGGGGAGAGCAAAGCCACAGTCCATACAGTCCATACAGTGGGTGGCCTGCCCACTGGGCCATCCTGGGGAGAGCAAAGCCACAGTCCAAACAGTCCATACAGTGGGTGGCCTGCCCACTGGGCCATCCTGGGGAGAGCAAAGCCACAGTCCATACAGTCCATAACAGACCCCACTGCCACTGGAGGAGGCAAGTTGGCCAGAGGACATCCTGCAGCCCTGCCCGAGATAGATCCTGCCCTGCCACGTCTGCCAAAGGGCCAGCGGTTCTTGCCCTGAAGGGCCCAGTTCAGCGGTTCATGAGACGGCGGGGCCCAGTTCAGCGGTTCTTGAGACGGCGGGCCCAGTTCAGCGGTTCTTGAGACGGCGGGGCCCAGTTCAGCGGTTCTTGAGACGGCGGGGCCCAGTTCAGCGGTTCTTGAGACGGCGGGGCCCAGTTCAGCGGTTCTTGAGACGGCGGGGCCCAGTTCAGCGGTTCTTGAGACGGCGGGGCCCAGTTCAGCGGTTCTTGCCTTGAAGGGCCCAGTTCAGCGGTTCTTGAGACGGCGGGGCCCAGTTCAGCGGTTCTTGAGACGGCGGGGCCCAGTTCAGCGGTTCTTGAGACGGCGGGGCCCAGTTCAGCGGTTCTTGAGACGGCGGGGCCCAGTTCAGCGGTTCTTGCCTTGAAGGGCCCAGTTCAGCGGTTCTTGAGACGGCGGGGCCCAGTTCAGCGGTTCTTGCCTTGAAGGGCCCAGTTCAGCGGTTCTTGCCTTGAAGGGCCCAGTTCAGCGGTTCTTGAGACGGCGGGGCCCAGTTCAGCGGTTCTTGCCTTGAAGGGCCCAGTTCAGCGGTTCTTGCCTTGAAGGGCCCAGTTCAGCGGTTCTTGAGACGGCGGGGCCCAGTTCAGCGGTTCTTGAGACGGCGGGGCCCAGTTCAGCGGTTCTTGCCTTGAAGGGCCCAGTTCAGCGGTTCTTGAGACGGCGGGGCCCAGTTCAGCGGTTCTTGAGACGGCGGGGCCCAGTTCAGCGGTTCTTGAGACGGCGGGGCCCAGTTCAGCGGTTCTTGAGACGGCGGGGCCCAGTTCAGCGGTTCTTGCCTTGAAGGGCCCAGTTCAGCGGTTCTTGCCTTGAAGGGCCCAGTTCAGCGGTTCTTGAGACGGCGGGGCCCAGTTCAGCGGTTCTTGCCTTGAAGGGCCCAGTTCAGCGGTTCTTGCCTTGAAGGGCCCAGTTCAGCGGTTCTTGAGACGGCGGGGCCCAGTTCAGCGGTTCTTGCCTTGAAGGGCCCAGTTCAGCGGTTCTTGCCTTGAAGGGCCCAGTTCAGCGGTTCTTGAGACGGCGGGGCCCAGTTCAGCGGTTCTTGCCTTGAAGGGCCCAGTTCAGCGGTTCTTGAGACGGCGGGGCCCAGTTCAGCGGTTCTTGCCTTGAAGGGCCCAGTTCAGCGGTTCTTGCCTTGAAGGGCCCAGTTCAGCGGTTCTTGAGACGGCGGACGGTCTATGGCCAACTGCTAAATGCCTGGTGGTGCCCTCCTGGGCAGCGGGGATGGTGCTCCTTCACTGCCCACCTGGGCTGTGGGTGGTGGGGCCCTCCTGGCCAGCTGGGCTGGGTCCTCCTTGGGCAGCGGCTATGGGGCTGGTGGGCTCTCCCGGGGCAGCTGTGCCGGTTCCTCCCGGGGCAGCGGCTATGGGGGTTGTGGGCTCCTCCTGGGCAGCAGGCCTGCTGCCTGACCTCTCCAACTTGCTGCCCTTGCCCTCCTTAGTCGTCGGCCTGTGGCCCTTTCCTCCCTTTGGAGCTGTGGCTGGTGACTGTCTCTGGGTGGTGTCCGGGGGGGATGTAGAAGGCGGGCTCCTGCGGCGCCCCTTCCGCCTTCTGCTCCTCTTCCCAGGGGGTGGGCTGGCTGTCCCCTTGCTGCTGGGCGAAGATCCAGACATGCGGGCTGGCGGGCTCCAATACCCCTGCACCCTTGTCAAGGGGGCTGCAGGGCTGGTGGTGGCTGAGGTGCTCTTCTTACCACAACGAGAAGGAGGGGGGGGCTCAGGGTCAGGAAAGAAGTTAGTAGTGGCGAGGAAGAGCTTCTTGGGACAATGGAGAGTGGTAGGTACAGTGGGAATGGGAGTGGAGGGAGAGGATGTGGTTGTAGGTGAGTCACGTTTGCTGTCTTTGGGTGCAGGTGCAGGAGGGATAGGCTGTCGTGAGGTGGATGGCTGTTGGGTGGGTGGGTGGCTGCGTTTGTGTGGTGTGGAAGAGGGGGTGACAGACACAGTGGGAGAGGACACAGGGGACGTGTAAATGGCAGTGGGGGTGGTGACTGCACGTGTGCGGACTGGAGTGGAGGGTGTGCTGGTGATGGAAACACTGGCTGATGGTGAGGTGAATGGAGGTGTGAGTGTAGACGTCACAGGGAGGGAGGAGGGAGACGAGGAGGTGGGGGTCACAGAGGTGGTAGTGACTGTTGGCATGTCTGCATCGGAATGTTGCGTGTGTGAATGTCTGCGTGATCTGTGGTGCTTATGTTTGGATGAGCTTCTCTTGGGTGTTGAGGTGTGTGCAGGCTGGTCTGATGGTGTGGGTGGGACAGGCAGAGGAACAGGAGACTGGGAGGAGGGAGTTAGTAGAGGCAGGCAGGAGACAGGGACAATGGCTGCCGTCAGTGCTGAGGCCAGAGCCTGGAACGATCGCTGATGGGCAGCCTGACCCGAATGAATGCCCTCCAGGTACGCATTGCTGCGATGAACCTCCCTCTCCACCCCCTGGATGGCATTCAAAAGGGTAGTCTGCCCAACAATGAGCGTTCGGAGGAGGTCAATGACCTCCTCACTGAGGGCAGCAGGGGTAACAGGGGCAGGGCCTGAGGTGCCTGGGGCGAAGGAGATGCCCGGCTTCCTGGCAGAGCGGGCACGGGGCGAACGCGGAGGGGCTGCTGGGAGGGCGGAGATGGTGCGCTGGGTGGCGGCTGTACCTGTAATGGCGGGGGGCACGGATGGTGCCACCCCCGCAAGGGAGCCCCCTTCCGAGGACGTGTCCGTGTCGCTGCAGGCTCCAGTCGTCCCCGTCGTGGAGCTCCCCTCGCCCTCCGTCTCACTGGTCCAGTCTGACTCTGTGGCATGGCCCTCCTGGGCCATGTGAGATGCAGCTCCCTCCTGCCCCGATGCCACTTCTCCTCCGCCTGATGATGCTGATGCACACAAGCACAGAAAGACAAACAAAAAGGGGGGGGAGAGAGAAATAAAGGGATATTGAGTACATGGATCTCCGGTACAGTTAGCGGACATGACAGACACAGATGCCCCCTGCACTAAGTTGCGCACTTGGGGTACGCTACGCATTCCGTGGAACATGCCCTACACGCCTAGAGTTGACAACTGCACCCATGGATGACACGGCCCAGGGATGGCTGTACTGACAAACTACTGAGGGTGGTGGCTGGGGACACAGGGGCTTACGGGGGTGCCCAGCCTACAGATATCGCCCTGGCCTAGGGGGACCCCCAGCCCTCCTCCCCCACCCAGACACCTCCACTGCGCGACAACAGAGTAGATAATGCTTGTACTCACCCCCTTGTGTCTGCTGTGCTGCCCTCACGCGCCCATCCAAATCAGGGTAGGCCACCGCCAGGATCCGGAACATCAGGGGGCTCAGTTGACGGCAGGCACCCCGCCTACGTTGGGAGGCCATCCCCAGCAGAGACTCGGCGGTCTTCTTGGTCCCGCGGCGGATGTCCTCCCACCTCTTGCGGCAGTGGGTGCCCCGTCGATGGTGGACCCCCAGGGCCCGGACTTCCTTGGCGATGGCACGCCAAATCCCGATCTTCTCATGGGCGCGGACCTATGTGACACGTACAGGGAGGGAGAAATACCACGTTCAAGTTACTCAGCATTTTCCTTTCCAGTGGCCCAACGCCCCCCATCCCCGCCAGGCCCCCCGCCAGGCCCCCCGCCATGCCCAACATGCCCCCCATCCCCGCCAGGCCCCCCGCCATGCCCCCCGCCATGCCCAACATGCCCCCCATCCCCGCCAGGCCCCCCGCCATGCCCAACATGCCCCCCATCCCCGCCAGGCCCCCGCCATGCCCAACATGCCCCCCATCCCCGCCAGGCCCCCCGCCAGGCCCAACATGCCCCCCATCCCCGCCAGGCCCCCCGCCATGCCCCCCGCCATGCCCCCCGCCATGCCCAACATGCCCCCCATCCCCGCCAGGCCCCCCGCCATGCCCAACATGCCCCCCATCCCCGCCAGGCCCCCCGCCAGGCCCAACATGCCCCCCATCCCCGCCAGGCCCCCCGCCATGCCCCCCGTCATGCCCAACATGCCCCCCATCCCCGCCAGGCCCCCCGCCAGGCCCAACATGCCCCCCATCCCCGCCAGGCCACCCGCCATGCCCCCCGCCATGCCCAACATGCCCCCCATCCCCGCCAGGCCCCCCGCCAGGCCCAACATGCCCCCCATCCCCGCCAGGCCCCCCGCCAGGCCCAACATGCCCCCCATCCCCGCCAGGCCCCCCACCATGCCCCCCGCCATGCCCAACATGCCCCCCATCCCCGCCAGGCCCCCCGCCAGGCCCAACATGCCCCCCATCCCCGCCAGGCCCCCCGCCATGCCCAACATGCCCCCCATCCCCGCCAGGCCCCCCGCCAGGCCCAACATGCCCCCCATCCCCGCCATGCCCCCCGCCATGCCCAACATGCCCCCCATCCCCGCCAGGCCCCCCGCCAGGCCCCCCGCCAGCCCCAACATGCCCCCCATCCCCGCCAGGCCCCCAAGCCAGCCAGTGGCCCCAAATCCATATTGAATTAAACTCACTTGTTGGTCTGGAGGACCGTAGAGTAGCGCATACTGGGGGAGGACCCCATCCACAAGTTTCTCCAACTCCTCTCCAGTGAAGGCAGGGGCCCTTTCCCCAGTCGCAGCAGCCATTGTCCCTTCCAGACCGAGGTCACAGCAACACTTGCAGTATAGGTCCTCTCCTGTGAAAGTTCAAGTCGCAAGTGGATAAGTAGATAGAAAATGGCGGTCAAGTCCGCGGCGGTGCGTACCGCGGCGGTGCGTCCCGCCACCGCCGGCGCCCTTCGCCATTGGCTCCTGAAACCCATAGGCTTCAATGTTAACCAATGCGGCTTCGCGCCGCGGTCTTGGCCCGCCGCCCGCCGCGGTGTGCCACGCCAGCGCATTGACCTCACATCCCATTGTCACACTTCACAGGTCAGGCAGCCGCCATTTCCAGGGCCCACATGGCTCAATTTCAACTGCGTCACACAGGCCTAGGCCTTGCATAGCCACTCAGACACGCCATTCACTGCATAGAGAATCGTATACTGTGCTAGCTGTGAGTACGTACCTGTGGGTTGCTTGACTGTGTGCTCCATGTTGTCCTTCCTAGGCACCGTCCGCTGGGTTGGGCGAGGAGACGGATGAATCCTCCCGTGTACTGACCGCTGGTGGACCTGTCGACAATGGAAGAACGCCACATTATCCTGACCTACCGTCTTAACCGTGCCACTATCCATGAACTGTGTGCCCGGCTGGAGCCCGACCTGATGTCCCCCATCCGCCAACCCACAGGGATTCCCCCTCTGGTGCAGGTCATGTCAGTACTCCATTTCTTGGCAAGTGGGTCATTTCAGACAACCGTGGGAATTGCTTCTGGGATGTCTCAGCCCATGTTTTCGAAGGTGTTATCCAGAGTGTTGTCTGCCCTGATGAAATCCGTGAGGAACTACATCATTTTCCCTGAGGTGGGCGAATTGGCTACAGTGAAGGGTGATTTCTACGCCCTTGGACATATTCCCAACGTAATTGGTGCCATTGATGGGACCCATGTGGCTTTGGTTCCCCCAAGAGACAGGGAGCAGGTGTACAGGAACAGAAAAAATTACCATTCAATGAACATCCAGGTGGTGTGTTTGGCTGACCAGTACATCTCGCATGTAAATGCCAAATTCCCAGGGTCAGTGCATGACGCCTACATCCTCAGGAATAGCAGCATCCCTTACGTGATGGAACAGCTACAGAGACACCGTGTCTGGCTAGTGGGGGACTCTGGGTACCCCAACCTGTCGTGGCTACTGACCCCAGTAAGGAATCCCCGGACCAGGGCAGAGGAACGGTACAATGAGGCCCATGGGCGTACTAGGAGGGTGATCGAACGCACCTTTGGCCTCCTGAAGGCCAGGTTTAGGTGCCTGCATATGACAGGTGGATCCCTAATGTACTCACCTAAGAAGGTGTGTCACATCATCGTGGCCTGCTGCATGCTTCACAACCTGGCTTTGCGCCGCCAGGTGCCTTTCCTGCAGGAGGATGGTCGAGACGGTGGTGTTGTGGCAGCGGTGGAACATGAGGAGAGTGACGAGGAGGAAGACGACGGGGCTGAAACAGACAACAGGGACAGAATCATTGAACAGTACTTCCAATAGGACACAGGGAACATTTCAAAGATAATTTAGTAAATGTTAACTACTCTGCTGCATCTCTGCTGCCTGTCTATTTGCCCCAGTGTATGATGACTGAGTTTTGGCTTTTCCCTCCCTATTTCAGATCTGGGGTCCCCACTACGAGTCCTGTGCTTCGTTTCCCCATGGACTACAGCTTTGTGGCAGCTGTTTGTTGACTTCACCATGTACAAGGACATATTTGCACTGTCATGTCAATTACAATCTATTGAAATCACAGCCAGACTCCTGATATTTTGGTGCAAAATAGGTGTTTATTGAAGTGCTCAAAATGGGATGGGTGGTTTCAAGTGGGTGGGGGCTATGGTGAAGGAATGTCCATGGCAGAGTCCAGAGTAACAGTCACACAGGTGCATTGTCCAGAGGCCTGTGGAGAGATGGAGCATGGGCAGTTCAAGGATAGACAGGGTGACAATGTGGGACAGTGGGATGACATCAGGTGGTATCCATTGCTGGCGGGGGTCTTGACATCCTACTCTGTCTTCTTGCGAGATCTCAGGGCCCTCTTGCGGGGTGGTTCTTCTCCTGCAGGAGGTGGGGGTCTGGTGGGCTGCTGCTGTGCGGGGGCCTCCTGTCCACTAGCGCCGGCGGAGGTGGATGGCTGTTCTTGGTCCAGGCTAGTGGCAGGGGCCCTTGGGTGTTGTTCAGTGTCCGCCCTGCTGTTTACGAGGTCCTGCAGCAGCCCTACCATGGTAACCAGGGTGGTGTTGATGGCTCTGATGTCCTCCCTGTACCCCCGATAGTGTTCCTCCTGCAGCACCTGGATCTCCTGGAACCGGGCCAGTACCGTCGCCATCGTCTCCTGGGAGCGGTTGTATGCTCCCATGATGGTGGTGAGGACCTCGTG
This sequence comes from Pleurodeles waltl, assembly GCF_031143425.1. NCBI lineage: Eukaryota > Metazoa > Chordata > Amphibia > Caudata > Salamandridae > Pleurodeles > Pleurodeles waltl. Next base: position 401,966,790 of record NC_090442.1, on the reverse strand, counting down.
GAGAGTGGGTTCCCTGGGCCTCTCCTCCCCCCCCTGTCGCACAGCTGCCCGCCGAGTTGCCCTGTTTCCCTGGGCCTCTGCCCCCTGGCCGGTGTGCCCACTACCACTGCCCCCAGGTCCCTGTTGTTGTTGGGGTGGTGGGTTATCCTGGGTGCCCTGTAGTAGTAGACACACCGCAGATTGACGCGCCCTGGAGACAGAGGCATGGGCCCGCTGGGTGGGAGCTGTGCTGGTGTTCCCAGAGGGGTTAGGGTCTGTAGTGGGCTGGGCCTGTGTGAGGGGAACCGACTGTCCAGAGGTCCCCGATGGTCCGGGCTGGTCATCGGTGTCCAGGTCGACAGAGCTGCTGTCATCGCTGACGGCCTCTTGAGTGGGGGGTGTGGAGAATTCTGGCCCCTCCGCCGCGGTGTGTTGACGGTCGGGTCCTGCAGGGGTATAGAGGTATGGTTATAGTTTCAATGTGTGGCATATGGGTGTATCTGTGGGTTCTCGTGTCCCCAAGTGCTGGCATTCATGTGTGGGGGCTTTGGTGAGGGTGGCTTGTGAGGGGGATGTGTATATGCATTGGGCATGCTTTGGTGATGGGTGTCCATGCTTAGTGGACGCATGCAGGCCTAGGTTTTGGGATGTGTGGGTTGTGATGGTGAGACATTGGCGGGGAATAGGTGTGCTGGGGGTGGGGGTGAGGATGGTGGTGGGGGTGAGGATGGTGGTGGGGGTGAGGGTGGGGGTGAGGATGGGGGTGGGGGTGAGGGTGGGGTTCGAGGATGGGGGTGAGGGTTGGGGTCTGATTTGGCATGCAGGTGGGGGGAAGCAGTATTGAAGCTTCAACTTACCAGTATCCATTCCTCCGCCGACTCCTTCGAGGCCGTCAGGATGCAGGATGTTCAAGACTTCCTCCTCCCATGATGTGAATTGTGGGGGTTGAGGTGGGGGTCCTCCGCCAGTCTTCTGCACGGCGATGTTGTGCCTGGATACCATGGAACGCACCTTCCCCCGTAGGTCGTTCCATCGCTTCCTGATGTCTTCCCGATTTCTGGGGTGCTGTCCCACTGCGTTCACCCTGTCGACAATCCTCTGCCATAGCTCCGTCCTCCGGGCAATGCTGGTGTATTGTATCTGTGTGCCGAACAGCTGGGGCTCTACCCGAACGATTTCCTCCACCATGACCCTGAGTTCTTCGTCTGTGAAGCGGGGTTGTCTTTGGGGTGCCATGGGGTGGTGTGTATGATGTGTGGGGTGGAGTATGTGTATTTAAGTGAGTTGAGTGTGGTGGTGTGTGTTGTTTTGTGTGTGGATAGTGTGTGGGTGATGGTGTTGAGTGGCTGAGGCTGTTATGTTTTGGATGCTGGTGTCTCGCTCTTGTCTTCTTTACGAATTTTTAAGCGTAGGGGTTTGTGGGTGATGTGGGTGGGTGTTTTATATTGTATTGTGTGTGTGGGAGTGGTGTGTGTATGTGTATCAGGTGTGTGGGATTCAAATCGTCCAATGTGGGTGAGTTTTGTTCGTTTGTGTGTATTCTGACCGCGCCGGTGTGTCCCGCCAATGGAATACCGCGTTTGAATGACCGCCGCGTGGATTCGTGGGTCGTAATGGCATGGGCGTATTTCTGTTGGCGTGGCGGTGGAGGTTTGGTCACCTCCACCTTTCCGCCGACCGCTGGTCTGGCGGTCTGTTGTGGCGGTCGGATTTTCGGAGGTTTGCCTTCTGCGGGTCAGAATGACCGTGGCGGGTTTCCGCGACCGCGGCGGGATTATGGAGGATTTCTGACCGGCGGTAGGCGCCTTTTACCGCCGAGGTCAGAATGACCCCCATAGTCCTGTCCTTTCGTATGAGCACTGCACTTTACCACTGCAACTTCAGCTGGTACTTGAATGGCATGTAACAATTCCCTTATTCTCTCCCCATTTTTCACTGGGGATCCTGAAGAAGTCAGGAAACCTCTCTGTGACCACAGTTGTCCAAAGTCATGCACAATCCCAAACCCGTATTGGCTATCAGTGTAAATGGTGACTTTCATCAATGCAGACAATTGACATGCTCTAGTAAGGGCTACAAGTTCTGCTACTTGTGCAGAATAGACTCCTTGGAGCCATCCCGCTTCCAAGACCCCTGTTACAGTACATACAGCATATCCTGCTTTCAAAATTCCCACCCCATCTCTTAGACATGAACCATCAACAAAAAGAATTTGGTCATTTTCATCAAGTTTTGTATCCTTTATGTCCGTTCGGGGTTTTGTGCAAAATTCAGTCACCTGAAGGCAGTCATGCTCGACGTCTTCAGCGTTCTCAATTTCAGCATTTTCTCCAGGAAGCAAGGTAGCTGGATTCAACGTAGTGCACCTTTTCAGCTGCACATTCGGTGAGCCCAGAATAGTCGTTTCATACCTTGTGAGTCTTGCTCCAGTCATGTGTTGCGTTCGGGAGCGGGTCAAAAGTATCTCAACTGAGTGAGGGACCATGACTGTTACTGGGTGTCCCATCACTATTCCTTCACTCTGAGTGAGGCTGATACCAACTGCTGCTACGGCGCGCAAACACCCTGGGAGTGCTGCTGCAACCGGATCCAGAGTAGCTGAAAAATACGCTACTGGTCTGTTTACGCCACCATGGGCTTGAGTCAAGACAGACAAAGAACATGCATCACGTTCATGGCAAAACAATGTGAAAGGCTTTGTGTAATCAGGCATACCTAAAGCTGGAGCCCTGCACATGCATTCCTTTAATTCAACAAAAGCCTCCATCTCATCCCCTTTCAGTTCGATCTGATCCAAAGCATCCTTCTGGGTCAATTTCAGTAAAGGCTTTGCTAGAGACGAGAAGTTGGGAATCCACTGGCGACAGTATCCCACCATTCCCAAAAACTTCCTCACCTCCTTCCTTGTCTTTGGTGGACTCATTTGAAGTACACTGGTAATTCTTTCCTTCATTATTTTCCGTGACCCTTTCTCTATCTGGTGACCCAAGTATTTCACTTTCTTCTGACAGAACTGCAGTTTGGAAGGAGACACTTTATGTCCATTCTCTCCCAAATGGTTCAACAGAGCAATGGTATCGGCTGCGCAGCCACTTTCTGTCTTTGATGCAACCAGTAAGTCATCAATGTACTGTACTAGGGTTGACTCGAATGGCAACTCTAACTCTTCCAAGTCTCTCTTTAGAACCTGATTGAATATCGACGGTGACTCAGAAAACCCTTGAGGAATTCGGCACCAACTGTACACTCTGTCTAGGAATTTGAAACAAAAGAGGAATTGGCTGTCCTCATGAAGAGGCACAGAAAAGAATGCTTGTGACAAATCGATGACTGAGAACCACTCAGCCTCGCAAGGGATCTGAAACATTATCACAGCTGGATTCGGTACAACAGGGCAGCACTTGATTATGATGTCATTTATTTTTCTCAAATCCTGTACAAGTCGGACTTTCCCACTTGGCTTTATTAGTCCCATTATCGGTGAATTACATGGGCTGCTTAATACTTCTCTCAGTACTCCCTGCTTCACGAACTCGTCAATAAGTTGGGCAACTTTCATGAGGGTATCTTGTGGCATGTGGTATTGTGGGGTCTGGGGAAAGATCGCATTGGGTTTTACCATCACTTTTACTGGTTCTACTCCTTTCATCAATCCCACCTCTTTCCCTGTCATGTCCCACACTTTCTCTCCGACTGTTTCCCGTAGTTCTGCTGGGATATCTTCTTCAGTTATCATTGGTAAAAGACAAATCAGAGGATACTCTTCGTCAACTGTTTCTATCTCATCCCCCTCTACACTGTCCTCGTTTTCCCCATCATTGCTCGTCTCTATTGTTATTCCTTCGTTTGAACACATGATCGAGCAACCCAATTTACACAATAGGTCTCTTCCTAACAGTGCTATCGGGCTTGAGTCACACACCACAAACTGATGTACCCCTTGATAGTTACCAATGTTGACTGGTATCGGATCTGTTATTGGGTTTGTCAGATGCCTGTTTGCTACTCCCACCACTTGAACTGTCCTCCCTGAGAGTGGCAAATTTGGTACTTCACTGCTCTTAACAGTTGAACGTGTGGCTCCCGTGTCAACCAAGAATGAAACACGATGACCCATTACTCTTCCTTCTACGTACGGACCCTTTTGATCAACTTCTAGGGATGCCGCAAGCACACAATCTCCTTCCTCTTCTGAGCTTTCACTCTCCCATACATTGTTTATTCCACTCTCACTGTGTAATGGGAACTGTTGTATTGTGCCGTTTGTGCTCATTACCTGACCCGTTACCTGTGGAGGAACCATCATTTGCTGCTGACTCATTGGTGCCAAAGGTATTTGCATTTGCTGATTAGGTACCATAGGTAACTGCTGTTGCATCGGCTGCATTTGCGTCATCTGCACACGGGGCATCTGCATCTGCTGCGGCTGCATAGGTTGTAATCCCTGCAATTGATTCATGGTCTGAAAATTTGGGTTTGGACCCCTCATTTTCGGTCCTCTCATTGTCTGAAATGCATTGACATCATTGTTTTGCTGACCAACACCTACACCTGCACCTGCACCTTCCTGCACCACCATTGGGCACTCGCGTTTCCAATGACCTACGTTTCCGCACGCGTGACACGGCATCACTTTCTTCATTGCCTGCACACCTGTCACAACAGTGTTCAAATCCGGACCATTATTCACAAAACCTCCTCTGCCTCTGCCTCTGCCTTGTGGCTGAAACGCCATGTTTCCTTGCAACTGCGGCTGCTGTTGCTGAAACACCATGCCTCCCTGCAACTGCGGATGCTGTTGCGGTACCTGCTGTTGGAACCCTTGCATCCCTGGCAACCCTTGCAGTCCTTGCAGACCTTGTAAGCCTGTCTGAGCCGCCTTAAGCTGCATCATCATCACCTTCTCTTTCAGCTTTTTCTGTTTCACCTCAATTTCGTCGCTACAGTATTTCGCATAAGTCAGGACTTCATCAATCGGTTTCGACTGCCAGCAGATCAAATGCGATTTTATCATCTGGCTTATATCTGGTCTCAGCCCTTCCACAAATCTGAACACAAAGTGAAGCATATCTTTCGCCTCGATTGCTTCTGTGCCACTGTAATTCTTGAACGCCTTCAACAACCTCTCATAGTAACTATGAATCGATTCTTTAGCCTCTTGGGCAGTTCGATCAATTTTCTGCCAATCCACATTTTTGGCGGCAACCTTCGTCTTCAAATGTTCAATCACCTTATAGTACAGACACATCACCATAGGTGATGGTGCACCCGTCTCTCTGTCTCTCTCTGGTTCACTTGTCGGCCAACCTACAGCTCTTTTGCAATCCTCCCACAAATCTGCCGGAACCACAATCTCGAATAGAGTGTTCAGGTCTTCCCAGAGACATTTGGCAAGCTTCACAAACCTATCAGTCTGTTGATACCATTCGATCGGCTTCTCTCTCAGTTTGGGAAAATCATTCGTAAAGGACTGAATATCACTCCTGTGCCATGGTACATGTACTAACTTTCCCCCTGCTGTCTCCCTCATTGGTAACATAGTTACTGTATCACTGCTCTGTGGTCTTTTCTCATTGTGTTCTGTATCACTGTCCCTCCTCTTGTCCTTCCTCTTTACCCATCTGCTTTCCCACTTGTCTAAGCACCTCCACACTTGGGCACTCTGCAATAATTCTCTAAGGTGTGCCTTCATGCCTGCTGATCTCATGTGTTCAAAATCTGTGGTTCCAAAATCCAACCTGTAGCTCCTGCTCAAGTGTTTCGTCTTGCCTATGTCAATCCCGTTCCTGTCTGCTACTTCCTGCAAACTTTTATGTACCTTGTTTACCTCTTTCGTGATCTTTGGACATAGATATCTCAACTCCTCTTCCGTGTAGGATTCTAACCTGTTCACACCCATATTGCCTTCCACCAATTCTTGTGCTTCCATGTTCAGCCTCATCCTGCTCAAGTAATCGTCTTCTTTCCCACTGTCTGAACTTTGTGTGGAATTTAAACTGTTGAACCATTGTGTCAGCTGTTGCGCATTTACCCCCATCAGTGTAGCATTCACATCGACTGCCATCGATGGTTGTGGCAACTTTTCAGTATTCGATGTTAAAGGTATTATCAGTGGGGGGCTCGACCTCACCAGTGTTGATGGAGCGCATACGGGACTAAACTCCATCAAGGACCCAGACCCAGTTGGCTGAGCCACTATCGGGGTTATCCCTGGAGTGTTTTCTATGCACCTTCTTTCTGTCTCATTCTGCAGCATTTGTCCCTGACTGCTCATACCTAAGTTAGGCTGACTATACAAAGGTACCATTGGACCTACAGTAATGGGCAGTGATATCGCATCTGGAGTTTGTCCGTTTCCCAAATTCTGAGGCATGTTCATCCCCATATTATGGGCCATCATTGCCGGCATGCCCATCTGACTCCCCGTCATTTGAGCATGAACGCTTCCTCCCTGCATCTGCTTTTGAGGCATCATAAACTGAGTTGATTCAGCTTGTGCCATTGTTGAGTTGTAACCATTCTGTACGCCCCTTACAGTTGGATCTAGAATCATTCCTCCACTGTTATCACTGCTGTAGTACCCTGACATCTGCGGCTGATAGTGTTCTGCTGGTTTCAACACGGGCACATCTGGATACATTCTCCTGATCTGCGGTATCTGTGGAGTGAGCAGTAAGCTCGGATCCTTAGATCCCGATGGTACTCCTGTATTCTGCGTTTCCCCGTTCTGTACCGATGCCGGAGGGGCAGAACTGGTACTTGGACCTTGTCCATTCTCTGCATAGGGTGGTGGACGGTCGTTCAGCAACTCCATTATCAATTCCTCATCCTCTAGCTCCTCTTCTTTTCTCAACTTTTCCTCGTCCTCTCTGTCCCTGGAACACTTCCTGTCTGTCTTACAGGTAGCTTTCTTACCTGTCTCCTCTTCATCTTTAGTAATTGCGGGGAACAATTTTATTCCCTGCAATACGTCTGACCTCCACACCTTCTGTGCATTATCCCACCTAGCATCCGCTAGTGTCTTTTCTACCTTCCTCATCCTTGTTTCAAACTTGTTTTTCTGTTGCTGCCTAGCCATGAGTTCCCATATTGCTAGAGCCTCAAACTGTGCTGGCCTTGGAGGTACTTTCATGTCATACATCGTGAATCTCAAATTCTCTAGGACCCTTATATTGAATGTCCCATGTATCGGGAATGCTACGCTCCCATGTTTCTCTGTCCACTTGTGCCATTGTTTTAGCCAAAGGCACGGAGCTACCCCTTTTTCCTCCATTACAATGTAAGCTGGTGTACCCTCGGGCGGCGTTTCCTCTCCTACGCTCGCTTTAATGTAAGTCTCCCCCTTCATCGCACTCCTAAATGCTTTAAGGAATTTCATTTTTTCGTCTTTTAATTCACAAAGTTTACTGTTATTCCACAAAATTTGTAATCAATAGGTGACTTTAATTCCCGGAATACTCTTCACCTGCCTTTCCCCTTCCAATCGAGTGCCACGGACTGCGTCCAATCCGTGCGCGACCCTTCTTTCCAACCAACCTATCCCAGCGCGGCTCTTAGTGACGTCACACTCACACACACTGCGGCTGACAAAGCCTCGCGGCTAATCCTCCTTCACTCAGTTCCTCCCGTAACAGCTTTTGCATGTATCGCGAGCTACCAAAAACTAAGACAGATCTGTCGGTTTACTACAGGAAGGGTAACACAATCGCTTCAGGACCTTAGGGACTTTTCACTAACCTCGACCACTATTCGATCTGTTTCACCAGCCTCGGCCGCTATTCCGTCTTTCTCAATCCCCACATTCGCAAGCAAATCTGACCCGCAGACCTACTCTCAACTTGTCAATGATCTGTTCTAGTGCACTTAGAATCTTGTCAAAGCCCGAAGTCGAAGTTCCTATCACTCCCTAACACACGTACCCACTCGTTGACCACGCCCGATCAACCTACTAAACCGCCCAGACCACAACATGGATCAACATACTCCGGAGTCTCTTGACCTCGCAGGGCCCGTCTCAACAACAACAACCACGTGGACCTTTTTATGCACAGAGCGCCAGACGCACATGAAGTTCGACGACTTCCCTACTCTCACACTCGGAGCCGCACCTCCGTTACTCTATGAAGTTCGACGACTTCTCTACTTCTACGCTCGGAGTCGCACCTCCGCTATCCTTAAAAAGAAAATCCTCGCAACCCTTTCACACACCCTGCGGCAATAAGCTGTGCAAGCGCAAAACCCTAACTTCACTCATACCATCACTAGTACCGCCAACGCTGATTCCACATCTCCTTTCTCTCCATTCGCAAGCTTCGAGATCCCGGGAAAGTCGCGGTGGACCTAGCCCATCATCATCTTGTCAATCAGTTTTATCCAGGAAAATCTAATTCAACTTTTCGAATGGGGTCTCAAAATGCGTAACCGTTAATTCGACACCATGTACTCTAATGGTACAGGGTCCCAAAAGACGAAACCGTCCTCTGCTACCATCTACTGATAGAGCGGAACGTGGTAACAATTTACCTGCGTTCGAATGCTCTTTAGGTCGATGAATCTTTTGGCTAAGTGGGAACTCTCTGTACTCTTAATTGATCAATCACCTCTTATCGATAATCAATAACGAACGTAAGCAACACCTTGAACAACATAACACTTAACAATTAATCCAGAATACATTTCGGCGAACCCTGACCTTTCAGCCAGGAATAACCACACCAGTTTATTGCAAAGTTAGTGAATTTATTTCCCTATATTAACAAAGCTAGCACAATATAAATGTGTCTCAACACCAAATGATAAACATAAATGAACATTAAGAGCTGTCCATATCGTCGAAACAAGTGTAATCTATGTAGCATTTGAATCACAAGGCATTCGATAGTGGCAATGCAAAGCACTAATACGATAATCTGTAATGGGCTAATTGCGTACATTTAGTCAGCATAACAAGATCTCCAATTGCATCGTGTGACATATGGAATCCTCGTCTAACCTCAAATTAGCATCAGCATGTGGGACTTCATGCAAAAACAATTTGGCAACATCAATTTAGAAAACTCCTAGCTAGGGCCCTTATCAAAATCAGCAGTTGGTTACCTAAAGGAAACACAATGCAATTTTACAATTTTCCTTTCATATTTACCAATTCCAATCAGCAATCAATGAAGTCTTCGTCTCACAGGTACCGTTTCTCGATCAGCATGGGACAGGACAAAGGGGAGGGGGTGAACGGGGCAATTGCCTCACGGCGGCAGGTTAAGGCTACTACTTCATGCAAAGGGACAAATCAAAGTTAAAGTCTCTAGGGCAAGAATCATTAAAGTCTCTTTCTCTCGACTAGAGAAAGCATCAAAGTCTCTCAAAATGGCGTCGCAGCAAAATGGGTCATAGTAGCTACGAAGTCAAAATGGCGGGATGTCCGAAGATAGAGAGAGCTTCCCTCTCGTGCACCTGGGTTTTATAGGCAACAGTTCAAGTCCTGTAGGGTCTCCATTGGTGGGTTCATAGGTTAGCTTCAAATTGACCAATCAAAAACGATAGTTCTCAAGCTTTTACTTAAGCATTCATTATCCTTGGAGATGGGTACGCAATTTGCAACATTGTTTCTCGATTAGCTTACTCTCAGAGGCTCCATTGTCCGCACCTGCAAGCCGACCTTGAATTTAATAGAAAATATGCCATGCTGGCACCAACTTTAAGATAAGCATGCGAGCAGTCTCTGTGGAAAAGTACAGCTTCAAGCAGAAATACACGTTTAATAGCACAGTGGAAAAATACGAACGTTTAAACCGTGAGACCAGGCAACTAGGCCAAAGCCTCCGCTAAAGTAATGCTAAGCTAAGGCATTTCAAATAAGCAAATCGTAGCACACGTTTATGATTATGTCGAATTAGTGCATTCCTAATACACCACGTTATATAAAGCACGCGTATAAATGATGGCAAACTACTCTGAGGGCACATTTTGTCCCCGTACAATCTTTATTAATTCGGTTAATGTCACACATGATTATTTCAGCACTACGTTTATGCGTTAATAAATCAAAACCTTCATTTTCTGCTTCATCAACACCATCCTCAAAACTTTTCACCCACCATGCCTCTTTCTAATGCTGTTACCAGCAGACCAAAATAACTTACTTGATTTCGATTGTGGATGAGATTCTGGTCTAGCCAAACTGGTTACACACTGAGCAGGAGCATTGTCAGCCAGTCGCGGTGCCAAATGCTTCAGAAAAAACACCAACTCTACAACCTCTGTGATCACCTGACCCTGCTGCGGCACTCACACCTTTAGCAATAACATCACCCAATACCCAATCATCCACAATCTCACCCTCCTACAATGACTCACATCCTTCATCATAATCCAGATTAAAATCACCTGTGTCTTGCATTATATTCAGCACTACATTCACTGCGCAAATGGAACTGGGCAACTTCCCATCTCCATTTCCCGCCATCATCCAGATAATCTGCAAAGCAAGTTTTATTCGACATCCGGACGGTCGCTCCAGTCCCATCCTTCACTTCAGCCAGGTGCACAGAAACCGCCCTGGATTTGATTAGGGCTGGTGATGTTCAATTACCCCACTTGACACTTTGTTGAGGCCAAAAAGTCCACACTGCTTGGCGTGAATGGTGGGTCACAAACCACCGCCAGTCGCCATAGACTGTCCTCTCTTTGTGCTATAAACAGAGCCAGAGACCAATACCTACTGCCCTGTCTGCTCACTTAAAACCTGTGCCCCAGACTAACTATTGGGTTCTTCCCCAGAAATCTGTTCTTGCCCTTTAAACAAAAGAACACTTACTCTAGATTGGGTCATGTGCTGATTAGCCACCTCTCATCTTTACACTTTGTTATTCATGGGAGACAGCTGACTGGACATCAAAGGAATTGGCCCATATTCAATATCTGTGGCCATCAAGGCGTTTTGCTGCACTTTTTTGTGTCCTGGATGAATGCCTGCTATCTTCCAATCGGAACAGCTCCTCCGGCTCAGAAACCGTAATCACTATCTGATTCGAGGACTATAGAGATGGCTTGCCCATATTGGGGACACTTAAGGGTCTTTCTTTTTATGCATTCAATGAGTCAGCCAGTGAGGCGCTCAATCAATCACTTTTTGTGAAACGTGGCTACTCACCTGTGAGAGTCTCAAGGCACTGGGAGAAGGGTGGACCCTCATGTGAAGAACCACGTCTTGAGGTTCTTCCTGAAGATGGTGAGCAATGGGCTTTGACTGAGGTACAGGGGCAAGTTGTTCCAGTCCCTTGCTGTGATATAGGTGAAGGATCGTCCTCCGGCGGTGGTATTTCGAATGTGAGGGAAAGTGGCCAGAGCCAGTTGAGCGGCGCTCTGAACTTCTCCAGCTGGCAAATCCCTGTCATCGCACTCCTCTGAGGTGCTGACAAAATTACACCCACCCCTGGCCTCTCACCTGGTCTCCAAAAGAGCTCCCCTTGTACTGAGCATCCCGACATATAGTAGACTGCACTGACGCACCACATGTGAGCGTTGAAGCAGCCTCAACTGATTTGGGGATGGTGGCACCATGCATGTTGCTGCTCTGCCCGCTTTTGAAAGAGTTTTATCTTTTGCTTTTAAAGATTTTTGCCGTGGCATTGAACAAGCCCTCACGGCCACTGCAACACCCTCTACAGAAACCGACTTCTGCCTCCTTAGTCCAAGCACGCTTGCTCCAGGGCCACTCCTTTATTAAATCTTCCCTACCTTCTTGGTGAAGCACTTTTAGTGCTTGTACAACCTTATTTACTGACATCACCAAAAATAGGGCATCATATATTATGAAAACACACTTGCGCCTCCCTACAGAGAATGGCTTATCCTCTCTCCTAGCCTAAAAGTTCGAAACCGACTCACTGACCTGCCTCTGGTTGTGACGAAGGCCAAACAATCTACACCCACCTAAAACCTACTCTCGCTCCGTCCCCTGCTCAGGCCACCAATACCACCACCCGTCTTGTCTACGGCATCCCCACTTGCCCGCAATGACCGGGGATACCATGTTTCTGGAAACCACCGAGCCCCCACTTTCCAGGCGCTACCTTACAGACCGCTACGGTCAAAAAGCTACAGTACATCTCCTCCCGTTCTCTCATTAGATATCATCTGCGCTACTGTTAAACATTACACAGAATCAAAAAACAGCCGGACGTGTAGTACACATCGTTTCGATTTCATTGTTTGCCGTCACTTTATTCGCACCTCTTTTTAGCCCTACGTCTCATTAAAATGTGTGCGCGAGCACCATGTAATTACTTTTCTCATTCTCCTCAAGGGAAACGCAGTGTTCTCTGTCTTTCAAAATGATTGATCTTTGCAACATCCTCGGTGCCCTTGCCTCAGTTCTGTCCTATCTGTCATTGCTGTATACACAGATATAACTGTCAGGTTAAACGCGGCCTGAACTCCGTCTGCGTTCCAAGAATCAAATGAAAGGTGCCTTCTGTAACGCGAAGGTGGGGTCGAGCGGGTGCGTGCAAAAAGCACAATTCTCCATCGAACTAATGGGCGGGAGTTGGACGAAAAACATGTACCCAGGCCGTCTTCTGTATAACATTAAAGATTGTTGCTGGTATAGAAATGCCCTTTTATTAGAATAACACTAGGGTAGCTGTCACAAAGAACATATTTTTAGTACAAGGACCACAGAGTCACGTGAAAGGCAAGCATAGTGAATGAAGTACTTCGTTATGAAATTGAGGAGTCCACATCCTGCTATCAGCGTTTCGTGGCAGATGATCGTGAACAAGCCGTACCTCATATCTTGCAAAATTTCACTGGTGCTGGTCAGTGGCATAACGAAACTGGACAGGAGCCCCAAGCAAAGAAATGGAGGGAGACCTAAGATTCACTAACGCCAGGTGCTGTGCTGAGGGTGCCCCCTGGCGCTCCCCCGCACTGCGTGGGCTGAGGGTGGCCTTTGTTACGCCGCTGGTGGTGGATACTGAGGCTATGTCTTCGGGACTTCATGATGCTCTCGCAACGTTTTGCTGTGTTCACATGTGAATATAAGTTAACGGATGTTGATTCCACAACGAAAACTCAAGATTACACAGGGTAATCGTGTTGCGCAGTAGTGATATTTACACGCTGTTGGAAATGGCCTCTCTACAGGGTCACCCCTAAACATTTTTGCGTTCCTCCTCTTCTTTTTCTGACCTCAATTTTGCTGGCTTTAGGACTCTGAACACTTTATCACTCCTAACCAGTGCTAAAGTGATGTGCTTTCTTTCTTAAACATGGTAACATTGGTTCATTCCCAATTGACATATTTGATTTACTTGTAAGTTCCTAGTAAAGTGCACTACATGTGCCCAGGGTCTGTAAATTAAATGCTACTAGTGGGCCTGCAGCACTGATTGAGCCACCCACATAAGTAGCCCCTTAAGCATGTATCAGGCCTGCCATTGCAAGGCCTGAGTGTGCAGTTTCACTGCTACTTTGATTTAAAAGTACTTGCCAAGCCCTAAACTCCCTTTTTCCACATATGTCACCCCTAAGGTAGGTCGTAGGTAACCCATAGGGCAGGGTGATATGTAGGTAAAAGGAAGGATATGTACATGTGTGTTTTATATGTCCTGGTAGTGAAAAACTCCTAAATTCGTTTTTCCACTTCTGTGAGTCCTGCACCTTTCATAGGATGGCATTAGGGCTACCCTCATATACTGTTTGAGTGGTAGATTCTGATCAGAAAGGGGTAACCAGTTCACATTTAGTATGGCCAGATTGGAAATAGAAAATCCTGCTTATTGGTGAGTTTGGATTTTATATTACTATTTTAGAAATTCCTTTTAGAAAGTGAGCATTTTTCTGCACTTAAAATCCTTCTGTGCCTTACAGCCTGTCTCCAATCAACGTCTGGGCTGGGCCGGTTGGCAGCTTCCTTGTGCATTTCACCCAGACAACCGCAAGCATAGGATACTCAGTCACACCTGCACTCATCTGCATACTGAATAGGTCTTCCTGGGCTGGAAGGGTGGAGGGCCTGACACTTACATTTCAAAGGCTAGTGGCCTGCCCTCACACAATGGACTGCCAAACCACCTTCTGGGACCCTGGCAGACAGACCTGTACTGAAAGGGGAACTTGTGCACTTCAAAACCACTCTTTGAAGTCACTCTCACTTCAAAGGCATTTTTTGGTATATAAACTGGGTCTCTGACCCCACCAACTCAGACACTTCTGGACCTGAACTTGCAACCTGTCAAGAGGAACTGCCTGCCTGCCCAAAGGACTCATCTGGACTGCTTTGCTAAGAAGGACTGCTGCCCTGCTGTTGTTCTTCTGCCCTACTGCCCTCTGACTTTGCTAAGAAGTGCTCTCCAAGGGCTGGATTGAGTTTGCATCCTGTTTTCTCAAGTCTCAGGGTCAAAAAGATTAAGGACCTCATTAAGACCCTGGCGGCCTTTTTGCAACATTCATACATACATTAAATCACATGCATACAACCATGCATATACCACAACACTCACAGACGTAGTCACACATGCACACACACATTCATACACACATGCAGACACCATACACTCACACACAACACCCCGCCCTCCAACCCCCCTCCCCTATCGGACGCCCGACTTACCTTGTCCGGTGAGAAGGTCGTCTGGCAGGGAACGGGGAGGGGTGGTGCTACCGCCAGCAGCGCCCCACCAGCAGGATACCACAGGCTGTATTAATGGTCTTAATATGGCTAGCGCCGTACCTCTGGCGGGGTGGTGCAGGTAGTAGCACCGCTCAGGCGCCTCCGACCACCAGCATGGATACTGATGGATTTCCGCCCACAGTGTGGTGGAAATCCGGCAGTACCCATTATATGGCGGGCAGAAGACCACAAGAACTGGTGGTCTTCTGGCGCCCGTGGCTTTGGGGTTCTTAAGAAAAGACCACCAAAGGCATATTGAGGGACATAGGGGGCTATTACAACTTTGGAGGAGGTGTTAATCTGTCCCAAAAGTGACGTTAAAGTGACGGATATACCACCAGCCGTATTACGAGTTCCATAGGATATAATGGACTCGTAATATGGCTGGTGGTATATCCGTCACTTTACAGTCACTTTTGGGACGGATTAACACCTCCTCCAAAGTTGTAATAACCCCCTAAATCTCTTCAGGAAACTCCTTGTGCTCCAAAAATTCAAGCATAGCCTGACGGAATCGACGCACAGCGTTGGTGAAACGGAGAAATCGCCGCACAGCCGAATCTGAATGTCGCAGCCCAACTTCCCAAGCGAAGAATCGATGTAGCACCTGCCTCATAGCTGGAAATTCAACACACAGCCCTACCGGATTGACGCGCAGCCAAACCAGAATGACGCAGCCCGACTTCCCAAGTGAAGAATCAATGCAGCGCCTGCCGGATCGACGCAATGCCTGTGACTTCATCCCGCACGCTTAGGATTTTTCTGCTTCGTCCTTGGGCATCAAAAAGATCCCCGAATTGCAGTGAGGAACCAAGCCTGTGCGTCGAAAGTCGACGCAAAGCCTCTTGCAGCGCGGAAAGAAATGGTGCATCGTCTTGCCATGTTGGAAAATCCGGCACACACCCTATTTTTCCACACATCTCCTCCTCTAAAGTCTCTGTGCCTTTTACTTTTGACGCAAACCAGGTACTTTGTGCAATCAAGAGACAACTGTTGATTTCTAAGATTTAAGACTCTTGTAAATCCTGCAAAAGTGATATTTCAACTTGTGCTTATTGAATCTTTACTTTTTTAACCTTAAATTAACCAGATAACAATCACATATTTTTCCAAACCTGTGTGGTGTATTTTTGTGGTGTTTTCACTGTGTTACTGTATGTTATATTGCACAAATACTTTACACATTGCCTTCTAAGTTAAGCCTGACTGCTCAATGCCAAGCTACCAGAGGGTGGGCACGGGATAATTTGGATTGTGTGTGACTTACCCTGACTAGAATTGTAGTCCCTATTTGGACAAGGGTGTATACATCTGCGAACTAGAGACCCCATTTCTAAGACATGTGCACTACTTCATTGCAGTTTTACCCCACACATAATCATGCACACTAACTACATGCGCACATATAGCACAACTTTAGAACTAGAAATTATTTTAGGGTTCCTATTTTTCTCAAAACAGTACAGAAAGAGTACACTGGGACTATTCTGAAAGCATTTGGACACTTCTGGGCAATTTTGACCCATTTTGGACAATACTCACTGCCATAGTCCAGACCCTTTCATACGCAGACGGCCGCCTTCTTGTACTGTCCAAGGCCCTTATTGGGGCAGGCCTTGGACATTACCACAAATCCAGCTCAGCATCACAACATCAAAATATTATGACAGTCACATCAATGACCAGACAGAAGAAATACACACATTTTCAGAGTTCACTGTGCTGGTAGAAGAGGCCTTGAAGGAGGAGACAGTGGTTATTCAGTCAACCGATGACCAAGATCATCCCACTCATCAGCAATATGGCTTATCCTAACGGAGAACATGCTATCTTCATTTATGCAAGGAAGACATAGAAAGTTAAAAAAGTTGGAACAACCTGAAGCAGCGTATACATGAGAGGTTGACTAAATACCGCTGTTAGACTTTTCGTCCTTGGCGTGATCTCCCTTAACTTTTTGCCTCTGTTCCCCAGGTTGTTGATGTGTGCTGGACTCGGATTTTACTGTTTTTGTTACTCTGGGCACTTTACCACTGCTAACCAGTGCGACAGTGCAAGTGCTCCTTCACAAAATGTGTATGTGATTGGCTTATCCATGATTGGCATATTTGATTTACTAGTAAGTCCCTAGTAAAGTGCACTGGAGGTGCAAGGGCCTGTAAATCAAATGCTACTAGTGGGCCTGCAGCACTGGTTGTGCCACCCACATAAATAGCTCTGTAATCATGTCTCAGACCTGTCACTGCAGTGTTTGTGTGTGCAGTTTTAAATGTCAATTCGACTTGGCAAGTGTACCCACTTGCCAGGTATAAACCTTCCCTTCTCTTACATGTCAGGCACCCCTAAGGTAGGCCCTAGGTAGCCCCAAGGGCAGGGTGCAGTGTATGGTTAAGGTAGGACATATAGTAATGTGTTTTATATGTCCTGGCAGTGAAATATTGCTAAATTCGTTTTTCACTGTTGAAAGGCCTGCCCCTCTCATAGGTTAACATGGGGGCTACCTTTAAATCTGATTAAAGTGTAGATTCCCTTTGGGAGCGGATGGACATGTGGAGTTTGGGGTCTCTGAGCTCACAATTTAAAAATACATGTTTTAGAAAAGTTGATTTAAGATTGTGTGTTTGAAAATGCCACTTTTAGAAAGTGAGGATTTTCTTGCTTATACCATTTCTGTGACTCTGCCTTTTTTGTGGATTCCCTCTCTGGGTCATTTTGACAGTTGGGCTGGTTGCACCTCACACTAGACAGTGACACAAAGGGAGCAAGGGTGTAGTCTGCATTTCCTGATGAGCCATCTGTGCTAGGAGGGAGGTGAGGAGCGGTCACTTACATCTGAAAGGGCTGTGCCTATCCTCACATAATGCAGTCTCCGACCCCCTGGTGAGTGTCTGGGGCCTGGCCTGGGCAAGGCAGGATTTCACATTCAAAAGAGACTTTAATTCGAAGTAGGCCTACTTCAAAGGAGAAATTGGGTATAAGAATTGCACCCAAAACCACAGACTTTAGAAACACTTCTGGAAACAAGAGGAACCTCTCCCTGGAGAAGAGTTGAAGAGCTGAGGAAGAAGAGCTGCCCTGCCTGTGACTGTGCTTTGTGGAGCTATCCTGGAGTTGCTGCTTCTGCCAGAGTAAGAGGGCAAAGACTGGACTTTGTGTGCCTTCCATCTTGAGAAGAAATCTCCAAGGGCTTGATTTAGAGCTTGCCTCCTGTTGTTTGAAGTTTCAGGGACAGCAAAGACTTCTCTCTGCCAGCACCTGGAGCCTCTGGAGAGACTCCTACTCTACCCTGTGGTACCCATCCAGTTCCTGGGAACCTGAAAGGAGAAGCTGGCAGCCTAAAGACAAGGAAATCCATGCACAGAGCGCCGTGCGGGGAAAAGATTGACGCAACTATGATCTGCGGCTGAAGAAATGACGCGCTGCCGCCTCCGGAGCTGAGAAACGACACTCACAGGAAACGCGACCAAAGAATCGACGCATAGAGCAGGAGAAGTGACAGGCAGCTTCGCTGACGGCGGCTGGGAGATCACAACCCACGGTGCAGGGTTTTCGGATCATCGTGCGGCGAGATTTCTGACTCAAGTACTGCTGGGCATGGAAAAACAACGCAAGGCCTGCCCGGACCCGAGGGTGCTGACTGGATCTACGCATTGCTCTCCTGTGGAGAGAAGAAACCATGCGCCCCAACCCAGCAAAAGGAGAAACGATGCAAGGTCCCGCTCGTGAGTGGAATCAATGCATTGCAAGGCCTTTTTGGCATGCACTTGCCCGTGCTGGGTTATTTTTGACGCACCCAAGGTACTTTTTCATGCTAACAGCGTTAGTGTGTGTGTACTACTTAAAGACTCTTTTTGATTTTTCTTTAATAACTTGACTTGTGTATTGTGGATTTTTGTTGTTTTGGTCTTGTTTTGTTTAAATAAATATTTCCTATTTTTCTAAACTGGTGTTGTGTCATTTTGTAGTGTTTTCATTAAGTTACTGTGTGTGTTGGTACAAATACTTTACACCTAGCACTCTGAAGTTAAGCCTACTGCTCTGCCAAGCTACCAAGGGAGTAAGCAGGGGTTAGCTGAGGGTGATTCTCTTTTACCCTGACTAGAGTGAGGGTCCTTGCTTGAACAGGGGGTAACCTGACTGTCAACCAGAGACCCAATTTCTAACAACTGCAATGACAGCCCGGGCACAAAAAGTGAGCCACCTCAGCATGTGACCCTGGGAGAAGACAGTTAAGAACATCCTGCACATCTAATTGTGGTACCTGAAGGCCTGCAGACCAAAGTCTGCTTCCAGCAGCCAAGATGGGGATGCACTTCACTAATCATAACTTCTTCATTATGTACATGTCAGAATCTCTGTGCATGTGAACTAAACACCAGTAGTTTCATCCCTCTGCAGGTGGCATGCAGCATTTTGAATCCAACGGTATAAATGCAAATGAGAACCCCTTTACTGCCCAGCCATCTGCACCCCTAGCTATAGACGCAAATGATCCATCCACACTTGCCATTACCTCTGCCCTCCAATACTTTTGTGGCCCTAGACTTAATAAAGGAGGTAATTACCCAGCTACTGCCCAGGGATATGCTCAGAACCAGCAGTGAGGAGGACACAGAGGAAGATGCAGGAGACATTTGACACTCAACATGTTCTGAAACAGAATGAAAACACTCCAAAGGCCAAAGCAAATCATAGCCCCAGCTTCATCAGCAGTTGTCCTTGAAGATAGGCCCTGGTCACTACCAGTGAAGACTGCCCATGAGAAACTTAACGTGAGGATGGCCACCATGGTGGTAGGAGTGCAGTCTTTGGTGGTGGCTATTTGTGAAACTACAGTCACCACACTGGGTGTAGATGTAGATAGTCAGCATAGCAACACAGACACCAAAGACAAGCCCTGTGTAACAGGATCGGTAACCTGAAAGTGTTAAACTTGATCATAAGCCAACCAATCATGGAAGGGCATTTGTGCTTTCATTTTGTGTGCAATGAACAGTACAACTCCCCTTCCTGCTCCCATCACAGTCCTCCCAGTTGGCCCTATCCAGTAGCAGAGGCACTTAACCTGTATTGCATAGTTTCTGCCTACTCATGTCACTTGTGGAACCAGTAATCAAACACAATAGGTATATGCTATGACAAAGCAGCCAGAGCACATGATTTGTTAGGGTGGTTGAAGTAGGATAGTGCAGTCAGTGGTTATGGTATGCTGGGGTTAGGATGGTGGGTACAAAGGATGTGCCAGAACCCAAAGTTTAATAGTGTGGAGGTAAGGTAATGCAGACAGGGGATAGGGTAGTATATGTATTTATTTTCACAGGTTTAAAAAAAATACCTGGAACTGTGCTTGTTAGGGTGCTTCACAATGTACTTTTATGCATTTGAGGATAGTTTCCTTAAAAAACATTATGATCATCTGGCCATTAAACATTTCCATCACAGACTTGAGACTTTCTCAAGTCTGTGATGGATTTGAGACAATAACACTAGTATAAGCTATTTTTAGCCGAGAATTGACTGAATAGGTGAGCTTTGACACATTTTGTGATGAAAGTGTTCTTAGCTTAGGCAATCTAGAGTTCCAAGTCGAACAGGCTGAGAATGGCTGTTTCGGAGCTGAAAAGGTCCTGTATTTAAGAACCTTCCATAAAAAGTGAGCTCCAACTCCTCAGGCCTCTTGCACCTCTTGATATATTAAGTATGTTAGACCTGTCAGCTCTTGGCATACTGTAGTTTCTTTTGTCTTTTTGTTTCTGACCTCCTGTTTTTGATCCTTTGTTGAATTTTATTTTTGCTGGCTTTTGAACCCTGAGCACTTTACCACTGCCGACCAGTGCTAAAGTGCAAGTGCTCTCTGTCTAAATGGTATTGGTGATTGGCATATCTGATTTACTATTAAGTCCCTAATATAATGCACCATGTGTACCCAGGGCCTATAAATCAAATGCTGCTCTGGGCCCGCAGCACTGATTGTGCCACCCACATGAGTAGCCCTGTAAACATATCTCAGACCTGCCACTGCAGTGTCTCCATGTGCAGTCTTGAACTGCCAGTTTGACTTGGCAAGTGCACCCACTTGCCAGGCCCAAATCATCCCTTTTACTACATGTAAGTGACTCCTAAGGTAGGCCCAAGGCCGCCCCATAGGCAAGGTGTAGTATATTTAAAAGGTAAGGCATGTACTGGTGTGTTTTACATGTCCTGACAGTGAAATGCTCCTAAATTCGTATTTCACAATTGCAAGGACTATCCTTCCCATAGGGTAACATGGGGATTGCCTTGAAACATATTTAAGGGTAATTTCCCATCAGGAGCAGATAGAGATCTGGAGTTTGGGGTCTCTGAACTTGCAATTTAAAAATACATCTTTTGGTGAAGTTATTTTTTAAATTGTAAGTTTCGAAAGTGAGTACTTTCTTGCTTAACCATTCTCACCCACTGCATGGCTGTGGAATACTTGTCTGAGTCAGTATGACAGTTGGGCTGTTTGTGAATTCACTCTAGACAGTCACACAGAGGGAGCTGAGGTGAACCCTGCACATCCTAATGGGTCTTTCTGAGTTAGAGTGGTAGGAGGAGCTGACACGTGTACCTGAGTATGGCTTAGCCTGTCCTTACACAAAGCAGTCTCCAACCCCCTGGAGTGTCTCTTTGGCCAGGACAGGGAAAGGTACGTTTTTGTACACCACAAAGTTGTCTCTTTAAAGTTTGCTTACTTCAAAGGCAGAAATAAGTATAAGTACTGTACCTCTGACCCCACAAAGTTTAAACATTTCTAGGCTGAGGACAATCTTCAAGGAAGAAGAGCTAGATGCCATAAGTGGGACTGCCACTCTGCTTGTTGCTTTGTTGTGATGGTCTGCTGCTTGCTATTTCTGTCCTGGGAGTGAAAGGACTGGACTTTGCTTTCTACATCCTGCTTTCCACAGTTCTCAAAGGGCTTGAACTGAGCGTGCCTTCTGTTAAGAATTTGTGTACAAATACTTTACACCTTCCCTCTGAGGCAAGCATGACTGCTTGTGCCAAGCTACCAAGGGGGTGAGCAGGGGTTATCTTAGCTCTGTGGCTCCCTTACCCTGACTCGGTTGAGGGTCCCTACTTAGACAGGGGGCAAACCACTGCCAATTAGAGACACCATTTCTAACTAAGTAATATAGTGAAATGTTGTGGATAGCCATTGTGATGGCTTCATGAACTAGACAGCTGTTTTTTAAAATTGTATTTGAGCTGTGATGGGGAAGCAATGGCAATCTTCCTGAATGGAAGTATTGTGGTTGTATTTCATTGCTGAAAGGCTGATGGCCACTAATGCATGGACAGCTGTTTTTGGGTGACATGTGACATTGTGTCGAATTTTCTTGCTTGAGATTTTGCATTTGAAAGTTATCTTCATCAGCTGTATTATGCATTTGTGAGATGAAGGAGAGGTTCTTGGTGAATGTGAATTCCACGTCACAAAGGGAGATGGAATTTGCAAGAAGCCATTTGTCTCAGAGTGTACACAATCAAACGTTTAAGTTTTTTATTGTTAGAGTTGGATAGTAAAATGAATTCTGTCTGTTTGGGGTTGAAAAGCTAGAAGTTGTCATTCATCCAATATTTTAATTGTGAAACACAATTATGCAGTATAACTGTTTCTTTCATTGTAGAGACTTTCCTATATAGTCAGGGGTGTTGGCATACTGATGCAGGGTGACACTGGAGTCTTTTGGGATCATGTCAAAGAACTCCATATATAGTCGAATACGGTAGATGCCCTTGTGGCATTTTGCATGACAAGCCACCTATCTTTCACATGTGATCTCTTATTTTTATCAATATGTTTGTTAGTTAAGAAGGCTGGTAACCATTGTAGCACTCTACCACAAAGTTCCTTTCTTTGTTCAAGTGTTAGGAGTAGCCTACCATGGACAGTTGTGTCAACGACACCTGAAAGATCTAGTAATTTAAGTTGGCATGCATTGCTTTTGTTGAGAAAGTGTCATATACATCTAAAATTTTCACCAGAGCTGTTTTGCTGCCATAGACTGTTCTATAGCCTGATTGGTAATTGTCCAGCAGACCTTCAGTTGTCAGAAAGGGGTTTAGGTGATTAGCAAGATTTAAGGCTGAGCGATATGGGACGGGTGAGAATGATCAATTTATTTTAGGAAAAGGGTGAATAGGTTGATTTAATGAGCTTAGGACTATTCCTTAGTCCTGGGATATATAAATGGAGCAGACTCAGGTGTCTTCAAATATGTGAAAATTGCTTTTGGTAAATTCAGCTGGGATGCAGGTCACTGAAGTAGGTCGTGGGTTTCAGCTGTTTGAAATTTTCTACTGTTATGCTGTGCAACACATCACAAAATTTGTTCTACATACTCGTATATTTTAGAGGAAGGGATGGAGGTTGGTTTCTAGAGCCAACCTTGTAATTGGTCAGACTTTGGGGGTTATTCTAACTTTGGAGGAGTGTTAATCCGTCCCAAAAGTGACGGTAAAGTGACGGATATACCACCAGCCGTATTACGAGTTCCATAGGATATAATGGACTCGTAATACGGCTGGTGGTAAATCCGTCACTTTTCCGTCACTTTTGGGACGGATTAACACCTCCTCCAAAGTTAGAATAACCCCCTTTGTCTGTGAAGTATTGTGAGAACTGGATCCAATGTTCTTTGATTGATTGGCTTATCCCAGAATTTTAGGAGAGGGTGATGTTTATTTCACAAAATAATGATCCTAATGAATGATGATGTGCTTTGTTATGTAGCTAGATGTTGTCTTTGTGTTAAGTAGCTTGTATTTTTTATCTTTTTTTTGTTTTGAGAGTATTCGGGGTCTATTATGGTTCTGCTTCTTCCTCTAATCACTTCTTCTGTGTGCTCCTGTTATCACAGGCAATTGAATCAATGACCCATGGTTGGTTGGGTTTCAGCGTAGAGATCCTGAGATGTAGTGGTGCTATATATATTCTATGGCTGAGTTGTTTATTTTTTCATATTTTATCTTGGAAAGATTGACAGTGATCTATGGTTCTAATTGTCTGATTCTGGATAGAATAAGTTGATCCATGGCCAAATGTGTTAGTATAGTTATTATAAAGACTAGATGCTTCATTCTGATTGGGTTGGGCCTCTTAATAGGTGTTTAGTACATGTTGCTGGAGGAGACAGGAAACTAATCAGATCAATGGATAATAATGGGAAATGGATGTTTAACTCACTTGGAGCAGTCAAAGCTCAAGTCATGTATTTTCCCTGTGTTTCATGTCAAAGAAAATGGCTTGGCTGTTTCATTATTTGTGATGATGGGCTTGGATTTGTGAATATCTCCAGATTGGTTCAAATCAGCTAGACATATGTTATAAGGTGATCACATGCAGTTTTCCGAACGTATTGAGTTATTTGGTCTATACGTTTTGAGTTATTTGTGGGAGAGTGATAAATCAAATTTAAATAGAATGTATCTTTAGGGATAGATTCATTGACAGTTTGAGGCTTTCAAATGTGACATGTTTTTTGTAGGGAACATCTTGCAATTGATGTTTTTTGCTTGAGGAAGACTGGTAGTCTTCCACTGATCTTTCCTTTCCTTTTCTCTCTGCTCTAAAGATTCAACAGTTCTGAGATGCAACTCTGTCACATCTGAGGCTTGAGCTAAGTCTCAGTAATGTAGAGGTTGTTGAGCTTTTGATCTGTGATAAGTGTCATGGTCCCATCTGTGAGCAGGGCTAGTCATGCCTTAGTTATGCCTTATTCACCCCCCTTCTGAGTGATATCAGAGATGTTGCTATTTTCTTTTCATCACAGTACCAGTTTGAATCATGTTATGCCATTGAAACCTTGTGTAACTTGTCAACTTAGTTATTAACATAATGACCATATTTAAAGCAGATCTAGACCAATGCTTGTTGTCAAGATAACTTCTGAACACCTGGGCCTCACCCAGGTAATCCACGAAGCACATGCCAACTATCCACAAACCCCAGTTTTTTAATTGATCCTCCTAATGGAAAAAAGACAGTAGGGAAACATGTGCAATTACAATAAGGACTAACAAGTTCCTCTGTTTTCCCCATGTGTTCCCTTCCCCGTGGTTCAGACTGGTTATGAAAGTCAGACTAAATCCTGCTTAGCCTCATTTAAGGCGATGCTTACCTGTCTGCAGTCTTTGGTAGCCTTCTCTTTACAGTGTTAGTCCTCTCTTCACAGCCTCATCCATACATTCACAGCAACGTGCTTCTAGGTTCTGACCTAGAAGTTAGGATCTTCTCCACAGTTACCACAGTACCTGTAAAAGGTAGCCAGCTTGCAATTCATCTCTCACATTGGGATTTCTTGCACTGACAAAAATACACAAGTCATCCCAAACAAGGTAACACAAGATTTTCTGTTTAATTTAGGATCTTAATCAGCACTGATTAATCAAACATATCTAAAGCCAGCAATAATATTCAGATCAATCTCATGACTGCAAAGACATTAGAGAAAAGCTGTATTTCTTATAATAGCTGTGCCTTCCTGGATCTTGTGCTTTTAGTTGGTTTTTAATCTGTGTTTTCTCAATCAGAATCTGATGTTGGTGTTCTAACGACTTTTGGGACAACTGAGAACTGTAATTTGATTGCCATTGCATATTTGCATATGAACCTTGAACTCTTGAGACTCTTGAACTATTGAAGAATTTGAAGTAGTTTTGTTGTGATTAATCCAGTTATTTTCTCTCAGTGTAAATCCTAGTACATGATAATTCCAGTTCATGATAATTCCTGGATAATTCTTGAATTGCACTGGGGAAAGTTTCTAGTGTGAATTATTACATTTGATGTTAGTTAATGACATAGATCTGTTTAGTTGTTCCTGACCCTTGTATCTGAATAATCCTGATTGCCAGTATCCTGAATCCAGAATCCAGATATCCTTGAGCCCAGCAGAAATCAGAATACGCAGAAGTACTGGTATTTCTCTCTTTTAATTTCATCCCAACCCCCCCTTCCCCTTGGAAACTCCTAGGGTTGCTGTATGTCCTTCATTGCTGCCCTGTCAGTTCTCATTGGGATTCGGGGATTATCGTCACCCCATCAGAATCACCTGGAGTTCAGGTGAGTGGCTTGCAAGAGAAGGCTAAGCCACAAAAAATAGTGTTCTCTTTGAGTGACAATGTCACCATGGACACCTTACTCCAAGTCTTAGCAGAGACACCTTCTGGAACTAACCAGATAACTGATATATTGCTCAGATTTCAGATAGAAGCACAACATTTAAAAGAAGAGAATGCAAGTTTAAGGGAGGAGTTAACCTGAAGCAAAACTGAATTCATACACTGGAGGAATACTTCACAGAAAGGAAATCTCACAGTCTTAAGCCTACCTATGTTTGGTAATACTTACAAACCCTCTGTGGCACCCCCTGCCTCCTCTCGCCCAGACCAAAAGTTACTTGTTACAGTCATGACTAATAGTCCGGTTCCTCTGGCTAACCCTGTAAAATTCAATCGATATAGCGCTCGATTTGCAGTATTCATGAGTCAGTGCCAATTACATTTCATTTGTAAGACCCAGATTTTTAACTCTGATGCAGCCAAGGTCACCTTCATTTTTTCTTATCTGGGTTGTGTGGCTGCTAATTGGGCCACTCCATTGACAGAATCTAATGACCCTACCCTATACAATTTCACAGCCTTTGAGGCAGCAATGAATATCCTGTTTGTGCAACATGTTTTCATTCAGTCTAACGACAATGAGCAATTGAATTTAGGACAGGGCTCTAAACATCTTTTAACTCACATTACTCAATTTAATCCCCTTAGTTCTGAAACACATTGGCCTGAGGAAAAACATACATTGTTGTTTATATAGAGATTTTAAGGATGATTTTTTAAAAGGCTCACAGGCACACATTGTAGAATTACCAGAGAACTACAAAGAATTAATTGATCTGGTTGTTAAACTGGATCATAGACGAAATGAACATAGAAGTGAGCGGCCATGAAATGACACAAGAGTAGTAGTCCTGAAAAAAAAAGAAAAGACAAGGAGGATAAGGCATCTGAATCTGACCCCATGTAAATTAAAGGCATCAAGAGACCCTTATCATCAGAAGAGAAGGACAGACGATGTAAGGCTAAACTTTGTCTTGATTGTGCTAAGCCTGGTAACTTTTCCTGAGATTGTAATGCTAAGCCCAAATAGAAAAAGACCGTAGCTTGCATAGATACAGATGACACAGTGCAGGAAAACTAACACTTGCGAAGAATGACAAGATCACCTCTTCAAGAGGTATAGTTCCTCAGATATCTCAATATGTGGCTAATGTTATATATTGAGTCCCAAGACACATAACCATTAGAATGACTTTCATTCTATCTCCCAAAAAAAGACATGATCTTTCTGGTCTCATTGACTTTGGGCTCACTGTAAATGTCCTTGATCTATCCCTGGCTGAACAATTGGGTATCTTCTGAGTGACAAAATCAAAACCAGAACCTGTGAGAGCAGTTGATAGTTCAGCTCTTTCCTCTGGACTGATATGGTTTAATACCACACCACTGACCTTGGTTGGTGATAACGGTCACACAGGCCATGTAATCGTTAGTCTTAATGACACACCAACTTCTGGTGTGATTCTAGGCATCCCCTGGTTAGAGCATAACAACCCAAAGATAGATTGGGTCCTGAGAACTATAACCTTGGATCCACTCTTTTTGTAGGACAACATATTATCAAGAAGCTCAGGAACTGTCAACACCAGAACAGTATGCGCTCTATTGGCGTAAAAAAAATGATTCATGCATTGTGCTGATATGTTGTATTTTACCCTTTTGCATTGCAGAGTTCAATCCTAAACACTTATTCTTAATATGTTTACAAATACTGTTTCTTTGCAAGGTATTGCTACAGGTTTTCAGAGTGGGTTAGGGTGTGGCCTCTTTCCAGGGTCTTCCAGAGACTTTCCCTGCAACATGCCTGGGCGTGGTTCTGGGCTGGGCCAAGACTCTATATAGGGAGAATCAGCCCAACTCCCAGTGCTCCCTATTCAGAGGTTCCAGTGCAGAAGAGCAGCTATTTCCAGAACTTCAGTTCCAGTGGCCTTTTTGATCTCCCAGTTCTGCTTTGAAATCTTCATTGGTGCATCTTGTTCCTGGGTGGTAAGACGGTAGTTGGGTTTATTCCCAATACCGTTTATTTTATCTAGAATTATCTCATTCTAAGATCTGATCATTTATTTATGTTAACAATTTGTTTTAAGGTCATAGTCATAAAAAGTGCACTCGAGTATTTTTGTTAAAGTGTGTACATGGATGTTTATGAATCGGCAAGAAGCGCAATTCGTTTATAGTTTTGAAACTCATGTTACATTGTGCGCCAGCGTTTATTGACATACGCGTTGAGGTTTACAAATCGACAGGATGCGCGATTCGTTTGAAAAGCTTTAAAAAGAAAAAACTGTGTTACATTGCGCGCTAGTGTTTATTGACATACACGTGGATATTTATGAATCAGCAGGAGGCACGATTCGTTTGAAAAGCTTTGAAATCTTGAGTTGCATTGCGCGCTGGCATTTATTGACACATACATGATTGATCACAAATCAGCAAGAGGCGCGGTTCGTTTCTGAAGCTTTAAAAGCTTGTGGTACATTGTGTGTTACTATTTATTGACATTTAAAAGAAGGTTTTGAAGTGGCACGATGTATAATTCAATTTAAGATAATTTCAAAACCTGTCGCTATTTATTGTGCAACCATTTCTTGACTTTGCATGGTGGCATTCGAGTCAGCAGGACATGCAATTTTTTACTAGAGTTTATTTATGTTGTGAACTGCATATTACCATTCCAGGATAATTGCTTGGTACAATTCGAGTTGACAAGTATGGGAAATATTTCTTGAACTATTGAACCCATTGAAAAATATGTCTTCTCTAGCGTTTTAAGAGTGTAATCTGTGTTGAAAACATTTCAAGGAAAATATATATAGGATCAGAAGTTCTAGATGCAATATTATATGCTCCTAATATGCATATTCTTGTTATTCTAATTCATGCTTGAATAAGAAAAGTTTTATTTCATTTAATCTTGATTCCATTACAGGTATCTGATCATCACAAAATCTGTTCATTTTTAAAACTGCAATTCAAGATTGCTCATATTTCCAGAAAGACTATGGTTATTAATATTTACTTCAGGTTATATTGTGTGTTCTAACCTTTTTTCCCATTAAAGGTCTCCTTCCCAGCAGTACCCTTCCTAGTCCCCTCTTCCCCTCTTGAACTCTCACAGTCTCTGTGAATTGTCTATCAGAGTCTTGGAGTTGTTCATTAGAGGACGTGTTGGGAACGTGCGCAAACCCCGAGGATCTGGTGACTCTGACAGGAACCAGTCACACCAATTCATTGTGCGGTTGCACATCATTCTCACCCTAACACATTACCACAGGAATATCATGACTTTTCAGATGTCTTTGATCCTATGAAAACTACCCAGTTACCACCTCACAGGGTTTATGATTGTAGAATTGATCTCATTCCTGAGAAAGTACTCCCATGCAGTCAAATGTATTCTCTTACTGAGCCAGAAACCGAACACTTACGTAACTATTTGGATGAAATGCTGGAACTAGGATTCATAAGGCATTCCACCTCACCTGTTTCCTTGCCCCTTTTTTTGTCCCAAAAAGAATGAAGAACTACGGGCCTGCACCGACTTTCGCACAGTTAAAAAGGCCACGATTAAAAATCGTTACCCATTACTGCTCATTCCCTGCTATCAGATCAAGTACGTTGCTCCACTATCTATACAAAGTGAGATCTATGCAGTGCTCACCACCTCATATGTGTTAAAACTGGAGATGAGTTTAAAATAGTTTTCCGAACAAAATTTGGCCTATTTGAGTATACTGTTGTGCCTTTTGGTCTCTGTAATGCCCAGTGGCATTTCGGTATTTTATCAACAAAGTTCTCCATGATTTCTTGGACGTCTGTGCTATTTCCAGGATCATGTCCTGCACGTAAGAACTATACTTTAGCATATGAGAGAGCATTTTCTATACGTTAAATCAGATTAATATACATTTCTCTCCAGGTCAGTAGAATCCTTGGTTTAGCATCTGTCCCAGGAAGGTATTACAATGGTGCCAAAAAAAGTAGAAGCCATTCTCTCTTGGCTGTTACCTACTTCTGTTAAAGAGATCCAGAGAGTTCTTGATTTTGCCAACTTTTATGGGAGATTTCTTACGGGTTTTTCAGATATTGTGGAACCAATTACTCAGTTATAAAAGAAAGGACAAACATTCTTGTGGTCAGAAGCTGCTGAACAGGCCTTTCAAACAATAAAGTAGACATTCATAACAGCTCCCATTCTGCCACATCCAGATCCTGATCAGCCATTCTTTGTTGAGGCGGATGCATCATAAAAAGCCATTGGTGGGGTGTTATCTCAGAGAAATCCCCAAAGCAGCCATCTGCACCCTTTAGCATATTATTCTTGAAGCTACTTTCTGCTGAACAAAATTGCATAGTGGCAGAGAGAGAATAATTGGCCATCAAGGCCATTTTGCAGAATAGTGTCATCACCTATTGGGGCACAACACACCATTACAAATTTCACAGATCATAAGAACTCATGATTCTTTAGTTAAAAAAATGCTCTCACAGCTCGCCAAATGCATTGGCTACACTCTTGTAGCGAATTCAATTTACTTATCATCCTGAAACAAAGCAATTGCAGTCGGACCTTTCCTCTAGGTTAGGTTAAAAAGAAAACAAGGAGTAGTAGGAGATCATGAAGAGTATGAAGTGCAACGTATCCTAGAGCCAAAACTAATTTGAGATAACATTTATTTTTTGATTGGAAGAGGTACCCCCCTTCTGAACACTTTGGGAGCCAGTATCCTTTGTCCATTCCCCTCGTATGATCCGTTGCTATGCTCTGAATCCCACTAAACCTCTGCCTTTTGGTCAGCCTTTTGGAGGGGCAGCTGTCAGGGTCCCAGCTGTGAGGTTGTGCGTCGTTTCTGGCAGGCTGTGCGTCGATTTTCACCGCACAAGGAGTCCTTCTTGCAGAGATGAAGTCTTTTTGGTCCTGCGACTTCAGGGAACAGGAGGCAAGCTCTATCCAAGCCCTTGGAGATCAGTCCTTCACCACAGCCAGGGAGCAGCAAGGCAGCAGGGCAACAGCAAGGCAGCATCCTTCACAGAAAGCAGACAGGTGAGTCCTTTGAGCAGCCAGGCAGGT
The DNA here is from genome assembly GCF_031143425.1 of Pleurodeles waltl. NCBI lineage: Eukaryota > Metazoa > Chordata > Amphibia > Caudata > Salamandridae > Pleurodeles > Pleurodeles waltl. The sequence goes on along the minus strand of NC_090442.1, from coordinate 401,935,924 downwards.
CTTCTTGTCAGGATGCAGGTTCTGGTTCAGGTTCTCTTCTCCAGGAAGTGTCTGTGAGGTAGAGTGTCTACCTCAAGAAGTGTCTAAGGTCTGTGGTTTTGGGTCCTCTTCTTATATCCATTTTGGCCTTCCTTCAATGAAAAGTCTCACTTGTTTGTGAAATCCTGCCTTGACCAGGCAAGACCTCAGACACAGGGGGTTGGAGTCTGCTTTGTGTGAGGGCAGGCACAGCCCTTTCTGGTGCGAGTGACCACTCCTTTCCTCCCTCCTAGCAAAGATGGCTCATCAGAATATGCAGGCTACACCCCAGCCCCCTTTGTGTCACTGTCTGGTGAGAGGTGCAAACAGTCCAACTGTCAAACTAACCCAGACAAGGAATCCACAAACATGCAGAGTCACAAAAAAGGTTCAAGCAAGAAAATGCCCACTTTCTAAAAGTTGCATTTTCAAACACACAATCTCAAAGCCAACTTTACTAAAAGATGTATTTTTAAATTGTGAATTCAGAGGTCTCAAACTCCACATGTCAATCTGCTCCCAAAGGGAATCTAGGCTTTAATCATGTTTAAAGGCAGATCCTAGGTTAACCTATGACAGAGATAGGCCTTGCAATAGTAAAAATCCAATTTGGCAGTATTTCACTGTCAGGACATATAAAACACAATAGTATATTTCCTACCTTAACCATACACTGCACCCTGCCCATGGGGCTACCTATGGCCTACCTTAGGGGTGTCTTATATGTAGGAAAAGGGAAGGGTTAGGACTGGCAAGTGGGGACACTTGCCAAGTCGAATTTTACAGTTTAAAACTGCACACACGGACACTGCAGTGGCAGGTCTGAGACATGATTACAGGGCTACTTAAGTGGGTGGCCCAATCAGTGCTGCAGGCCCACTAGTAGCATTTGATTTACAGGCCCTGGGCACCTCTAGTGCACTTTACTAGGGACTTATTAGTGAATCAAATATGCCAATCATGGATAAACTAATTAACAGTTAATGCAGAATGACCAAGGCACTCAGAGGAGCAAAGTTCAGCACAGTTTGAAGGAGAAGGTATCCCTGGTCGCATGAGTCCAGAAGCGGAGAAGAAAGCGCTGATTCCAAGTTATTGTTGAGTGATGTCTTTATTCTTTGACAAAGTTTGTCATGGGTAAAATATGTCTTGCAGAAAAACAGCCAACACGTGTTTCGTCACACAAGTGACTTTATCAAGGCTGGGCCCGTCCGGCCAAGGAAAGTGAGACCGCAAGCGGTGTATGCGAAGTTAGTAGGTGTGTGTAGAGCCTGGCAAGGTCGCTGTTTGATCTTCACGCGATCGAAGAAAGAGACAAGGAAGCTCTGATAAGCCTCCCAGCAACGTCCTGAGTTGATTCGCAAGGCCCACCGATCCGTCCGTATAAACGTGTCTGGGAAACTAATTAACAGTACAATTTACCAAGAGAGCATATGCACTTTAGCACTGGTAAAGTAGTTTTGTTGTGATGAAACCAGTTATTTTCTCTCAGTGGAAATCCTTGTTGCATGGTAATTCCAGTTCATAACTCCTGGATAATTCTTGAGTCACAGTGGGGAATTTTTCTAGTGTGAATTGCTTGTCTGTTAATTTGATGTTAGTTAATGCCAAAGATCCATTGTGTTTTTCTTGTTCTAAAGTGTGGTTTTATTACAGGGAAATCCGAGTCCAGACACTTGTATCTGAATAATCCTGATTGCCATTATCCTGAATCCAGAACCAGAATCCAGATATCCTTGAGCTCAGCAGTGCCCGGAGAAGAAAAATCCGAATACGCAGAAGTCCTGGTATTTATCTCTCTTCTCTCTCATCCCAACCCACCTTCTCCTTGGAAACTCCTAGGTTTGCAGTGTGTCCTTCATTGCTTCCCGGTCATGTCCAATTGGGACAGAGGGATTATCGTTGCCCCAGCGGAACCACCTGGAGTTCAGGTGAGTAGCTCACAACAATTAGGTTGCAGCTTTTGTTGTGGTGAGCATTACGTGATGTGGGATTTAGTATTAAAGATTAAACCAGATACCCAGATGAGTGAAATATTTGGTTCTTCATTTTTTAAATGGATATCAGACCATATTTAACCTGGAAGAACAGACTTGGTAGTGACATTTTTCTCTAGATCATATAAGAACCTGTCAACTGTTCATGTTAACAGACTATTTCAGTGGGAAGGCTGATCTGTATACTGATACACTATAACCATGTGGTGGCAGCAGTCTCCTCTGTAGAAGATGTGATGACATATCAATAGAAAAATAGGGTATTAAACAATTTAAGGGGTAAATCTTGTAACTTTGTGAACATGAGCAGTAGTTGTACAAGGATTAATTTTAGAAGTCTGTTTTAGAGTTCAACAGGATAAGCAATGAAAATTGTCTCATATGAAAATGTTGTCAACTGACACATCCTTGAAAAAATTGCAAACCGAGAGCAGAGGCTTATCATGGAATGAAGTCCTTCTGCTTAGGAGGAGATGTGAGGGGGATATGCATGCAGCATGGGCTAGTAATTATAATCCCCCTAGCAGTGCTTTGTTAAGTCATCAGCTGTGAGAGTATCTCAATTACAATTTGGCTACCCCATGTGTCAGTAAGTGAAATCCCTCTACTATGATGATTGCAAGTTGGATTGTGGTTGGCTCCTTAGCCATGTAGAGATGTTACTTTATGAATGGTAGTTCAATACTTGCTGCTTGTGTTTCATGAGCTTAGTGGTGAATTCCTGGGCATAGTATTTGGTGATATACACCACAATGTGGTTTCTGCAGGAATGCCTATTCACTTAAGAAAGAAGAGTGCAAGTTCTGGGGAGAATGAGTAATGCACTAAAGTCCTGAGATGAGCAGAGGTAAACACAAGGCTACTTCACAATAGTCCCTGCTGGGTGATTGATGGTGGGTTTTGGGCCGGGAAGACCTTCTCCTGCTTTCAAGTTGAACTTCTAATGTATATTTTCAAGGTTAGAGCACTTACTGGTGTCAATTGTGGGAACCTTTGTATATATTTATATATATTTGCATGGGTATGTTGTGACTAAAATAAGAGAGAACCATCACTTGCTCATTCAAATAATTTTAAAAACATCTTCAATTGTGATTTGCTCTATTTGCATCACATATGCATATAGTTTGCTTCTGAAAATTAATTTAGATTGTCATTCCTGGTTATGGTGCCATTGATGACCTTTCGATGGCCATTAAATCTCAATAATGCTATTTCATCATCATCATCATCTTCACTTACATATTGAATCTCCTCCTCAGTTGGCGTTGCTGTATAGCATTCAGAATATCAGTACCATATAATAAACCTTCCACAGACTGGTGCAGACAAGAGTGGAGTGCTTTTCATAGTTCAAATGCATGTTTCACAGTGCTTCATGTTGTCTGATGCTCTCATAAATACCATGAGTGATGGTATCAGAATATACAGTCACCTACCATGGATGCACAGATGAGCATAATGAACCCCTAAAAGTTGAATGAATGAATGAATGTTGGGGTTTATAAAGTGCAACAGCTGCTCCAACCGGAGCATTCTGGTGCTGGTTGTCGAGAAAGGCCAGAGTCTAACCGGATCCTCTTATGAACCCAAAGATTCTATGAGGAGAAAATGGAAGAAGACCAAGAACAAAAATCATATCTCTTTAAAGAGATGGACCCTCAAACAGGCCTTGAAAATGGTTGTGGAAGTAATGATTTGAAGGTAATCAGAAAGGGAGTTCCACAGCTTTGGAGTAAGGAAAGAGAAGGCTTAGCCTCCACCTCTTGATTTGTGTATCTTAGGATGGACAGCCAGTTTTTGTGAGTCGACCGTAGGTTTTTGAGTGGTTGGTACTTTTTGATCATGTTTGGCATATATAGCAGGCTCTTCAGCTGTGCCTCCCTAAACATAAAGTGTATGATTTAGAATCTTATCCTTTGGCTAATAGGTAGCCAATGTAGTGTCTTTAGGACCTCTCTGATCGAATGCTGTGGAGGAATATTCAGCGTCAACCTTGCCACAGCATTCTGTACCTGCTGCAGTCAGTTTATCAGTTCTTGGGGGACTCACAGTATCCAGCCTCGATTTGATCTGTGTGAATTATGGCCCTCATTACAACCCTGGCGGTCGGTGTTAAAGCGGCAGTAATACTGCCAACAGGCCAGCGGCAAAAAAAAATGGAATCATGACTATGGCGGATACCGCCAACATAGACAGCCACTTTAACACTCCGACCGCCACGGTGGTAGAAACAAACACTGCGGCGGTCACCGCCAACAGACAGGCGGAAAACAAAGTACCGCCCACTGTATTTCAAGATGCCTATCCGCCACCTTTTCCGGGGCAGAACCAACACAATCAAAAGCACGGCGCAAACAGTACACAGAAGGGAAAACACTCACCTCTCGACACCCAATGAGGAACCAGGACGCCATGGAGCCCGAACTACAGGTGTCACCAATGTTGGTGTATCTTCTCATCTATCAGGAGTATGAACGGCAGCGGCGACCACCACAGTGAGTACTGCACCTACAACACAGGTGGGGGGAAAAGAGAGTGACACACACATGCAACATGCAATACCCCCGCCCCCACCCTCACCCACAACAACATACACACAAATACATGCAGCAACATCCCATATACACCCCCCCACCCCCTGGAAGAACGCAAGGACAAAAGGAAATGATTGTAACCAGTGTAATCATGAAAAATAAGATAGTCAAAATTCAAAATTCAGTATATACAAATATGTACAACAACTACACAAGTCCGGATAGTGTACAAATCATTGTCCGTGGACCACTGGGCCCAAAATGCATGGACCAAGCCCACACTAGATACCTGACTGGAAACAGAGAGAACACTTCTGGGGCATCAGACCGAAAATATACAGGCACCTCAGGGGGAGGGGGAGAGGGGGGCACCTCAGCCAGATGAAATCACGACGCCACTGCTGCACGAGGGGGCTCCATGTCCATTGCTGTATCCTGGGGAGTGCAAAGCCACAGTCTCACAAGCCTCTCCAGTGGGTGGTTTGCCCACTGCTTTATCCTGGGGAGTGCAAAGCCACAGTCTCTCAAGTCTCTCAAGTGGGTTGTTTGCCCACTGCTTTATCCTGGGGAGTGCAAAGCCACAGTCTCACAAGTCTCTCCAGTGGGTGGTTTGCCCACTGCTTTATCCTGGGGAGTGCAAAGCCACAGTCTCTCAAGTGGGTGGTTTGCCCACTGCTTTATCCTGGGGAGTGCAAAGCCACAGTCTCACAAGTCTCTCCAGTGGGTGGTTTGCCCACAGCTTTATCCTGGGGAGTGCAAAGCTACAGTCTCACAAGTCTCTCCAGTGGGTGGTTTTCCCACAGCTTTATCCTGGGGAGTGCAAAGCCACAGTCTCTCAAGTGGGTGGTTTGCCCACTGCTTTATCCTGGGGAGTGCAAAGCCACAGTCTTACAAGTCTCCCCAGTGGGTGGTTTGCCCACTGCTTTATCCTGGGGAATGCAAAGCCGCAGTCTCTCAAGTCTTTCCAGTGGGTGGTTTGCCCACTGCTTTATCCTGGGGAGTGCAAAGACACAGCCTCTCTGGTCTTTCCAGTGAGTGGTTTGCCCACTGCTTTATCCTGGGGAGTGCAAGGCCACAGTCTCTCAAGTCTCTCAAGTGGGTGGTTTGCCCACTACTTTATCCTGGGGTGTACAAAGCCACAGTCTTTCAAGTGGATAACAGTCTCCACTGGTTCTGAAGGGGGCCTGGTGCCCAGAGTGCTTCATCCTGCCAAGGACTGAGGTAGTGGATATCTCTCCACTGGTTCTGGAGGGGGCATTGTGCCCAGAGTGCTTCATCCTGCCAAGGACTGAGGTAGTGGATGTATCTCTCCACTGGTTCTGGAGGGGCCATTGTGCCCAGAGTGCTTCATTCTGCCAAGGACTGAGGTAGTGGATGTATCTCTCCACTGGTTCTGGAGGGGGCATGGTGCTCAGAATGGCCGGTACAATTCCCTCACCTGGGTGTGTGTGCCGTGAGATTGGCGAGGTACAGGTAGCATGATACGCCATGGAGGCAGAGACATACCCCACACTGCTGTGACTTCGCCTTCCACCTGCAGGTGCAAACAGTGATTGAAGCAATGCCTCATGGAAGCTGCCCAGGGTCCTGGAACTTTCCTCCAGCCTCGGACGACTGACCACTGGGGATGGTAGACATGTCAGCGGTGGTGCCACTGTCCGAGTACGTCGCGGGGCCGGTGGCGGTGCTTGCAGCGGTGTCTGTGGCGGCGGTGCTGGCGGCGGTGCATGGGTTAGCACCTGCTGAGGGACACAGCAGGACATCTCCTGCAGGCTCGGATGGCTGCCCACTGGGGAAGAGGCCGGGGACTATCGCTGAGGCTGTAGACGTGCCGGTGGCGGTGCAGGTGGTGGTTGTGGTGGCGGGGCAGCTAGCGGTGTTGGCTGCCGTACAGGCTGGTGTGGTCGTGGACAGAAGTTGCGACACTGGTCCCTCAGTTGGTGCCACCAGGCCCTCTCCTGACCTGCCCTTCTGCTTTTGGCCCTTCCCCACCTTTGATGGTGCCGCAGTTGTCTTGCCACTATCCCCTTTTATTTTTGCTGAGCCCTTGGTGGCTGGTAGTTTCGGCTTCTCCCTCTGGGATGTGGGCACCTTTTTCACCTTCGCAGGTGGCGGTATGTCCTTGCCCTCACTACGTGGCACACTGGCCGCCCTGATGGGTGGCGCACTCGAGGACCTCGCAGTTGCTGGCATCACTGTGGGATGGTGCTTGTGTGAGTGCCTGTGGGATGTGTGGTGCTTATGTTTGCCCAAGCCACTCTTGTGTGTTGATGTGTGTGCATGCTGGTCATGATGGTGTGCTTGGGATAGGCTGAGGTACAGAGGATTGGGTATGGGTGGAGGAAGTTGGAGGGGGGGAGGCTGGACCCAGGGACAATGGCTGCCATCAGTGCTGAGACCAGAGCCTGAAATGCTCTCTGTTGGGCCGCCTGCCTAGAATGAATGCCCTCCAGGTATGCATTTGTTTGTTGCAAATGCCTCTCAACACCCTGGATGGCATTCAAAATGGTAGATGGCCCAACAGTGAGGGATCTCCGGAGGTCAATAGCCTCCTCACTGAGGGCAGCAGGTCCGTCTGGGGCAGGGCCGGATGTGCCTGGGGGGAAGGAGAGCCCCACCCTCCTGGGTGAGCTGGTACAGGACACACGCTGAGGGGCTGCTGGGTGGGCGGTGCTGGCAGGGGGGGTGGTGGCTGTACCTATTGATGTGTTGGGCACAGAGGTGCCCGCCACCTCAAGGGAGCTCCAATCAGAGGAGGAGTCGCTGTCACTGGTGTCTCCTCCTGTCCCCACCGTGGGGCTCCGCTCGCCCTCCGTCCCACTGGTGGCCTCAGACTCCGTTGCTTCACACTCCAGGGCCAAGTGGTTTGCAGATTCCTCCTGCTCCGGTGCCAATGCTCCTCCACCTGATGATGCTATTGTACACAAGATAGGGAGACCACTAAAAGGGGGGGAAAGACAGAAGAAAAACATGTTCAGTGCTTGCAACACCACTACTGTTGGCGGACACAACACACAGGGAGCAGCCCTCTGCAGTACGCCATGCACTAACAGTTCCTAGAAATTTCACCTGACCTTGGGATACGAGGCCTAAGCCCAATTGCTGCACACCTGGAAGTCACAGGAGCCTGACTAGGTGTAGACGGCTCTTACCACTAGTGGGGTTGGGGTGCCACATAGCCTGCCCTACAAGGGACCTTGTCTAATAACTTCGCCCTGGCCTAGGGGAACCCACTGCCCACCTCCCCCACCCAGGCACCTAATTATGCACGCAGAGTCAGCTGAATGAGAGTGTACTCACCCCCTTGTGGCTGCTGTGATGCCTTCAAGTGCCCATCCAACTCCGGATACGCCACCGCCAGGATCCGGGACATTAGGGGGGTCATGGTGCGACGGGCACCACTTTCACGTTGGGAGGCCATCCCCAGCTGGGCTTCTGCCGTCTTTTTGCTCAAGCAGCGCAGGTCCTCCCATCTTTTACGGCAGTGGGTGCTCCGTCTGTGGTAGACCCTGAGGGTCCGGACGTCCTTGGCGATGGCACGCCAATTACCCTTTTTCTGGTGGGCGCTGACCTAGAGGAATGGTACAGGGGGAAAAGAAATTACTCACCCGTCCGGACCGTCATAGTCATTGCCCACCAGTTCCCACCCATGCCCTGATGCACATACACTCACCATCCACACATGCAGGCCTCAGCCCCCCGTATCTTCCATCCACACCACTCAAAGCAGGAATTGCCCATGCAGCATGCTCACAGTGTACTCACCTGTTTGTCTGGCGTACCGTACAGTTGCGTGTACTGGGGGAGGACCCCATCCACTAGTTTCTCCAACTCCTCCAAAGTGAAGGCAGGGGCCCTTCCCCCAGACACTGTAGCCATCGTCGCTTCCAGACACAGGTCACAGCAGCACTTGCAGTGTAGGTCCTCTCCTGTTGAAGGTCAGGTATCAAGTGAGTGAACAGACAGAAAATGGCGGTCACATCCGCAGCGGTGCCTTCCGTCACCACCGGTGTATATCGTCATTGGCTCCTGGGACCAATAGGGCGCAATGTTAACCAATGCAGAATTGCGCTGCGGTCTTCGACCGCCCACCGCAATGGTGCACAACACCAGCGCAGTTACCTCATATCCCCTTGACCCACCTTACAGGTCAGGCAGCCCCCATTTCAGGGGGCCACATCGGAGAGATAAAAACTGCGTCACACCTATCTAGGCTGGGAATACAGACCGCACATAGCGGATTACTAACGTTTCTGCAAATAACACATTGTGGTACCTCACTGTTGGATGACTCTCTGCTCGCTGTTCTCCTCCATAGGGCATGCCTGCTGTGGCAGGTGAGGAGATGGCAGCATCCTCTGGTGTACAGACCCCTGGTGGACCTGTTGACAATGGAAGAGAGCCACATCATAATCACATACAGACTTGAACGTGCAACAATCCTGGAACTGTGTGCCCAGTTGGAGCCAGACATGATGTCAGCTATCCGCCATCCCACAGGGATACCCCCTCTAGTGCTGGTCCTGTCTGTACTCCATTTCCTGGCCAGTGGGTCTTTTCAAACAACAGTGGCCATGGCATCAGGGATGTCCCAGCCAATGTTTTCTAACGTGTTGTCCAGAGTGTTGTCTGTCCTGCTGAAACACATGCGCAGCTGCATCATTTTTCCTCAGGTGGAGGATATGCCCACAGTGAAAGGTGACTTCTATGCCCTGGGACATATCGCTAACATCATTGGTGCCATTGATGGTACACATGTGGCATTTGTCCTCCCCACGCAGGAATGAACAGGTGTGCAGAAACCGGAAGAGCTACCATTCGATGAATGTGCAGATGGTGTGTTTGGCAGACCAGTACATCTCCCATGTCAATGCCAAGTATCCTGGCTCTGTGCATGGCGCTTACATTTTGAGAAATAGCAGCATCCTTTATGTGATGGGCGACTCTTGACTCACCGTGTGTGGCTAATAGGTGAGGCCAAGGTCCCAATACAGTTGACATAGGTGTCTGGGTATGGGGTTGTCCCTAAGGGTTAGTGTGTGTCTAACAGTTGTTCCTCGACATTTGCAGGTGACTCTGGTTACCCCAACCTGTCATGGCTACTGACCCCAGTGAGGAATCCCAGGACAAGGGCAGAGGAACGCTACAATGAGGCACTAGGCGAACTAGGAGGATAATAGAACGCACCTTCGGCCTTTTGAAGGCCAAATTGCGGTGCCTCCATCTGTCAGGTGGTTCCCTATACTACTCACCGAAGAAGGTGTGCCAGATAATTGTGGCCTGCTGTATGCTGCACAACCTAGCTTTGCGACGCCAGGTGCCTTTTCTGCAGGAGGATGGGCCAGATAGTGGTCTTGTGGCAGCTGTGGAGCCTGTGGACAGTGAAGAAGAGGAGGTAGAAGAAGAGGATATAGACAACCGAAACAACATCATCATGCAATACTTCCAGTGAGACACAGGTAAGAAGATGTAACTGCTTCCCACATCTCATACTATTGTTGGAGCTAGCATAAGTCTGTCATTTTCACTGAGTGTATGGACACTGACCTGTCACTTTGACTTTCCATTTCACAGATCTGGGTCCCACTTTGTACCCTCTGCTATGTTTACTCCTGGCCTACAGCTTTGTTACATTGGTATGTGAACAAGTAAATTGACATTGCTATATTCCATAGATATTGCAATTACACATTTGTGAAAGCACAGACTGACTCCAGACTGTTTTGTGATTGAAGTGTGTTTATTCCTGTGCAAATAAGTGGAGAGGGTTGTAAAATGGGGTGGGTCGATGGTGGAGGTATGTCCATGGCAGAGTCCAGTCTATTTGTTTCACAGGTGCATTGTCCAAAGGGGCATAGGAAGTGGAGCAATGGCAGTTTAAGGATGGACAGGGTGACATAGTGGGACAGAAGGGTGACATTCAGGGGGTTCTTATTTCCTGGCGGGGGTCTTGGCAATGTTCTCTGTCTTGTTCCTGGATCTCAGGGACCATTTGTGGGATGGTTCTCCATCTGCAGGGGGTGGGGTGCTGGTGTCCTGTTGTTCCTGTGGCGGTGTGTCCTGTCCACTAGCGCCGGCAGAGGTGGAAGGCTGTTCATCGTCGAGGCTAGTGTCAGCGGCCTGTTGGTGTGCCACTGTGTCCCTCCTGGTGTTGAGAAGTTCTGCCAGCACTCCTGCAATGGTGACCAGGGTGGTGTTGATGGACATCAAGTCCTCCCTGATCCCCAGGTAGTGTTCCTCCTGCAGCCGCTGGGTCTCCTGAAACTTGGCCAGTACCGTGCCCATGGTCTCCTGGGAATGGTGGTATGCTCCCATGATGTTGGAGAGTGCCTCATGGAGAGTGGGTTCCCTGGGCCTATCCTCCCCCTGTCGCAAAGCAGTCCTCCCAGCTTCCCTGTTATCCTGTGCCTCTGTCCCCTGAATCGTGTGCCCACTGCCACTGCCCCAGGTCCCTGATCGTCCTGTGTTAGTGGGGTTGCCTGGGTTCCCTGTAGTGGTGGACATACTGCTGATTGAAGTGTCCCAGGGACAGAGGGATGGGCCCGCTGGGTGGGTGCTGTGCTGGTGTTTCCTGAGGGGGGAGGCTCTGTGGTGGTTTGTGACTGTGTCAGGTGTACCGACTGTCCCGAGGTCCCTGATGGGCCGGGCTGGTCATCTTGATCCAGGCGTGCAGAGCTGCTGCCATCACTGTGGGTCTCTTCTGTGGGGGGACTGGATATGTCTGGCACCTCCTGTCCGGTGACGTTGGGTATGGGTCCTGTTGGGGTGTAAATGCATAGTTATTGTATCTGTGTGTGCCATCTTGTGCAATGGGTGAGTTACCCTCTGCTCCTGTGCTTGCATTATTGGCTTGGTCCTTGTGTGTTTGGTGATTTTGGGGCATGAGTGAGTCGAATTACTGGATATGCTTTTGTGATGGGTGTCCATGCATTGGTGTTACATGCATGGGCTTGAGTTTGGGATGTGTGGGTTGTGTTAGTGGGGTATCTGTGGGTTGTTGGGGTGATGGGTGTGAGGGTAAGGGTGGCTGTATGTGATGGCATGCAGGTGGGGTTTAAGTAGTAAAGATATATCTTACCAGAATCCATTCCTCCTGCTACTCCTGCGAGGCCCTCAGGATGCATAATTGCCAAGACTTGCTCCTCCCATGTAGGTAGTTGTGGGGGAGGAGGTGGGGGTCCATCGCCAGTCCTCTGTACAGCAATCTGGTGTCTGGATACCATGGAACGTACCTTCCCCCGTAGGTCCTTCCACCTCTTCCTGATGTCATCCTGTGTTCTTGGATGTTGTCCCGCTGCATTGACCCTGTCCACAATTCTGCACCATAGCTCCATCTTCCTAGCAATGGATATCTGCTGCACCTGTGATCAGAATAGCTGTGGCTCTACCCGGACGATTTCCTCCACCATGACTCTGAGCTCCTCCTCAGAGAACCTGGGGTGTCTTTGAGGTGCCATGATGTGGTGTGGGTGATGTGTGAGGTGGTGTCTGTTGTGATGTGTGAGGGGATGTGTTGGTGTGTGTTGTTTGAGGTGTGTGGATGTTGTGTAAGTGATGGTGTTGTGTGTCTGTGGATGCTGGTGTTGTTTTTGGTAGTCTCTCTCTGGCCTTCTTTCAAAATGTTGGTAGTAAGGGTTTGTGGGTGATGTGGGTGTGTGCTTTATATTGGATTGGGTGTGTGGGAGTGGTGTGTGTATGTGTATCAGGTGTGTGTATTTCGAATTGTCCAACGTGGTTGTGTTTTGTAAATGTGTGTGTATTTTGAGCGCAGCGGTGTGTACCGCCAATGGAATACCGCGGTTGAAAGACCGCTGCGTTGATTCATGGGTCGTGATACTGTGGGCGTGTTCCTGTTGGCATGGCGGTGTCGGTTTTGGTATCGCCAGTTTATCACTGACCTTTGGTGTGGCGGAATTGTGTGGGTGTCTGTATTGTGGTGGATTCTGATCTGTGGGTTGTAATACCTGTAGTGGAATTCCACTGCCGCAGAGGTATGTTGGTGGTCTTCTGCATGGCGGTAAGTGAGATTTACCGCCAGGGTTGTAATGAGGGCCTATGTCTTTCAGTGTGTTTTCAGGCAAAAACTTGGCAGCCTTTCTCAGAGATTTCAAAAAGACAAAACAAACTCCTGCAGTGGTCTTGACGTGGGGATTAAAAGACAGGATGGTGTCAATCTTACCCCCCAAATCTTTTGCAACATCAGTAGTGGAGGGAGGATTTCCCAATTCTGATGGCCAAATTCTAGTCAAGTCAAGTGTGGATGATGTTTCAATCAGGACCTCAGATTTATCAGAGTGAATAGCAATTCTGAAGCATCCATTCACCTACTGTCAAAAGGCAGCCAGAAAATAAATTGGCTATGACAGAATTGTCCAGGTGATTAAATGCATACATCAATTGCATGTTATCTACAAATGACATGACATTGAAACTCCGGGCTTGTACAGTGGAGGCAAGGGGGGCCATATAGATTTCATATAACAACGGTCTCCAGATCGAGTCCTGAGGGACACCATAATTGACCTCCCGAAATACTGAAGTAAAGGGGGGGGGTAAGATAGCTTGTTTTCTGTCAGAAAGAGACACAAGACTTTAACCATCTCCAGACAGTGCCTACACTCCCAATCTCTTTAAGTCGCTGCAGTAGGATGCCATGAGACACCGTATTGTAAGTGGTGGATAAATCAAGCAGCACTACTATGGATTTGTTTCCAGTATCTAGTTGTGTTTTAATAAAATCTGTCACCTACAAGGGGACTGATTCAGTGCTGGAGCGAGCAAATGCGAGGTGCCGCAAATTAGTTGAATCTATGAACTTTGTAATTTCAAGATTGACCAAATATTCTAGCACAGGCAAAAGGGAAATAGATCTATAATTACTTGGCTTTAGTGGAACCAGGTTAGTCTTTTTTAGCAGTGGAAGCACCATAGCCTTTTTCTAGCTTGTGTGGACAAACCCGGATTCTAAGGGGAAATTAACTATAGAGTTGATTTTTGAGATTAGGGAGTAACTTGCACGGCTCAGAACATGTGGAAGCCAGACATCTAAAAGAGAGCCCGATCTGAATTTTTTAACGATCGCCTCAGAGTCTTTCTGAGATATCTTATTGAAAGAAGTTAGTTGGAGAACATTACCCAGAGCCTTTGTTAATGGTCTTATAGAGACCTGATTCTTGTTGTCTTTAAATTTGGAGTAAATGTGTTTAACTGTTCATGAACAAAACTTGACAAACTGCCAACAAACAAACTCATGGGAGGAGGTTGTTGATTGTTTACCTTTTTAGGGTCCAGCTACTTTTGTTGCACATTTGAACAATTAAGTATATTTGTCACAATTAGTTGAGCACTGTCTATAATGTGTCTCTCCTAGCTTCCTATTTTCCATTCTCCCAGCCTCCTCCCCAAGTAGTACAGTTTTATCGCCGTCTCATGCATAACAATGCTGCTTTGGTTCTCACAGCACACGTCTAAAGAGACTGGGACTGTGCTGCTACCCATCTCCTTTGACATAGGTGTTCCTGGTGCAACGTACTTTGACTTTGTTTTGAGAGGGTTGAGATATATATCCACCCACACTGATATGGTGAGAGGTCCGCGGTGCTCAACTAGGCATTCAAGTGCAGCCACAGAAGGGCTTTTTTCTCACGAATTGCATGCATGCTATTGAAGACCTGTACCGCAGTTAGGGGATTTATTATTTACTCCTTCAAAAAACAAAATGCCAATGCCAATTTTTTATATTTTATTTATTGATTTTGTATCTGCGTATTTTTGTTAGTCATGATTTCACAAATGTCAGTTTTCCTTCTGAATGACAGTTGCCTGAATGTAGTCACTGGTGTTGCACAGTATTCGCTATTGTAGGCAGACACCAGCCATGTCCTCAAAAACACGAATGTCACCAAAGTCAGTTAAAGCATACAAAATTAAGGGTTCTGTAACACCTACAATGGCAAAGTCGACAGGGTTTACGGATAATACTAATATCTTTCAATCTAGGTCATTGCCATTTCATCCACTGATAGCTAAAACAGATTTTTCTGAACAAAGCAGTGTGGAGACTGTGGGAAGAGACTACACAACTCATGTTTTGAATTTGGAAATGTATCTGGGTGCAGATAGACTATGTTTGCATGAAGCTTGTAACATATCATGATATGCTGCTGATCAGAATGACTGCTTGTTTAATAATAGTATTAATGTGGATGTTAGCAGCCCCCAAATACCAGCTGTTCAGTCTTACATAAGTGTGCATAATAAATGTCTGAGTGACATTTTCCTTTTGTTTCAGTCCTACAAAATAGCTCAAAAAGCTGAGTTGGGGAAAAATACTTAGATACACAATTTGTTATTTAATCTTTCTTTTTCTTTGATGATAGATGTGGCTCAGATGCCACCACAGTTGCAGACTTTGAGTGAGGAGGTTTCAACTGAGTATCTTACTGAAAATACTGTATAGATGGATGAATACTGCAAATGTAGGCACAAAGGGGTTTTTGAATTCCAGAGGAGATTTTGGGAGAGAATAACAAATGAAACAGCATCAGACAGACATCTCAGCTCAATCAATCAATCAATCAAACAATTTATAAAGCGCGCTACTCACCCGTTACGGTTTCAAGGCGCTGAGGGTGGAGCTAATGGTCGAAAAGCCATGTCTTGAGGCGTTTTCTGAAGGCCAGGAGGTCTTGGGTCTGGCGTAGTTGGAGCGGTAGGGAGTTCCAGGTCTTTGCGGCGAGGTAGGAGAAGGATCTTCCTCCAGTGGTGGAGCGGTGAATGCTGGGGACGGAGGCGAGGGTGAGGCTGGCGGAGCGGAGCTGGCGAGCGGGGTTGTGGAAGGTGAGTCTGTCATTGAGATAGGCCGGGCCTGTGTTGTGGAGGGCTTTGTGTGCGTGGGTGAGTAGTTTGAAGGTGATTCTCTTCGATATGGGTAGCCAGTGTAGTTCTCTGAGATGGGCTGAGATGCGGTTGCGGTGTGGGACGTCAAGGATGAGTCAGGCGGAGGCGTTTTGGATGCGTTGCAATTTCTTTTGTAGTTTGGCTGTGGTTCCTGCAAAGAGCGCGTTTCTGAAGTCCAGTCGGCTGCTGACTAGGGCGTAGGTGACTGTTTTTCTGGTTTCGACAGGAATCCACTTGAAAATCTTGCGGAGCATGCAGAGGGTGTTGTAGCAGGAAGAGGAGACTGCGTTGACCTGTTGAGTCATGCTGAGTGCTGAGTGAAGGATGATGCCCAGGTTCCGTACTTGGGTGGTGGGGGTGGGGGTGGCTCCGAGGGATGTAGTCCACCAGGAGTTGTTCCAGGCGGAGAGGTTGCTGCCGAGGATGAGAACCTCTGTTTTGTCTGTGTTTAGTTTGAGGCGGCTTGAAGCCATCCAGCCGGCGATAACGTGAAGTCCCTTGTGTAGGTTGTTTCTTGCTGTTGTGGGGTCTTTCGTGAGCGAGATGATCAGCTGGGTGTCATCTGCGTAGGATACTATGTTGATGTTGTGGGATCGTGCGATGTTAGCAAGGGGAGCCATGTAAACGTTTAAAAGAGTTGGGCTGAGGGAGGATCCTTGCGGGACGCCACAGATGATTTCAGAGGATTCGGATAGATAGGGCAGAAGGCGGACTCTCTGGGTTCTGCCGGAAAGGAAAGAGGAGATCCAGTTGCGGGCCTTGCCATGGATCCCAGTGTTGTGGAGGTGTGTTCGAAGGGTGTGGTGACAGACAGTGTCGAAAGCTGCGGAAAGGTCCAGGAGGATGATAGCTGCGGTTTCGCCTTTGTCGAGCATGGTCCTGATGTCATCTGTGGCAGCAATGAGTGCGGTCTCCGTGCTGTGGTTTTTGCGAAATCCAGATTGGGAGGCATCTAGCGCTTTGCTGTCTTCCAGGTAGCGGGAAAGTTGGCTGTTCACGATTTTTTCGATGACTTTCGCTGGGAAGGGCAGGAGGGAGATAGGTCGGTAGTTAATGGGGTTATGCGATCTGCTTTGGGTTTCTTCAACAGGGCGTTGACGTTGGCGTGTTTCCAATTCTCCAGGAAGGTGGCTGTCTCTTAGGAGCTGTTGATGATTGTGCAGAGGTGGGGTGCAATGATGTTGCTGGCTTTTTGAAGATCTGGTGCGGGCAGGGATCTGAGGGGGAGCCGGAGTGGATGGAGGCCATGGTGATGATGGTGTCTTCATTGTTGACGTGGGTCCAGGAGCATAGCGGGTTGGTGTTGATTGATGCGTCGGGTCCTTGGTTGTCAGTGGTTGGCTGATGGGTCTGGGGTTCCAACTGTTGTGGATGTCTTTGATCTTTCGACAGAAGTGAGTGGCGAGGGAGTTGCAGAGTTCCTGTGATGGCGAGGGTTCGTTGGCACAGGTCCTGGGGTTGGAGAGTTCTTTGATGATGCCGAAGAGCTCTTTGTTGTTGTGGGCATTGGTGTCTATTTGGTTTTTGTAGTTGGTTCTTTTGGTCGTGCGGATCAGCTGGTGATGTTTGCGGATGGCCGTTTTGAGGGGGGTGTGGTTGGGTTCGGTGGGTGCAAGGCGCCAGGTCATTTCCCTACTTCGACATTCCCGTTTGGAGGCCTGCAGGTTGGGGGTGAACCAGCTTGCCTTGGGTCTGTTGTGGGAGTCTGAGGGTTGTTTGAGTGGAGCAAGGGTGTTGGCACAGTCTTCTAGCCATTTGTGCAGGTAGGTGGTGGCTGTGCTGGGGTCCCAGGTCCTTGGGGGGGTGCTTGGGTGAGGGTGGAGATCAGCTGTTCTGTAGAGATTCTGTTCCAGTAGCGTAGGGGGGTTTGGTATTGAGGTGGTGAGTGACCAGCTTCTGAAAGGAGAAATGGATGCAGCGATGGTCGGTCCATAGGAGTTCGGTGGTGTGGCTGAAGGAGACATGGTTGCTGCCTGAGAAGATGGGGTCGAGTGTGTGTCCTGCGGTGTGGGTGGGTGACGTGACGAGTTGCTTGAGGCCGAGGTTGGCGAGGTTGTCGATTAGGTTGGTGGTGTTGATGTTGTTGTTGTTTTCTAGGTGGAAGTCAAGGTCACCAAGTAGGATGTAGTCCGTTGAGGCGAGGGCTTGGGAGCTGATGGTGTCGGCGATGTCATCCCAGAACTGCGGTCTGGGGCCTGGGGGTCTATAGACCAGAATTCCTCTGAGGGTGGTGTTGGCGTTGATGTGGATTTTGAAATGGAGGTGTTCGGCGGATTTGATGGTGTCGTGGGAGCAGGTGGAGACTCTTATGATGTTTTTGTGGACTATGGCGATTCCTCCTCCTGGTTTGTTGCTGCGGTCTCTTCTGGTGATCTTGTAGTTTTCTGGTATGGCTATGGCTATGTCTGGTTCCGAGGCCGAATTCATCCAGGTTTCGGTGAGGAATGTGACGTCGGGTGAGGATGTGGTCAATAGGTCCCAGAGTTCGATTGCATGCTTGTGGACAGAGCGGGTGTTGAGTAGGATGCATCTTAGGCGGCAGTCTGAGGCCTTGAGTTGGAGCTTGGAGGTTAGGTTGCAGGTGAATTTGCAGGCTTTGCAGGTGAAGGGTCCTTTGGTGTGCATCGGGGTGGACTGGAAGCAGGTGGAGGAGCATCCTGGATTGAGGGCGTGGAGGTCGTAGGCAGTTTAGTGTTAATTGGTGGTACAGGGGGCGTGTTGGCTAGGGGGTCTGGCGCAGGGTGCGGTCTTGGCGCGGACTGGCGCGGACGGGCGCAGATGGGAGCAGACGGGCGCGCCCTCTGCGCGCGTCCACGCTGCAGCCGGCATAAGAGGGGAGGAGGGCGGGTGTGGCAGCTGGGATGAGGGGGGGTTAGACCAATGGGAGAGCGGGGGGAGCGGGGCATAGAGGCGGGAAAAAAGAGGAAGAAACGGGCCGTTGAGTCAAGGTGGAGGGAGGGGGTGGGGCCTCGGGGAAGCAGCGGTGAGGGGGAGCCGGGGAGAGTTTAGAGTAAAATCCCAGAAATACAAGCTATAAGGAGGGCAAATCGAATTAGCAGCGGTGAGGAGGGAAGCGACCTGCCTGCAGGAGCAGGGTCAAAGGTCGCTACCTTCTCGCGTTGCGGCCGGCATAAGAGGGGAGGAGGGAGGGTGTGGCAGCTGGGAGGAGGGGGGGTTAGACCAATGGGAGAGCGGGGTGGGGGAGCGGGGCTTAGAGGTGGCAAAAAAGAGGAAGAAACAGGCCGGAGAGTCAAGATGGAGGGAGGGGGGCGGGGATGCAGCGGCGAGGGAGAGCCAGGGAGAGTTTAGAGTTAAATCCCAGAAATACAAGCTATAAGGATGGCAAATCGAATTAGCGGCGGTGCGGAGGGGAGCGACCTGCCTGTAGGAGCTGGGTCAAAGGTTGCTACCTTCTCGCGCTGTGGCCGGCATAAGAGGGGAGGAGGGAGGGTGTGGCAGCTGGGAGGAGGGGGTGTTAGACCAATGGAAGAGCAGGGGGGGCGGGGAGCAGGGCTTAGAGGCGGGAAAAAATAGGAAGAAACGGTCCGGAGAGTCAAGGTGGAGGGAGGGCGGTGGGGACGCAGCAACGAGGGAGAGCCGATGAGAGTTTAGAGTAAAATCCCAGAAATACAAGCTATAAGGATGGCAAATCGAATTAGCGGCAGTGAAGAGGGGAGCAACCTGCCTGTAGGAGCAGGGTCAAAGGTCGCTACCTTCTCGCGCTGCGCCGGCATAAGAGGGGAGGAGGGAGGGTGTGGCAGCTGGGAGAAGGGAGGGTTAGACCAATGGGATATTGGGGGCAGGGGAGCGGGGCTTAGAGGCAGGAAAAAAGAGGACAAAACGGGCCGGAGAGTCAAGGTGGATGGAAGGGGGTGGGGCCGCAGCGGCGAGCGAGAGCCGGGGAGAGTTTAGAGTAAAATCCCAGAAAAACAAGCTATAAGGATGTCAAATCGAATTAGCGGTGGTGAGGAGGGAAGCGACCTGCCTATAGGTCATAGAGTGTTTGGAAAAAATGGATAAGATTACTCAGATACTGGATAAGGGTGTGGAAATGGAGTAACACATTCCAGACTGCATGTATTGTCTCAAGCTGCACAGTTTGAGAAAGAATCAGTTAATCTGTGGAACAAGCAAGAAGAGATTCTTAACCATTCAAGATGTTCTAATGTGAGAATTATAGGAGTGTCAAACCATAAAGAGGATATTGCAGGCATCATTTTTGTTGAGGCATTGATAAGGTCACATGTGCTCCAAGAATTTATTCAAGATCTCACAATAACTCAGACACACCAAGTGCCCCCACATATTGAATCACATTATAAATATCAGAGAACACTTCTGGTTATTTTTTCTGATTATAGGGTTACAAAAATTGATAACCACTAAAATAATTAGAGAAAGAGGTCTTTGAGGCTCAAAATAAGCATTGACTTCAATTTATTTTCAGACATGACTGTAGAAAATGCCCACAGGCAGAGAGAATTTTTTTTGGGAAGAATGTTAGGACGTTCTGTTCTGGGTAGGGATGGCACATCAGAACAGCTTGAAATAGGGTTAAGGGGTTTAAGTAATTAAAAACAGGGAGAGATAGGATGTGTATCTTTCTAAATTTTGAAGGAGTTAGAGTAATACAGTCCAGGATTTAGCACAGGTAATTTGGATGCAAATATGCAAATTTTGTTAATAAAAAATTTAAGTTGATGCAAGATCAAAGGAGTTTTTAAGTTTGAGAGAATTGTTTTTATGAAACAGGTAGTATTGACCAGGCAGGGTGGAAAATTGCAGTTTATATAGATAGATTATTACTCAATTCATATTGCTAATATGTATTCAACATTTAGCACTTTCATATAATGGCTAAACATACAGCTCCCTTAGAGTAATTAGTTATTTTTTAATGAAGAGCCAAACTATTTTATCAATGTTTTGTGCTGAAGGGTAAGCATGGATTGGGGTATGGGATCAAATGAACATTATAGAATTAATAAAGAAAATAGCACATGACACTTTACAATAATGATTTATGTTCTTGCAGGTGGTGATATGCCTCCTCCTTTTGACATAACAATAGCATTTTTTTTTATTTTTTTTTAAAGATAAGAATTTACTAAGATATATATGTGTGTGTGTATGTGTATATTCTCAAAAAATGCTAGCCGCCCCATGTCTCTTGAAAGTAGGGGCGTATCAGTATGAAGCAGAGTCGGCACTCTCCACAAAAATGTGTCGCCACCTCTTCACAAACCATCTCCAAGGATTACAGACACTACAGGGTGTTGCTTATTAGGTTTTTATTTAAAGTGTTCTTGTGCTACCATTGATGCATATTGGCTTACCTGCAATCTTGAGCACAAAACAGAGGTAGCAGAGGTAACAGAGGTAGCAACACAAAAGGATGATGGGCAGAGTGCTGAAACTTTTCAAACACTCACCTCCAGTCACAGATCCACATTTAATCCATTGTTCTTTTGCTCATCAAGCCTCCAGAGTTTAAGCCCAACCATGTGCAATCAGTCTAGATCCTGCTCCCCATAGGAACCAGACAGTCAAGCCCGAACTGTCAGGCCAGGCCATCCCTGGACAGGAAACAAGCATCTTGAGACCAGTTTCGGGGTATCTTCCCTCAACAGCCAGGCTAGCTTGAATCAAAACAGAGATGCCATCTTAGTTATATGTTTTTAAGGTGCATATTACATACTCAAAGACCCAGAAAACATACTGTTCTCTTCATTGCTGTTCACATTTCATATTATTAACAATGGGTAGAAGACCTGTTGTAACACATTCGCAATTGAAAAGTGCATATGCCTCACACCTAAAAAAAATATTCAGTATTGCACGTATAACTAAGGTGCAACTTTGTGCTTTGTTCGTAACTAACGCCGCACATCATTAATAATTTCTTTTCAATCAAGCGCAAGTGAGCATATCATATATACCTCAAATCCTTCTCCAAATACCAACTACTTATTATATCTCTAGTGCCTCCTACCAATAATATACATCTTTTGATATCTCTAATAAAAAGGCCTCCACGAAAAAGCAACTTGTGATTTCAAAGGTTGAATTACGTTGCACCATCTAAAACACAGGGAACAAATTACTTTGTTCACTCCTATTAAACCTTCACTTTGTTGGCGCTTGTAGGAGCCCACATTCATAAGTGTTATAAATTAATAATATGCATACAAAGCACAACTGAGAATGCTCTCTCTCTTCCCTCCTCTTTCTCTCTCTCTCTCTCTATATGTATATATGTATATATAATTTATTTATTTTACTTAGGTTTTGAATTTACTCGCACAAAACCATCGAAATTCAGCAGTTATAGTTATAGTTATTTTAAGTAACTATGACTCGTACCATAAGGTAACTATAACTCGTGCCTCCACAATGCACAGTTTTTCTGGAATAATTTCACTGCTAATGTTTCATTGATATTTTTATAGACATTATAAAAGTTAGCATGAGTAGCTGTTATATCTGGAGTAATTAGCAGTGCATGGCGAGGGCATGAGTTATAGTTACCTTAGGGCGCAACTTATAGTTACTTGAAATAACTCTAGCTGATGAATTTCTATGTTTTTGTACAAGTAAATTGAGAACCTAACTATAATGTCCCTGTAACCCTTGGTTTTTTAAGTGAATTTCTATGTTCTTGTAAAATCTATTTCCTAACAGTAACGTCCCTGTAATGTTTGATTTTTTCTGCAAATTTGTATGTTTTTATTAACCTAAAGTAATTTCAATTACTATATTCTAATCCAACCACCGCCGCACATGGCATTCGACCATGTTGGCCAAGCCCCTATAACCACCCAAATCATGACATACACGGCCTTCAACGTGAGTCTCTGAGTCAGTCTGTGAGTGAGAACGTGAGTCCCTGAGTCGATCTGTGAGTGGGTACGTGAGTCTCTGAGTGGGTCTGTGAGTGGGTACACAAGTCTCTGAGTCCATCTGTGAGAGAGTGCATGAGTTTCTGAGTGCATATGTGAGTAAGTGCTTGAGTCTCTGTCTGGATCAGTGAGTGAGCCAGAGGGAGTCTGTGAGTGGGTGCATTAATGTCTGAGAGGGTCTGTGAGTTGGTGCGTGAATGTCTGAGTGGGTCTGTGAGTGGTTGCATGAGTTTCTGACTGGGTCATTGAGCGGGTGCATGAGTGTCTGAGTGGGTGTGTGAGTGGGTTCATGAGTCTCTGGGGTGCATCTATGAGTGAATGAATTGGTGTAAGAATGAGCCTGTGAATGTTTTTTCTTTTTTGTTTTTTCAGTGTTATTTGCAAATTCATTGCAACGCTACAAAGGGGTCACTCTGGGCGTTGCAACGTAATCACGAGTATCACATGTGGTGAAAAAAAATCAATTTAAACTTATCATTTGACCCTCAAACACCCTTATATCACACCCCTGGGGTCAGGGTAACACCACCCTGACCTTTCACACCACTTTTATTTTATTTTTTAGCCCTGAGGAGTGTGTCCTCTAACCTAAAATGGCAGCTGCAACTTTCTGCTCAGGTTGAGGCCAGCCAATCACACCATTCCTGGTGGCACGTGCATTTACAAATAGTCGTGATGGATCCGTGGCCCTAGATATACATATTTATTTTCCATTTAATATCTCGAAAACTACTGAACGGATTTACACCAAATAACAAAAAGCACAATCTGTCTAGCAAAATCTAGCTTTCTGCTAAATTTGGTGTAATTCCTTCTAGAGATTCAGGCTGCAGTCGTGTTCAAAACTCCTACAGGAATTAACATGGGAAATACACTTTTATTGACCTCCCCCTTTTCTTGGCCCCCACTTGATGGATCATCCTGAAATGTTGCACGCACAACAAGAATCACTGGCACATTTCCTTTGGAAGATTTTGTGAAGATTCGTCAAATGGCATCAAAGATATAGGTAAGTCAAAAAATGCTTTTCCTATGAAATTATGGTCCTAACTGTAACTACCTACTGGTGACTGGCAATATGATATATATATATGTATATATATATATATATATATATGTGTTCACTTAAAAATCCAAAGTTTACATGGACGTTATAGTTAGGCTCACATTTCCTCACATTTTAAATGTACAAAACCATAGAAATTCACCAGTTATAGTTATTTAAAGTAACTGTACCTTATGCCCTAACGTAACTATAATTCGCACCATCGCCATGGACAGTTTTTCATCAAAAATAGTTATCTGAAGTAACTGTACCTCATGCCCTACGGTAACTATAAGTCACACCATCTCCATGCACAGTTTTTCATCAAAAATGTGAGTGCAAATATTACAGAGATATTATCAATGATGTTATCAAAGGTGTCATGAGTGCTGTAATTTGTGAGATAATTAGCAGTGCATTATGATAAAAATGTTCCCAAGACTTGGCCTCCCTGAGGGCTTTAAATAAATGAAGCACAGAAGCCCATGCTTTGTTTCTTTTTTCTATTAAGTATGGCGGACCCCCCCATGACTCCTACCATAAAGTTTTAAAAATTATGGCCCTCATTACAACCCTGGCGGTAAATCCTGCTTACTGACGTGCAGAAGACTGCCAACATACTGCTGCTGCCGCGGAATTCCACTACAGGTATTACGACCCAAAGCCCGGAATCCTCCACAATACAGATACCCACACAAGTCCGCCACACCAAAGGTCAGTGATAAACTGGCGATAACAAAACCGACACCATCACGCCAACAGGAATACACCCACAGTATCACGACCCATGAATCAACGCGGCGGTCTTTCAACCGCTGTATTCCATTGGCGGTATACACCGCAGCGCTCATAATACACACACATATACAAAACACAACCACATTGGACAATTTGAAATACACACACCTGATACACATACACACACCACACCCACACACCCAATCCAATATAAAGCACACACCCACATCACCCACAAACCCTTACTACCAGAATTTTGAAAGCACGCCAGAGAGAGACACTACCTAGAACAACACCCGCATCCACAGACACACAACACCATCACTTACACAACATCCACGCACCTCAAACAACACGCACTAAAACATCCCCTCACACATCACAACAGACACCACCTCACACATCACCCACACCACATCATGGCCCCTCAACGACACCCCAGGTTTTTTGAGGAGGAGCTCAGGGTCATGGTGGAGGAAATTGTCCACAGCTATTCGGATCACAGGTGCAGCAGACCTCCATTGCAAGGAAGATGGAGCTATGGCGCAGAATTGGCGACATGGTCAACGCAGTGGGACAGCATCAAAGAAATAGGGATGACATCAGAAAGAGGTGGAACGACCAGTGGGGAAGGTGCATTCCATGGTCTCCAGACACCAGATTGCTGTACAGAGGACTGGCGGTGGACCCCCACCTCTTCCCCCACAACTAACAACATGGGAGGAGCAAGTCTTGGCAATACTGCATCCTGAGGGCCTCGCAGGAGTAGCAGGAGGACTGGACTCTGGTAAGACAAATCTTACTACCTTATCCCCCCACCCCACCTGCATACCATCACATACTCCCACCCTTACCCTCACACCCATCACGCCAACAACCCACAGATACACCACCAACACAACCCACACATCCCAAAACCAAGCCCTGCATGTGACACCAATGCATGGACACCCATCACCTAAGCATGTCCACTACAGAGACTCACTCATGCCCCAAAATCACCAATTACACAAGGACTAAGCCAATAATGCAAGCACTGGAGTAGAGGGTCAACCACCCATTACACACGATGGCACACACAGATACAATAATTATGCATTTACATCCCAACAGGACCCCTACCCAACGTCACTGGACAGGAGGTGCCAGACATATCCAGTCCCCCCACAGAAGAGGCCCACAGTGATTACAGCAGCTCTGCACATTGGATCAAGATGACCAGCCCGGCCCATCTGGGACCTCGGGACAGTCGGTTCCCCTGACACTGTCACAAGACACCACAGAGCCTCCTCCCTCAGGAAACACCAGCACAGCACCCACCCAGCGGGCCCATCCCTCTGTCCCCACGACACGTCAATCAGCAGTGTGTCCACCACTACAGGGAACCCAGGCAAACAAACCAACCCAAGAAAATCAGGGACCTGGGGCGGTGGGTACACAGTTCAGGGGACAGAGGCACAGGATAACTGGGAAACTGGGAGGACTGCTGTGCGACGGGGGAAGACAGGCCCAGGAAGCCCACTCTCCATGAGGCACTCTCCAACATCATGGGAGCTTACCATCATTCCCAGGAGACGATGGCAACGGTACTGGCCAAGTTTCAGGAGACCCAGCGGCTTCAGGAGGAACACTACCTTGGGATCAGGGATGACTTGATGTCCATTAACACCACCCTGGTCACCATTACAGGGGTGCTGGCAGACATGGACAACACCAGGAGGGACACAGTGGCACAAAAAGGGACCCCTGACACTAGCCTGGACGATGAACAGCCCTCCACCTCTGCCGGCGCTAGTGGACAGGAGGCACCGCCACAGGAACAACAGGACACCAGCACCCCACCCCCTGCAGATGGAGAACCATCAAGCAAACGGTCCCTGAGATCCAGGAACAAGACAGAGAACATTGCCAAGACCCCCGCCTGGAAATGAGACCCCCCTGAATGTCACCCTTCTGTCCCACTATGTCACCTTGTCCATCCTTAAACTGCCATTGCTACACTTCCTGTGCCCCTTTGGGAAATGCACCTGTGAAACAAATAGACTGGACTCTGCCATGTACATTCCTCCACCATCCCCCCAGCCCATTTTACAAACCCCTCCACTTATTAGCACAGGAATAAACACACTTCAATCACAAAACAATCTGGAGTCAGTCTGTGCTTTCACAAATTTGTAATTGCAATAACTATAGAATATAGCAATGTCAATTTACTTGTTCACATACCAATGTAACACAGCAGTAGGCCAGCAGTAAACATAGCAGAGGGCACAAAGTGCGACCCAAATCTGTGAAATGGAAAGTCAAAGTGACAAGTCAGGGTCCATACACTAAATGAAAATGACACACTTATGCTAGTTCCAACAATAGAATGAGATGTGGGAAACAGTGGCATCTTCTTACCTGTGTCTCACTGGAAGTATTGCATGATGATGTTGTTTCGGTTGTCGATATCCTCTTATTCTGCCTCCTCATCTTCACTTTCCACAGGCTCCACAGCTGCCACAAGACCAACATCTGGCCCATCCTCCTGCAGAAAAGGCACCTGGCGTCGCAAAGCTAGGTTGTGCAGCATACAGCAGGCCAGGATTATTTGGCACACCTTCTTCGGTGAGTAGTATGGTGAGCCACCTGTCAGATGGAGGCACCGGAATCTGGCCTTCAGGAGGCCAAAGGTGCGTTCGATCACCCTCCTAGTTCGCCCATGTGCCTCATTGTAGCGTTCCTCTGCACTTGTCCCGGGATTCCTCACTGGGGTCAGTAGCCGTGACAGGTTGGGGTAACCAGAGTCACCTGCAAATGTCGAGGGACAATTGTTAGACACACACTAACCCTTAGGGACAGCCCCATACCCAGAAGCCTATGTTAACTGTATTGGGACCTGTTAGCCACACACAGTGTCTCTGGAGTTGGCCCATCACATAAGGGATGATTCTATTCCTCAAAATGTAAGCATCATGCACAGAGCTAGGATACTTGGCATTGACATGGGAGATGTACTGGTCTGCCAAACACACCATCTGCACATTCACAGAATGGTAGCTCTTCCGGTTTCTGTACACCTGTTAATTTCTGTGGGGGCATACAAATGCCACATGTGTACCTTCAATGATATGTCCCAGGGCATAGAAGTCACCTTTCACTGTGGGTAAATCCTCCACCTGAGGGAAAACGATGTAGCTGCACATTTGTTTCAGCAGGGCAGACAAGACTCTGGACAACACGTTAGAGAACATCGGCTGGGACATCCCTGATGCCATGGCCACTGTTGTTTGAAAAGACCCTCTGGCCAGGAAATGGAGTACAGACAGGACCTGCACCAAATGGGGGATTCCTGTGGTATGGCGGATAGCTGCCATCAGGTCAAGCTCCAACTGGGCACACAGTTCCTGGATTGTTGCACGTTCAAGTCTGTATGTGATTATGATGTGTCTCTCTTCCATGGTCGACAGGTCCACCAGGGGTCTGTACCCCGGAGTATGCCGCCATCTCATCACCTGCCGCAGCGGACATGCCCTATGGAGTAGAACAGCGAGCAGAGAGTCATCCAACACTGAGACATCCCAATATCTTATTTTCAGAAAAGTTATTAATCCGCAATGTGCCGGTATCTGTCTATATTCCCGAACTAGATAGGTGTGACGCAGTGAAATGGCGGCTGCCTGACCTGTAATGTGGGACAAGGGGATATGAGGTAACTGTGCTGGCGTTGTACACCGTCGCGGTGGGCGGTAGAAGACCGCAGCGCAATTCTGCATTGGTTAACATTCTGCCCCATGGGTCCCAGGAGCCAATGACGATGTACGCAGGCGGTGACGGTACGCACCGCCGCGGATGTGACCGCCATTTCCTGTCTGTTCACTCACTTGATCCCTGACCTTCAACAGGAGAGGACCTACATTGCAAATGCTGCTGTGACCTCAGTCTGGAAGCGACAATGGCTCATGTGTCTGGGGAAAGGGCCACTGCCTTCACTTCGGAGGAGTTGGAGAAACTAGTGGATGGGGTCCTCCCCCAGTACATGCAACTGTATGGCCCTCCAGACAAACAGGTGAGTACACTGTGAGCATGCTGCATGGGAAATGCCTGTTTTGAGTGGTGAGGATGGAAGATACATGGGGGGGCTGAGGCCTGCATGTGCGGATGGGGAGTGTGTGTGCGTCAGGGCAAGGGTGTGAACTGGGGGCAATGAGAATGACGGTCCGGACGGGTAAGTAATTTCCTTTCCTCCTGTACCATTTCTCTAGGTCAGCGCCCACCAGAAGAAGGGTATTTGGCGTGCCATCGCCAAGGACGTCCGGACCCTGGGGGTCTACCACAGACGGAGCACCCACTGCCGTAAAAGATGGGAGTACCTGCGCCGCTGGAGCAAGAAGATGATGGAGGCCCAGCTGGGGATGGCCTCCCAACGTGGGATGGGTGCCCGTCGCACCATGACCCCCCTGATTTTCCAGATCCTGGCGGTGGCCTATCCGGAGTTGGATGGGCGCTTGAGGGCATCACAGCAGCCACAAGGGGGTGAGTACACTCTCATTCAGCTGACTCGGTGCGCATAACGAGGTGTCTGGGTGGGCAGTGGGTTCCCCTAGGCCAAGACGAAGTTGGTAGGCAAGGTCCCTGGTGAGGCAGGCTATGTGGCATCCCAACCCCACCAGTGGTAAGAGCCATCTACACTTAGTCAGGCTCCTGTGACTTCCAGGTGTTCAGCAATTGGGCTTAGGCCTCGTACCCCATGGTCAGGTGAAATTTCTAGGAACTGTTAGTGCTGGCGCAGTGCAGAGGGCTGCTCCCTGTGTGTTGTGTCCGTCAACGGTGGTGGTGTTGCATGCACTGAACATGTCTTTCTTCTGTCTCCCCCCACCCTTTTTGTGGTCTCCCTGTTCCTGTGTGCAATAGCATCATCATGCAGAGGAGCATTGGCCCCGGAGCAGGAGGAAGCTGCAGCACACTTGGTCCCTGGAGGGCGAAACAATGGAGTCTGAAGCCACCATTGGGACGGAGGGTGAGGGGAGCTCCACGGCGGGAACAGGAGCAGACAGCAGTGACAGCGATTCCTTCTCTGATGGGAGCTCCTTTGCAGTGGCAGGCACCTCTGTGCCCACCGCATCAACAGGTACAGCCGCCACCCCCCTACCAGCACCGCTCTCCGAGCAGCCCCTCAGCGTGTGTCCCGTGCCCGCTCACCCAGGAGGTTGGGCATCTCCTTTGCCCCAAGCACCTCAGGCCCTGCCCCAGTGAGCCCTGCTGCCCTCAGTGAGGAGGCCATTGACCTCCTGAGATCCCTCACTGTTGGGCAATCTACCATTGTGAATGCCATCCAGGGTGTAGAGAGGCATTTGCAACAAACAAATGCATACCTGGAGGGCATTCATTCAGGGCAGGCAGCCCAACAGAGAGCATTTCAGGCTCTGGCCTCAGCACTGATGGCAGCCATTGTCCCTGTGTCCAGCCTCCCCCCTCCAACTTCCTCCACCCAGACCCAATCCCCTGTACCTCAGCCTATCTCAAGCACACCATCAGACCAGCATGCACACTCATCAACACACAAGAGTGACTCAGGCAAACATAAGCACCACACATCCCACAGGCACTCAAACAAGCACCATCCCCAAGCA
The DNA here is from genome assembly GCF_031143425.1 of Pleurodeles waltl. Classification (NCBI taxonomy): domain Eukaryota; kingdom Metazoa; phylum Chordata; class Amphibia; order Caudata; family Salamandridae; genus Pleurodeles; species Pleurodeles waltl. The sequence continues at coordinate 401,906,176 of NC_090442.1, read as the reverse complement.
GACACAGCAACATCCACTGCCTCCACTGTGTCCCCCTCCTCCACATCTTCCTCCTCCCTCCCTGTCTCGTCTCCACTCACACCTCCACGCACTACATCCTCTGCCACTGCCTCCATCACCACACACCGTTCACGTGCACTCACCGCCCCCACTACCATTCACACAACCCCAGTGTCCTCTCCCAGTGTGTCTGTGAGCCCTCCTCCCAAAGTACAGAAACGCAGGCACACACCCACCCAACAGCCATCCACCTCACAACAGCCTCCGGCCCATGCACCTTCACCCAAATTCAGCAGACGTACACCTCCTACAACCACTACCTCTACCTCCACTCCCAAACCCCCTCAATCTTCCCGTCCCAGTGTGTCTAAAAAACTCTTCCTGGCTAACATTGACCTCTTCCCTAAACCTCCCCCATCCTTCCCCTAGGGCCAGGCTTTCCAGCTACCAGCCCTGCACCTCAGCCACCAAATCCCCAGGCACAGTGGTGCCATCAACTGCGGGGTCATGGAGTGCGCCACCCATCAGGGCTGCCAGTGTGCCATGTTGCGAGGGCAAGGACATTCAGCCACCTGCCAAGGTGAAAAAGTTGCCCACATCCCGGAGGGAGAAGCCGAAAGTACCAGCCACCTAGGGTTCAGCAAAAAACAGGGGATACTGGCAAGACAACTGCGGCACCATCAAAGCTGGGGAAGGGCCACAAGCTGAAGAGCAGGTCAGGAGAGGGCATGGTGGCACTGACTGAGGGACCAGTGTCACACTTTCTGTCCACGACCACGGCAACCTGTACGGTGGCGAACACCGCTAGCTGCCCCGCCATCACAACCGCCACCTGCACCGCCACCTGCACCGACCCCGGCCCCCAGCCTCTTCCCCAGTGGGCAGCCACCCGAGGCTGCAGGAAACGTCCTGCTGTGTCCCTCTGCAGGTGCTGACCGTTGCACCGCCGGCAGCACCACCGCAAGCACCACCGCAACAGACACCGCCGCAAGCACCACCACCGGCCCCGTGGCGTCCTCGGACACAGGCACCACCACTGACTTGGCTACCATCCCCAGTGATCAGTCGTCTGAAGCTGGAGGAGAGTTCCTGGACCCTGGGCAGCTTCCATGAGGCATTTCTTCCATCACTGTTTATACCTGCAGGTGGAAGGTGCAGCCGCAGCAGTGTGGGGTATGTCACTGCCTCCATGGCGTATCATGCTGCCTGAACCTCGCAAATCTTGTGGCATGCACACCCAGGTGAGGGAATCCAGAACCAGTGGAGAATGACATCCACTACCTCAGTCCTTGGCAGGATGAAGCACTCTGGGCGCCAGGCCCCCTCCAGAACCAGTGGAGAATCATATCCACTACCTCAGTCCTTGGCAGGATAAAGCACTCTGGGCACCAGGCCCCCCTCCAGAACCTGTGGAGAAAGGCATCCACTTGAGAGACTTTGCACTCCCCAGGGTAAAGCAGTGGGTGAACCACCCACTGGAGAGACTTGAGAGACTGTGGCTTTGCACTCCCCAGGATAAAGCAGTAGGCAAACCACCCACTGGAGAGACTTGAGAGACTGTGGCTTTGCACTCCCCAGGATAAAACAGTGGGAAAACCACCCACTGGAGAGACTTGAGAGACTGTGGCTTTGCACTCCCCAGGATACATCAATGGGCATGGAGCCCCCTCATGCAGCAGTGGCATCGTGCATTCATCAGGCTGAGGTGCCCCCCTCCCCCTGAGGTGCCTGTATATTTTTGATCTGAGGCCCCAGCAGTGTTTTCTCCGTTTCCAGTCAGGTACCATGTGTGGGCCTCGCCCATGCATTTTGGGCCCAGTGGTCCACGGACAATGATTAGTACACTATCCGGACTTGTGTAGTTGGTGTACATATTTGTATTTACAGAATTTTGACTTTGGAATAATGGATTTTTCTTGATTAGACTGGTTACAATCATTTCCTTTTGTCCTTGCGTTCTTCCAGGGGGTTGGGGGGGGGGTGTGTATATGTAATGTTGCTGCATAAATTTGTGTGACTGTTGCGTGTGAGGGTGGGGGTGTTGCGTGTGTGTGTCACTCTCTTTCCTCCCCCCTCCCCTGTGTTGTAGGTGCAGTACTCACCGTGGTCGCCGCTGCCGCCGCCGTTCGTACTCCTGGTAGAAGAGGAGGTAAACCAACATGGGCAGTACGTGTAGCTCGGGCTCCATGGTGTCCTGGTTCCTCGTTGGGTGTCGAGAGGTGAGTGTATTCCCTCTGTGTACTGCTTTCGCCGTGCTTTGGATAGCGTTGGTTACGCCCCGGAAAAGGTGGCGGATAGGCCTTTTGTAATAGGGTGGGTGGTACTTTGCCTCCCGTCTGTCTGGTGGCGGTGACCGCCACGCTGTTTGTTTCTACCGCCGTGACGTTAGGAGTGTTAAACTGGCTGTCTATGTTGGCGGTTTCCGCCACAGTCGCAATCCCATTTTTTTTTCCGCCAGCCTGTTTGCGGTATTACCGCCGCTTTAACACCGACCGCCAGGGTTGTAATGAGGGCCTATATTTTTAACCCTGGGCCAACCAGCAGAGCCAAGGGGTCATGGTGTCCCTACCCTGGCCCCTTTTCTTTTGTTTTCTTTTTTCTGGGACTCAACTGAAGCCGAGTCCCCAGATGTCTACCGACACTTTATGGTTGAATTATTGGCAGCCAATCAGATCTCAGTACGGAAGGGGTAACGACTCCTTCACATCCCTATATATACACATTAAAATTTCCTTTAATTTATCAAAAACTACTGAACAGATTTACACCAAATAACAACAAGCATTTGCAATGCAATAGGTCTAGCATTAGCAAGAGTTAGAGCTGTTGGTGTTGTAAATGATAATGATAACCTTGCATTTGGGACCTTATACATTTTTAGCCATACTGCACATTAAACCTTCACCAGAAATAAACTGTGTTTGCGCATTCCTGCATACACTTGGCATTAGATTGTAATGATCCGAACAGCCCCTGTAGAGCACCACAGTAACAATAGCATTTGGAGAAAAAATGGTCATGTAACCATATATTAAGCCCCTGGAGGGCATAATCGCATAAAAAAGAATGATAAAGAACATTGCAGTGTAACCATATAATCAGCCCCTTGAGGGCATAGTGTATTACACATTATCAGGCCCAGCAGGCCTTTTAAATATCATTTAACTGTGGAGTCAGTGGCACAAGGGTGCAGTGCAGCAGGTCGTTAATAGATGTCCCTGTAGAGTCAACAGCAGAAGATGCAGTACCGCTGGTAGTGGCTAGATGTCACTGTAGAGTCAACAGGAGAAGGTGCAGTACCACTGGTGGTGGCTAGATGTGCCTGTAGAGCCAACAGCAGAATGTGTAGTACCACTGGTAGTGGCTATATGTCACTGTAGAGTCAACAGCAGAAGATGCAGTACCACTGGTAGTGGCTAGATGTCCCTGTAGAGTCAACAGCAGAGGGTGCAGTACCACTGGTTGTGGCTAGATGTACCTGTGGAATCAAAAGCACTCAGAGTACAGTGTCACAGAACACTCCCAGAACTTCTTCTGATGTCAGAAGCTCAGAATGTCCCCCAAACCTGGAAACGGCTGGAGGAGTACCAGGTCCTCAGTGAAATGGCTGAAATAGTTAGGCATGCTGTCAATTAAACTTTTATCAGAAATAAACTGTGTCTGTGCATACATTAAACCTTTATCAGAAATGCATTGTGTTTGTGCATTACCAGAAGGTGCAATACCACTAGCCGTGGCTAGATGGACAAAAAGAGCACATATTTCTGAATGTTTTGGTGGTGGTCCCATTGCACTAGGACCACCAGAGGCTGAGTTATGGCCCAAAATGTGCTGTAAAACAAATGCCTGTAAAGCATTATGGGGTGAGTTTCTCTGCATACATTAGACCTTTATCAGAAATAAACTGGTTGTGCATTAGCAGAAGGTGCAGTACCACTGGCCATGGCTAGATGCCCCTGTGGAGCCTACTGAGTTAGTAGTGCCTTGGGGCAATACTCATCCTTTAGCCCTTGGAGATCATAGTGCATTACGCATTTGCAGGCTGAGCAAGGCTGTCAAAATATTATTACAAACAAGGCCCTTATATAACTATAAGAGAGTTTAAATATGCATTGAATGGTGGAATAGGTTATGACTGTGACCCACAAGATGGCCTGGACATAAAGAGCACATCGGTCAGAATGTTTTGGCGGTGGTCCCATAGCCCTAGGTTCACCACAGGCTTAGTTATGGGCAAAACTGTGTTGCAAGAAGAATGCCTGCAAAGCATTATGGAGTGAGTTTTCCTGAATGCAGTGAATGTTGTAGTATCGGCTCTCCTACTGTGCGGGAAGAACCGCTGTTGAGGATTTATTCCTGGGTCGATTTCATGCTATATGAAGCCACAAAAAAATGGACAAAACACACGCACAACACAACTACTTGTAATTACTGATGTAAAGTAAGGGCCAAGTGAAGGGCGAACGCAGAAAAGGAACTGCGTGAGTGAACACCAGTGCTTACTGACAAACACAAGAGACAGAAAACAAAGAAAAATAGTTCATCCAAGCAACAGAAAAACATTCCAGGCGTAATTAAACTGTACTTGGACGGTGCTCCTCAGCCAAGTGAAGGAAGTGACGAATCGGTTGCCAAACCAGTTAGCAGGCAGCAAAACAAGAGCGACACTGTCTTCAAAGTATGGTAAGTGGAATGCAGAGGTAGGTCGGAGTAAAGTTCTATACTCCATCCAACAGGTCTTGCAGTCAGCACATGCGTGCTACCTAGGCTTGACCTAAAAGGGCTCTTTCTGGACCAACGGCTACCTTTCTGCCAAATTCGGTGTACTTCTGTCCAGTGGTTTTGGTGCTATCGTTGTTCAGTTTTTACCATGGAAATTGACATTAGAAACACTTTAAATTTCACCCCCCCTTTAACTCTGGCCCCACTCCATGGATCACCCTGAAACCTCCCAGACAGCAGCTCACGAGACGGTCTAAATGTTTTTTAAAATTTTCATGAAAATTCATCAAGCAGGGCCAAAGATACAGGCAGGCAAAATACACCTTTTTCCATAGAAACTAGGTCCTAACTATAATTACCTAGTGGCAACCACCAGTAGGTAATACACATATATATATATATGAAAGTCTTTTGGAGAGCTGCACATTGTTTTGAAGTAAAAAAATATATATATATATGTCCTGTTGAAGGCTTCTGCCGAAACGCGTTGACATCTGGTTGGGACAGCGTGTGTTTGTTCATGGTGGGCACATTATTGATTTCCTTTTTGTGCTTTTTTACCATTTCATGCGGGTCGAATTTACCTGCATTTAAACCTTTTTCAATAAATAGCAGCCGATGAAATTATTCATAAGTGGTTTTTGACTCTACTATTTTACGAGCTCATTTTGGATGATGTGCAGCCCTTGGTGTGCGATTATAATGCACCAGTTTTCTTGAATACATATATATATATATATATATATATATATATATATATATATATATATATATATATACACAAACTCAACATCGCTGATCCCCCACCTCTTCCTAAGGCAAGCTCGTAGCAGGCTAGTGAAGCCTAATTATCCAAACACACAAGTCGATTCCACTTCAAGTCCATTTCATCGCAAAGTGGAAAAAATTTGCTGCACCTTAAATATAACAGAACTTCTTTATTAATTTAGTGCAAGCAGCAAAGTGAATGGCCCAGCGCGTCCCAGAGGCCCTCTATCCTTGTTCACAGGTCAGGTTACATTGTTTGTGTCTACATTTTAAAATCTCCATAATCACCAAGTGCCACTAAACAGTGAAATAGGATTCAAGCAAAACAATATTTAAACCCATACCCTGTTTGCGTCAGCCATTTTTAAACATTGTTCATTCCAAAATTACATCTAAAAGCCTGTGGTCTGAGCAGTATTTCTTACTATTTGAACCTGTATGGTGCTCAACCAAAATAATACATATAAATATACTGGTTGACTCTCAGTTTATATTCATTTTAATAATATTGAAACAATTCAGTCCTAGTGGGCCTGAGCAGTATTTCTTAGCATTTGAACCTTCATGGGGCTCAACCAAGATGACACATATATATATTCTGGTTGACTCTCAGTCTATATTCATTTTAATAATGTCAAAATAATTCAGCCCTTGTGGGCTAACTTTAACTATATATCTTACAGAATACGACAGTATACTACTACTAATAATAATTCCATTATTATACCCTGGTGGGCTAAAGAGAAAGCCAACCCTCAAAAATTTAATTAATAAATTACACCATACCATTTTACGTCCTATCTTCTAGTAAATTCAGGCTCAAGGCCCAGTCAGAACCAATAGAAATGGCTCTTTTGCTTTTCTCATCCTCTTGATAAATGGCTTGAATCCTCCCTGAAAAATTACAAAAACAAAATCACTAGTCACATTTATAATAAAACACTAACAACATTAACCTATCTATCTTAAAATTAACACTTGAAGAAAGGAAACAGTTACTGAAAGCATAATACATCTAAAATCACTTTCAATTATTACATTTTACATCTAAAGAAATTCACCACCCCTCATCCTAAATGGGCTGATAACCCTTCGTTTGTGTTTAATCCCACTGGATGTAAAGTCTTATATTTTATGTTGAATTTAGACTCAACTAGTCCTAACTCTTGCACTCTATAGCCCTCTTTCTTTCATATGGGGATACTCTCCAATATACAACATTTCGGAAGGTTAGTATTTTTTTCATGTTTTGACTTAAAATGTCTGGCTACAGGATACTGTTTATCCTCCTTATTTATTGCCCTCATATGTTCTCTCAATCTTTTCTGAACTTTATGTATAGTACTCCCAATATAGCATTTCTGACATGGACAGTCCAATGCATAAGTGCAGTATTCTGTATTATATGTTAGATGTTTTCTTATTATATATGTCTGACTATCCATTGACAACTGAATTGACTTACAGTTAGTACTATTCTTATAGGTTTTAGAAGTCCCACAAGCGTAAAACCCCTCTACTCTTAACTGTTCTTCTCTTATATTAGATTATACCAGGTTTTCACATAACTTATCCTTCAAAGATGCCTATCTTCTAAAAGTGATCTGTGGTCCATCCCCCATATATTTGGCAAGGTGATCATCTGATTTCAAAATTTCCCAAAATGTTCTAAGGCTTTGTCTGACTTTCAATGCTTGACTATGGAATGAGGTAATGAATCTTATTGATTCCACTTCTTTTTGTTTGATTTTAGGAATCAGTACCTTCTCTCTACTAACTTTAATAACCTTCCACATGCCGGTTCAATCATTTTACAGGAGTAGCCTCTATCCCTGAATCTTGGTTTCATAATCATCATGTCCTCTTGAAATGCATTGTCTGAGCTGCAATTTCTTCTGGCTCTCCGCAACTCTCCATTAGGAATTCTCTCAATTAAATATCTTTGGGTGACAACTACCTGCATGCAAAAGGCTATTTCCTGCTGTTGATTTATGAAAAAGGTTACTTGCCAGTTTATTATTACATACTTCCAGAAGTAAATCAAGGAATTCTATTTCTGTTTGATGTATAGTACTTATGAATGTCAGATATATGTCCCTTCCAGATACAGAAATTATCATCTATGTAGCGCTCCCAGAGGACGATGTGTTTGTCAAAATGACGGGTGTTGTAGATGACCTGTTTCTCCCACCAGCCAAGGTGGAGACCCTCATTACTGGGGGCAAAACAGGCCCCTATCGCCGCCCCCTGGATTTGCACATAGATGTTCTTGTCAAAAATAAATAAATCGTTAGTCAAGCATGCAACCATCATTACCAAAAGCATATATGTATGATACAGATACAACGATCAAGCTCTCAAAAAATGTCTATTAACTTTCATTCCCAATTCATGAGCAATGCATGTATATAAACTGTTTACATCAAGACATGGTAACTAGTATTGTTCTTCCCGTACAATGCCATCAATTTGCTGTAGAAAATCTCAAATGTCCTTAATATGTGACGGGAGAGATTGTACAGAAGGTCTTAAGTAAACGTCAATGTACTTAAAGGTGATCTCAAGTATATCTCCCATTGAAGAAACAATTGGTCTCCCTGGGGGATTTATTGGGTCCTAATGCAGTTTGGGTAACAAATATAGGGCAGGCAATTTTTGGAAAATAGAATCTGAGAAACTGATATTCCTCATATTAAAGCTCATTCTGATCTTTCCATCCTTTTAGTTTTTGTCTGTATTTATTATTGCCTTTTCATATTCAGATTTATTAGATAACATGTATTTGTTGATATCACTTAACTGTCTTTTGCCTTCTTGTAAATATGCATCCCATGGCCAAATAGCAACATTCCCTTCTTTATCTGTTTTTTTTAATGACTATCTCCTTGTTATGTTTTAACTCTCTATGGCCTCTTGATGTTTTTATCTAAATTTCCTCTAGTGTGCCTCCTTTTCTTTGCAATTCTTTTGAATTCCGTGGGCATACTCTTTTCAAATACACCTACTGACTCATTTAAAACTTGTGGTTTAAATATTGATTTAGGTCTAAAACCACTTATCCCGTCACAATACTAATCCAAATCCATGACTTTGTTAATTAAACTGGAGACCGGATCCTCTCTCCAATCCTCTTTGCCTACTAATTCCCCTATTTTCTGGAGAACTTCAATATTCCCTATTACTAGATTAAAGGGTCTACCCCTCTTTTCTGCAGCTTTTATTGGGGGTTTGTCTCATGCCAGTACTTTTAGTTACTTTTGAAATTAAACGAATCAATCCTACTATCCGTACCAAGGTTACAGGTTACAGGGATGTTAAAGTTAGATTCTGAATTTACTTATTCAAAACCATAGAAATTCAACAGCTATAGATCTATTTAAAGTAATTATAACTCGCGCCCTTGCCATGCAAGTTTTCTGGTCACTAATTTTGTTGCAAATGTTGCAGTGATAATATCAAAGATGTCATAGAAGGGGTCATCAGTGATATAATATGTGGAGTAATTAGGTGTGCACGGCGAAGGCACTAGTTATAGTTACCTTAGGACTCAAGTTAAAGTTACTTGAAATAACTCTAACTATAACTGCTGAATTTCTACGGTTTTGTATGAGTAAATTCAGAACCTAACTGTAATGTCCCTATAACCTTTGTTTTTTCAGTGAATATCTATGTTTTTTAACTTTAAGTCATTTGAATTACTATACAGTAATCCAACCACAGCCGTGCAGGGCCTTTGGCTGTGCACAGAGGGGTTTGGCCATAGGGCCCGCAGCGCAAACTTATAAGTACCCAACCCCACTCTGTGCACAGCCTTTGGCCATGTCGGGGCAAGGGCGGTGGCCACAGGACTTGTCCCTGTCAGTGGACCTGTGAGTGGGGGGGTGACTGTCTGAGTGGGTGTGTGAGTCTATGAGTGGGTGCATGAGTGTCTGAGCGTGGGAGTGGTCACAGGAGTCTCTGAGTGCATGCATGAGTGAATTAATTAGTTTATGACTGATGCTGTGAATGTTTTTTTTAATGTTTTTTAGCTTATTTGTGAATATTCCCCAATATTCAAGAATATTTGTGAATATCATGCATTGTGAAGAAAAGCCATTTTAACCCATAATTTGACCATCAAATAGCCCTATATCACACTCTTGGGGTCAGGGTACCTCCACCCTGACCCCTTATACTACTTTTCATTTTTTTTTGCAGGCCATGGGGCCATGTCCCAGGACCTTAAAATGGCAGCCACAACTCTCTGTTCAAGTTGTGGCCAGCCAATTATAGTGCTTATTCACATTCACAATAATTCACAAATTATTTATAACCCTAGATATACAGATTTGGATTCTCTTTAATTTCTTGAAAACTACTGAACAGATTTACACCAAAAAATGAAAAGGGCCTTATGTGGACCAAAATCAGGGGTTGAGAAAAAAGGGGGGGGGAGGGTAAAAAAAGGATGTCTCCAATGTTAATTCCAATAGACTCTTTAGACACGCTTGCAGCCGGAACCACCTGACAGAATTACTCTACATTTGGTTGAAAGGTAGCTTTTTGTCTGCAGATGACTATTTTTATTATTTGGTGTAACCGCCACATACCCGGGGATAAGTATATAAAGAATGAGGGGGGACGTGGTGGAAGGTTACTGCCTTCACCAGACGTTAAGGAGCCAGAGCGCAAGTTAAATACAGAAAAGCTTCAGTGCTGATCTGTGCACACAGATTGAGTGCTGTATGCTTCATGCATGTGTACGTGCAATGATACAATGCATGGAGGTAACAGTGCAAGACAATTAGTGTGCTGTGAATGGACATTGAGTAGGTGTGTCTGATATGGTATATTACATGGAGGTCCCTGGGTTCAATTCTCAGAAGCCCAGGCCTGTCTAGTGATGATATGAAGAGGAGAGATCCCCCTAGATGGATTTGTGCATTGATGCATTCCTGTACGCTGACTGGGACATACACCAGAGGAGAAAAGGAAACAACTCCCTTTATATTTCAAAAGATAGAGATAGATCACAAACAAGGGGCCTGTACACATCTCAGAAAAGGAAATGGCGATAATAAGGGAATCATAAAGAGTGGGTCGAAAGTCTGGGATTAACCTTTTAAGTACGCATCACCGTAGCTAACATCGAGGTGTAAACTCTGATCACTCCCATGAATTGTGTTGTAGGACAACCTACTTCAGAGTCTTGCCTGCAGTGACAGACAGTCTTTCATTCGGAAAGAAGAAAAAGAAAAGTGTCCATTTCAATAGAAGCCGGACCCCAGCATAAAAGACCCCATCTTCTCATTATCCACTTGTGCTGTTCCCCCTACGGGCAGTTACTCTACAGCAGTTAGAAAGCACCCAGGTTCCTCTCAGACTTAGACTCAGACTCTAGATTACATTTTGGTGTCTGGAAATGGACTATAAGAAGGGGAAAATGAGACCCCAAGCTTTGTCATCTGCCAAGCAGCCAGTTGGGGCCATGTGAGAAGGGAAAGCTCTGCAAGACTTCTGCCTGTTGCCAAGGTGGGGGCAAAGGCCTGCTATTCTTATTGCTGGTTGAGGGGACATCAAGACCACCTAGTGTGTATCATCAGCAACTGCCTGCTTTCTAAGACCAGTGTGCCCTGTGAGGAAGAGGTGAGTGTTGGAGGAAGTGAAATACAGTGGGGAGCCTTTCATTGAGAACTCCCTATGTGAGGTGTTAGGATTTGGCTGTGCACTGATCAGATCATTGCTTGTGTGCAGTGTCAGCTTAGCAAACCTTGTATGCCATGAGAGGGCACCCGTTGACTGAGACGTGTCTTGAGTGCCTTACGAGTCTTGCTTAGCCAGAATGTTATGCTGGGATAACCCTGTATGCCGGAGGGGGCCACCAGTAAAGTTGCTACTTGAGAAGTGCTGAGACTTCTACTCATCTTGGCGAGGAACTTGTGATAGAGGAGCCTGTGCCCATATTATCCCATACCACAGCAGCCCTAAATGTCTGGAGGAGCTGCCAGTACCCACAACAAAAGAAAGACCACCCCCCTTCATAAATAGAGCACTGGGGAAGAGAAAGCACAACATACGAAAAAATAAGCCCTGTCTTCCCATCATATCCTTATGTAAATAAATCTTTGGGTTTTGATGGCTTAGAAAGGCTCAATCTTTTGAATGCATATTTTCTTTTAAAACTCCAAACGACACAATTCATTTTGCAATGGAGAAATATTTCATAGTATATCTCAAAGACATATTATACAATACATAATAAATCATGGTCTGCAGATCACATAACGACAAATGCATCTCTCTAAAACCCCTCTGCCACACTTACTATCAGTCTACCAATCTCATTCATAACCTCCTTACCCTTTTATAAATACATATATAATAAAACACATTTCTCTTTTGCCCACAATAAATAATTGGCCTATTCAATTCTTTAAATAAACTCTGTTTGATTTACAACATGTTTCCCTTTTATATCCATGAACCATATACATTCATTCCAGACAGAATTTTCCTTCATATGATTAGATGAATATATTCGATCAGTGTCTACAGAATTTGTTCTACACATGTTTTGGTGAAAAAACCCTTCCTCAGGACAGCCACTTTATGTTGCATCCAAGACAGGCCATAAATGATCTGCAGACATATAACATGAGACCCAACTCAGCAATCACCAACATTGCTGGGTCATAAATTAGACTTCATTTGCCATTAAAATCGTCCACCTTTTGTTTCATTGTGAAGCTCCTTGTCCTTACAGTTCATAAGTATGCTCAAATGTACAACCTCTTTCAAAGACTTACAAACCTTAAAGTGCATAGAAATCCCATCACCTACTCCGTCACTACAATGTGACTTGAATGTTCATGTGCCACTCAAGATCCCCACACCTTGTTCTACTCATGAATCTCACTTTACATACCCGGAGATAGTGATCTGAAATCAAGAGGCTCCATCCATGTAAAACCCCCTATATTTCGATTTTTTTAGCAGTCTAGATGTCCTAATTTTTCAGGTCTGCATGGGGTGGGACGGCCTACTAAATAAAATACATAACAAAACAAGTTCAGAATATTCACTATGCCCCACTATACTTTACTTAGAAAGTCCTGCAGTCCTTTCATCACGCTTCAACTACCTGAAAATGGCACCCAGTTTCAATGGTGTAATCCAAACATCTCAATTTCAGCCTTTAGATTATATCACAGTCTTCTACGTGCTTTAAAGGACAACCAAAAGAAATACACACACCATTCATAGAATCCTAAATAGAAACATAAAAGAAACTCAGCAGGACACAAGAGTGTTATATATGTATTTATATCTATAAACTGAACTCTAATCACCAGACTCTCATCTATTTAACCCTACAACTATCTATCTTGCTACACAACTTTGTTGAGATTCTTTATTTCTGTGGTTTCTTTATTGCGCATGACATCAGCTCCTATTCATCTCTCCCTGTTCCTCAACGCAAAGTCTGTTTACCTTGAGAGCCCATTTTAGTCTCTTGGAAATGACTAAATGCTCAACTGCTATTTGGCTTTAATCTGACAATCATGCATATACCCGCATTCTCATTATGAACTTGTGCTGTCCCGCCTACGGGCAGTTACTCTACAGCAATTAGAAAGCACCCAGGTTCCTCTACTGCTGGTGTAATCCCTCCTTACCTGTCAAACATAAGAATTTACTTCTCTCTTGGTCCACATGTTTACACTGCTCTCCCACTAGGAAAATGGAGAAAGGAAACTCATTCCCCTCTGTCCCCATGAAATTACCCTATGGCCTGTACCAGCATTGCCAAAGGATTTGGACTGTTGCCTGAAACAGAGACTGAGACTCTATTCAGCAGGTTGGACCCACACTACAAGGGAACTGCCCTGACTCACAACTGAGTACTGCAGAGGATGCTATGGGCGATGTCACCCTCGCTGGCTCCATTCGGGAGCTGAGGTAAAGCCAACTTACTGCATCTTTGCAAGCTGGTACCTGCTCCAATACCTAGAAGAACTCCAGGAGTGAGAGCCTGTGCTGCTGCTGCATTGGCTGCAGGCAACACAACTTCATCCAACAGAGCAGGACTCGAAGGTGCTTGCAATGAGTGCACCTGCTGCACTGATAAACTCTTCTGTGCTACAACAGTGGGTGAGATGTGAACTGGACTGGTTGGGCCCCAGGTGAATCACTGCTAACAATGCTGCAGCATCATAGACACTTTTGACTAAAACCTAAAGTCAAAGGGGAACTCTTGACTACGGCCTAATAGTGAGCATTTCCAGGACGTGGTCTCCAGTGAATGGGGAATAAACCCAAACACATTACACGAAGGAGGGTGGAACAGGGATTTGCCCAAAAACTATTAGACCCCCCAATCTCAAGGGGATTATGTTGTTGTTTCTGAATGTCGTATTCCTCTGCATGTGTAGAATTAGACATAAAATACTTATTTTTCTCTGGAAAGCAAGTATTTGGTGGGAGATTGATTTATTGTTCGTACTTTTTGCAATTTGACCTTTGAGTGATGTTCACCAACCTGCATCTACATCTCCCCCACACGCATGCCCGGGAGCCTTGACTGCTCGATCACAGCTACCACTGAGAGCCAAGTACAGAAGGGGCACTTGGTACAGTTGCTAAAGAACAATAGTAAGCCAGCCTGGCACATTTGGAGCAAAAGGCCCTAACCGTCATGGTTGGGCCCAGTAAACCTGCATGCCTCATGGCCCTCTGAGTTATAGTTACTTGTAATAGCTATAACAGGTGAATTTAAGTGGTTTGATGCTTTTAAACCATTATGCTCTCACTGACATTTTTACCAAACTGTGATATTATTTTAACCTTTGGTGTTTTCCATGTATTTCTAGGATTTTTTTTAACATAAAGTAATATTTTATTCCCATACATAAAGCCAACTTCCCTGCACCCCACGCCATGTATTGCCTTCAGCCATCACCGGGGGCTGAATTCCATTTACGAGGGGGGTTGCGTGGCAACCCTTTATAACCCTTAATAGGGTTCGGGGACCCCATCCACTGGAACCTCTGCCCCAGTCAGCTTCTTACGTGCCTATGCTGGATGCTACAGGAGCCGACATTGCTCTCACCTGGTGTGAAACACCAGCTGTTTTTTATGTGTGTTTCCCTGCTCTTAAGAGTGATGGTAGGAAAACAAAAATCTGTTCCCACCCGGCAGGAGCATTTCTAAAGCTCCTGCTGAATAAGAGCAGATATGACATCCCTGCCTACGTACTTGCGGGCAGGGAAGGCATGCCTGCTCTGACTCAGTGGGAGCTATAAAAATGCCCATGCTGCGTGGGAGCAGAGATATGTTACCCTGCCAGCACCAATGCAGGCAGGGGGGCTATTGTGCCCTGGGTGGGGTAATGAGGGAACGATACTTGAGCCGGCACCAGGGACCCGAGGCCTATTAAGGCACAAGGAGATGGGCTATGTTGCCTCCTTCCCTTTTTAAGGCATTTAGCACCAGGGGATGGGGACTGCAGGCCTATTATTGCTCCTCAACTTTTTTTCAATATCGGCCCCAGATAATGGAGTCGCTTGGGCCTCCCTGATGCTCAGGGAGGTTTGTGGCAACATTTTTTAAATAAGCTTTTGCTCTCATACAGGGTCTTTCTGGGACTCTACAACCAGGCCTAGGGTGTCAGGGTATCCCTAATCTGTACCATTTTTTGTCTTTAAAATCTTTTGTAGAGGACTCGGGAATGAGTCCTAAGATAGCTGCTGCCATGTACTTGTTCATATGGTTGCAGCCAATCAGATCTCAGTATGACATTTGTTAGGGTTGTCAAGCCTCCACGGCATGACATATACAACATTTTTGAGTCTTCATTATTCACAAACTACCGGATTTACAGCAGATCACAAAAAGCACTCTGCCTAATTTGGTGTAAATCCGTTCAGCTGCCTGTGCTGTAGCTGTAACTTAGGTTCCTATGGAAACATGGAAGGGAATAATGTGTTTTTGGACCCCCTTTCTACTCAGTCTCTTCTTGATGGATCACCCTGAAATTTTCCATGATGGAGCTAAGGTGAAACAACATTTGCTGTGGAAACTTGCATGGAGATTTATCAGTCAGTGCCAAAGTTATAGGTAAACCAGTTAAATGTTTTCCAATGTAAACATGGTCGTAACTATACACAGTGTTGACCGCCACTGGCTTTTATATATATATGAAAATATATATCTCTGGTTTTGTTTGAGTAAATGCAGAACCTAACTATAATGTCCCTGTAACCTTTGTTTTTTTGGGTAAATTTGTATGTTTTGTTTAGTGTAAAGTAATTTTAATTACTATACAGTAATCCAACCACCGCTGTGCATGGCCTTTGGCTACAGGGCCTGGTGTGCAGCCAGGCCCTGCTGCCAACCCTTCTAATCACCCTACCATGCATGTCCCACGGACTTCAGCCATGTGCAGCATGAGTTGGCTGCAAAGCCTGGCTTGTGGCCAACTCCCTGTAACTACCCAGAGAACTTTAATAAATGAAATAGATAGAGTGGTATATTTTAGGACAAATTGAAAAGGAAACATGTGAGATCACCTTTCAGCATATACCTTAAACCTTTGAAATTGAAAATAAGTTAAATTCTGCAAACTACCAGAAACACAAACTTTTCCGACCTTAACCACTAGGCTGTAGATGACTCCTGAGTGTATAGCGTCTAGACATAACTTCGACATTAAATCCAAAGGTGTTGTTGGTGAAAAAGCTTAAATATTACATCACTAACAATGATTAACATTTACAACAATAGTGAATAAACAGACACACTATGTGAGATACCAGGATGTGAACCTTCAACCTACTGAGTGACAGTCCAATAGCTTTACCAGTAGGCCAAAAGTGACTTTTGTTTTAAAACTTAACTATAAGGTTTGAATCAAACATCTTGCTGGTGTTACAGTAACAATCCTTCAGTCTTTCTCTTCCTTTCCATTATGGGACAGAAGAGAGAAAGCAAGAGTGACAGGACCACGGAGGGAAGTCTCCAGGCCCCAGTGGTCCTAGCCAGCTTCCCGCATCCTGGGAGAGCCGGCATTGCTTGGAACTGTCAGCTCTAATCAAGCGAAAGCAGAATGCTATGTACCCCCGTGGGCACTCTGGGACATAGCAGAAGCTGGCCCGGGGGGTGGTTCTCAGGGCCATCTATAGCTCCATCAGTGGGGCTGCACGTCCCACTTCCAATATTGTGTTTGCCCTAGAGTGGTGGTGGTCCCCGGGGCTGGGGCTGTGCTAAGGACCCCCTTCATTCTTTTATCTTAGCCCAGGGAGGTGGTGGTCCCCGGGATTGTGGGGGGCTGTGCGGTCTCCCGCATTTTGATGAATATTTGCCCCAGGTAGGTGGCAGTCCGTGGGGCTGTGGAAGGGCCCCCACATTTCAACCCCTCAGGCCCAGCCTCAAAATATTTTTTGGGGGGGCTGCCCCCACTCCTGGCAAATCTTGGCCTTGGAGACCCCATCCCCCAGAGCCCGACCACCTCTCCTGGGTGCTGTCCTGGGCACCCAGTATGCAATGGGACCACGGGGGAGCCTCAAGGCCACCTGCGGGAGACTGCATTGTTGTCACAGAGAGGAAGCTGCTAAAGATGCAGCTCCCTCTCTGTGAGAGCAATTGTTTCCTCTGTTTCCCAGGGAAACAGGGGAAACCTCCACTTGCAGAAAATGAGAGCTCTTTGACAGCTCTCACTTGCTGTGAGTGGGGTGTTTGATCTGACTTGACAAGTCAAAGCAAACAGCTTTTTCCCTGGGGGTGGGCACCCGAGGACATAGCAGGAGCTGGTTGTGTGGAGGGTGGTCCCCAGGGCAATCTATGGCTCTTTGAGGGGGCCATCATGGCCTCCCTTCAACATTACAATTTGCCCTGGGGAGGTGGTGGTCCCGGATGCTGTGAGGAGGGCAGCAGCCCACCTTAATTGCTAGAAATGGCCATGGGCAGATGGAGGTCACACACACACACACACACCACTTCCCCCCAATCCTCCCCCACGGTTGGTCACATGGTCTGGTCACTTGTCAGGCCGTGCAGCCAATCGCATAAAACCACTCAACCCCGCGTCATGCATGACCTTCGCCCATGTGCGGTAGTGGTTGGTCACAGGGCATGGCCTGTGGTTGGGTGGTTATAGGGGGTTGGCCACAACCCAAAGATTTTTCTGGGATAAAGACTTCAATGTTCCATCACGAGGAATGTTTAACGTTGAAACCACTAGTAAATAAACAGACACACCACTGTGAAATAGGAGAATCTGAATCCTCAATCTACTGATTGTTAGTCCAAGAGATTTACCAGTAGGCCACAAGTGACTCTGCTGTACTATGTATCAATACAAAGCTATAGCATTGGAACCAAACATCTTGCTAGTGTGACTTTTCTAAGTCAATCTATATAGAGGCTATTGCAATACCAATATCTCTCGCTCTGTCTTCCATCCCATTATGGGATGCATGAGAGAGAAAAAGTGAGAGATCCAGAGAGAGAGACATTTAGAGGAAGTCTTTGGCAGAGAGTAATTGAGTGAGAGGGAGAGAGAGAGGGAGAGAGAGAGAGGATTTTCTAGACTTAGATGAATGATATTCTGATAATGAGATCATTATGGACAAATTAAAAAGAAAAATGTATTTGTCTAGTCTATGTCTACATATTGTCTACACTGATCACATTTCTGTACATATCTTAAATATTTGGATATGAAAAGTAATTAAAGCAGGAATGTGACTAGTGACGCACCTAGACAGGAGCCCTACACCTTCAGGGTGAGGGCACAAGACCTTAATCTCTAGTCCACAGGTGACTCTTTACTATGTAGTTTCCAGACATAGAGATGACATTCAGATTTTGATGGCAAAAAGACTTAAATGTTCCATCCCTAGGAATGTTTAACAGTCAAAACACTAAGGAAATAGTGCCATGAGATACCAGGATTTGAACATTCAACCTACTGAGTGATAGTTTAAGAGCTTTACCAGTAGGCCACAAGTGACACCGCTGTACTATGCATCAAAATTTAGCTATAACATTTGAACCAAACATTTTGCTTGTATGCTACTTGGAAGTCATTCTATGGAGAGGATATTATTATTTCAATGGTCTCTCCATAGAATGACTTCAAAGAGGCAGACAAGCAAGATGCTTGCTGCCAGGAGAGGACCACGGGAGGAGCCTGAAGGCTCCAGTGGTCCTAGCCGGCTCCTGATTCCTGCGGGAGCCAGCATTGCTCCTGCATTCAGGAAGCTGCTTTAAATAGCAGCTCCCTGCTTGTGAAAGCAATGTTTTTATCTATTTCTCCTTAGGCCCATCTGCATGCAGGCAAACAGATGAAAACTCTGCTTTCTGCAAGCAGGAGCTGTTAGCTTCACCAAACAAAAGCAAACAGCTACCTCCTGAAGGCAGACATCTCAGGAGGTAGCAGCAGTCGGCACTGTGGGGTGGCGGTCCCTAGGGCCATCTATGGCTCCTTCAAAGAGACCACACAGCTGCCCTCTATTGTTTAATTTAGCACATGGAGGTGATGGTTGGCAGGGCTGCGGGGAGGCTGTACAGCCCCCATATATTGTAAGGGGCGCTTCGGGGAGGTGGTTGTCCCTGGGGCTAAGGGTCCACAATGGGCCTTCTATATTAAGGTATTGTTGCCCCCATTGTTTTTATAATACATTTGCCCTGGGGAGGTGACACCCCCCTGGGGCTGAGGGGGGGCACACAACTCCACCCCCCCTTTTATTAAACTACATTTCCCCAGAGGAGGTGGTGCTTGGATCTGTGAAGGATCCACATCCCTAGATTTCTATATTTTTTAAACTTTAATACCTCAAAAACAACTGAATGGATTTATGCCAAATCACAAAAGGCACACTTAGTGGACCAAGAGCTAGCTTTCTGCCAAATGTGGTGTAATTCCGTCCAGTGGTTCAGGCTGTAGTTGTGTTCAAAATAGGTAGTGAAAAATACATGGGGAAAATGCATTTTTGGAACCCCCCTTTTTCTCAGCCCCTGCGTGATGGATCACCCCAGAATGTTTCTGACAGCATCTGGACCTGCTTAAGCATGCATTGTGAAAATTTCATGAAGTTTCAACAAGCAGCGCCAACGTTATTGGCAAAACAAAACACATTCTCCCTATGGTAACTAGGTCCTAACTATACACACAAATATATATATATATATATATATATATATATATATATATATATATATATATATACACACACACCAGTCATTTGTTCTGCCAGCTATTTCTGTCATCCACTCTCAGATAAGTAAGAGGTCAGCAGACAACATCATTCTGCCCTTCAGTGTGATGAGTGACAGAACTGGGTTTATGCCAGCTGTATCTCAGGCAGCCTAAAGTAATTTTTTTTTATTGAAAGTTTAGGATAGAAGAGAGCATAATAAAGTACGACGTGTCTGTGCTAAGCAATCATAATAGAACAGACACATGTTGCAAATCACGTCTGTGGTATTAGGGTGACACCCTCCTCAGCTAAATAGGTATTATCTATCTTAGGGTGTAGGTTGTTGAATCTTGAACCTTAAAAAAGTTTTTTAACAAATTGGTGTTTCCATCTCTGAACTAACCATTTAAATATGACAAAAATGAGACAACCTCTCACACAACATCTATTCAATAATAGGCTCAATGATGAGGACAGGAAAGTTACTGTCATGGTTGAGGCACACAATGCATACAGAACTGAGATTTTCTATTCCTGGGTCACATTTCCAGCAGTAGATGGGAACTTATTTATGTTTCTCAATTACACAGTGCCAAATACACCTGCAAAATACAGACCATATGCATACTTAGAAATACCACTATTGTATCAAGAACACCAACATTGGATTGATTGCGCCCTACCACACGTTCCGTAAATTCTTAGATTAGGTCCCGTAGGTAATTAAAGAACTGCATGGCCAGCATTGGCCACATATACACCACATCCTAATGCAGGAAACATGACAGTGGTGGAAGTATGTTGCTGATGTAACCACTTAGCAGACATATATAGATGGTTAATACAATTTGTAATGCAGACATCAAACACTGCCCCAGAGAGGGCTGCTCCAGCACTATCACATTTGGCTACAGGAGGAATAAATCCCATGACTGTGCATTCAACAATGGGTAAGGTACCCACCAAACGTGAAGATATTCTGTTTTGATTAGCACAGAACATAAGCGCAATGGAAGCAGTGTTTCCTTATAAGGGACCCCAGAACAAACATAGAATTCTCAAAATGTGTTTGCCCTTTGGGATGGTTCCCTCAGTGGACAATTGTATGACTTTGGGTGCAGCTTTTGCTGCACTATACACTGCAGCACGTGGTACACCAACACTTGTGAATCTTCTGAAAGTGTTAAAACAAATTCAAGACGAATAAGGGACTTTCCCTGCCGTGGACTTGGGATGAACTTAATGGGCTATTTTGCCACTGTGCTCTCAATAATAGTAGGCAGTCCTGAGGGGGAAGCAGTAGCATTGGCAGAAGGCCTGCTGCTCCGGGACGTTCCTCAATGGGAACAAGCATGTGAGCTGCCTAAGAATAACACCAAAACCTATACTAGTATAGGTAGTGATAGTCAGACCAGGTAAATCGCAATTACAAGGTAAATCCAATAAGAAGTCTACCAAACAAGCACAAAAGGGTTCTAAAAAGTGCTGGGATAACCACAGGTCTAAGAAAGGCAATAACATGATAGAGGATAATCTCCACATTTGGAGACCTCAGAGAAAAGCTATAACCTTAGAAATCGGGAAAATTTAAATACTCCTGATAGATACCAATATACTCACACTCACCAATCTTGTTCCTTCCAGGACTCACCCGATAAACGAAGTGAGACAGGAGGATGGTCAGTACACTGAAATGGGTATGTGAAACAGAAAAGATTCACAACTCTCATCTGTTTCAATCAAAAAAGAAGAGAAACTTCCACAACAACAACCCCAATTCAAAAAGAAAAGGATTGCAGGCATTTAAGCTAAAAATGCCAAACACATTGAGAACTTTACTGAAGAACAGGATACCCCATTAAATATGAACCTAAAGCGCCAGTGAGAAAAATACTCTCACAATTTGAGTACCATAGAGTAATTGAACCCTGCGTATCAGCAATGAATAACTCTTTGCTTCCTATAGCTAGGCCAGACCATTCATACAGAATAGTCTTAGATCACAGACATCTTAATAGTCATACACACACCGTTTGCAAAACAAAATGCACACAGCCAGCACTGATTAGCAATATATTTAATACAAAATACAAAACAACCCTGGATATTTCCATTTTTTTTTCCTGCCAAAATCCAGCGCCTGGATGCAGGGATTTAAGTCCCTTGACTGCACATGGTTCTCAAGGAAACGTTTGTCACCTCCCTCAAGGGTATAAGAACTGTACAGGATTGTTCTCAGCCAGTGTAACATCAATATTACATGATTTTGATTCTAAGGTGTCATCTTATGTCGACATCTATCTTACAGATGATGACCTCAACACACATTTGGCCCAGGTAGATCACATTGTACTGGGATTTGCGACACAGGGCTCTAAATTTAATTCTGATAAAACAAAAATAGCTTTTCTTTGTGACCTATTCTTGGGATATGAACCATCTAATGAGGGAAGGAGCCTGATACCCCACTTTCTAGAACAATGCAGTTACAACCTCCCAATGTCATTAGGAAGCTACAGTCATTACTGGGCTTTTTTTAACTTGGCAGAACACACATTATAGAATATGCACAATGCATAAAACCTCACTATGGCCTAATTCATCCAGACTTCTCAAGCAGACATTGGACACCTGAACATACATGCATTCTCAGAGCATTACAACTAGATCTGCTTGAAGCTAAACGCTTACACACATGTGACAACAAAACAAGCTTGGTCATTGGGGTAATACCTAGTGCCATTGTGTTCACCTATGTAACATTCAATGAGGGTGACACCGTACCCATATCATACACATTTTTTCACCCACAGAAAAAAAATACTGACTGCTATCCAGATGGTTGTCATAAAAGACAGACCTCTTGCCTGGGGGAAATGCATCATTGTTGTTACCCCAATTGAGACTGTTATAAAAGCTAGCCTACCGAATGCAAAAGCATTACATCCACGTTGAATCCAATGGGCAACGTCTCTGACAGCCATTGATGTTGATCATGTTTTGTTCCAAAACTTCAGACCCAAGAATTTCTTCAATATGACTTAGAATACCCAATGTCCTATAACAGCTTGCCTCTGAACAATATTGAACCGTCATTTATTCTGATGGTTCTGAATTATACTGTTCAAATTCAACATAAACAGCCAGAATCAGTTACTACGAACCACCAAGGAATGCATCTGCCTGTTCATTTTCATCTGCTTGGCTCCAGTTTTTGCATGAAGTGCTTCTGGTTACTTTGTCTACATCAATGATTCATTTTCAGACTCTTCAGTATCATCTGAAGTACCTGTATCAAAAGCACCTAAGATCTACATGTGACTTAAAGATAACTATTTGATTTGTCCATTGGACTATCTGTGGATACTTTTGACTTTGTTTCCCTTTCTGCCATGGATTGGTTCTGTGATCATCTTCTTGGTGATACATGGTCATTATCTTCCTGAACGTTCTGCTGTTGAAATGGTGGATGAGGTTTTAAAATGTTACCTATCCCCACATAAGGTCCGAAGGGACTTATCTCTTGTGAACATTTCAGCTGTTCCAATTCCTAATGGAATTGTTTGGGATAAAGTACCATTTGATATCTTTGGCCGTGCGGAAATGGGTCAGGTTCAATATGTATTCAAAGTATCTATGAATGATAACACCAAGGGTTGTTTCCGATGACGGAGATGAAAAAACAGTTGATTCTATGCATTCTGAACTTGAATATTGTACTGTTTTTGAAAGTGAAGATGTTTATATGACAACTGTGAATCATTGGGACATGTTATCTTACCATCATTACAGACATTATTTTCTGAACAGAGCTAGTACCCCGAGATTAGCTTGTAATTACACACAATGGGAACATTGTCGGCTCCGCCAGTGGGGAGTTCCAAAACATACATATTTAAGTTGCATATTTTACTGAGCATGATGTTAAAAATGACGAGTCTTATCGTTTTAAATTGCCACCTTCAAAATTATGGAACATTTTGTTCACTGACATGAAATATATTTATTTTTATTCCTTTGTTTCCCAGTTGGCTATAGAAGGCTACCATTATTGGTTGAAGTCAATTGACTTAAAGAGTATGTGGGTAAATAGAGACTGGCAAATACAGAGTAGGGAAGCTTTATTCAGAGCATGCCTTTTTCCATTACAAATTCTATTTCTAAATGAAACTGTACAATAAACAAGTTGCTTCAACTTGGTGAAAATTAAAG
Organism: Pleurodeles waltl; assembly: GCF_031143425.1. Taxonomy (NCBI): domain Eukaryota; kingdom Metazoa; phylum Chordata; class Amphibia; order Caudata; family Salamandridae; genus Pleurodeles; species Pleurodeles waltl. The sequence continues at coordinate 401,882,297 of NC_090442.1, read as the reverse complement.
GATTGAATGCGCCCAGTATTCCCTCACCAACTAAATTTGATAAATTGCCAAATATTTTAAATGTCACTGAAGAACAGCTCAATGGGTGGGTCCAGAATGGCACTTTTAATTCAACACTATCAGGTCTCAACGGTTGGTTATTGTGGCCAATGGACACAAATGGTTGTCATGCACATTTTGTCAACTCCACACAGGGTTTTACAGCAAGCCGACCTGACCCTTGTTAAGCCACCACACAACACTCTGGTATTGTCACCATTTATAGCGTGGGCAAACTATGTCAACAATGGTTGAAAATCTACCACACTAACTGTCATTAAATATCACCTTATTTGTCTGTCTAAATATGTAGACTTACAAGATTTTTTGTTAGGTCTGAAAGAAACAACGCGCAAAATGTTTCTTATATTCAATACATAATGAAATTTGGAAGCTTTCCCAAACGGAAGCCGCTGCCCAATTAAGGCAAATAGATCAGGAAAATCAGCAGAATGCTCTAGCCATTGTCGATAATGGTATGAACGCTTTGTTCAGCTGCATTTAAACACTAAATAACATTGTGTCATCTGCAATTGACATCATTCAAAATGAAAAGTCACTTTTACATCATGGACAAAGTCAACTTAGGTCCATAAAGCAGTTGAGTTGGACTTTAAAGTTAGACTTGCTCTTAAAAGTGGCTGCGTTCCCTGGCAGCACGTTAACTCCAAGGAGTTATTTGCCACATTTAATTTGATCAGAACACATAATGACTGAGAAAGAAATAACTTACATCAGGTTTAACATTAAGAAATTAGAAAAGTTGCCTTGTACTCTGGTGGTATTTCCATCAGCAGTGTGGTTAATACATTGAGTGATTAATCTGCCTGTTTCAACATTACGGTTTATTTCATGCTTAAAGCACTTTCCAGTAGGTAGATTTGAGCGGCTAGGAGATAGTTACATTCATGAGGTATGGGAGCTACACTTTTCATGCAAATGGTTCAATGGTATGAAGGAGGGTTTTCTTAGTGGCAGTGAATGAGACATCTGTGAGTCATTCTATGATTTGTAAACAGCTGTCATTGCACAGAGCTTGTAATGCTTCAGTAGCAAACTTAGCTTGTTATCTGAAGGGTGGTAATAGTTCTTTTGCACAACATTCTCATCTTGAGCTCTGCTCAAGGCTGTATATGATAATGTAACAAGTATTGCCTGTCCAAGAGAATGAATTCCACCATACACAGAACATGTGCATTATCACATCCGGCCTGTTCTCAGAACAACAACACATTTTGTAATAAAATCACCATACTGGCAAAAATGAGGTTAGGGGGAAATTACAGCCATCCATCTTACTCTGTACCATGTCTTTGCAGCGCTGCTGAACTTGGCCTCGTCGCTCCAGCCACTTGGGAGGACTGCCAGCAGATCACAGGCAAACCCCTGCTTATTATTCAAGTATGGAGCAGAAGCTTCCTTTCAGAGATTAGTGCGGCCAGAGAAAGGCTATCACAGCTACACTCTCACGTAGATCCTAGAAGTGTACGTAGGGATTTTAAATTCACTAATGTGACTGGATGCTGACACCTTTTGTTTGTTTCATGATCATAATGTTAATTGTATTGTGTTTCATTTTCCTAATAATCGCAGCTCATGCTCTTTTTCATAGAATGCAGTTAATTCAATAAAATATATTTGTTAGAACTGACAGCCTTAGGGTGGTCACCCCTAACTTTTTGCCTGCCTCCCGCCACTTTTTGGACACTTAGGGGGTCATTCTGACCTTGGCGGTCCAAGACCGCCATGGCGGAGTGCGGCGGAAGCACTGCCAACAGGCTGGCGGTGCTTACCGCCGCGGTCGAAAAAGGGGAGCTGGCGGTTTCCCGCCAGTTTCCCGCTGGCCCAGGGAACCCGCCATGGCGGCGCTGCTTGCAAGACTGCCATGGGGATTCCAACCCCCTTACCGCCAGCCTGTTTCTGGCGGTGTCCACCGCCGGAACCAGGATGGCGGGAACGGGTGCCGTGGGGCCCCTGGGGGCCCCTGCACTGCCCATGCCACTGGCATGGGCAGTGCAGGGGCCCCCTAACAGGGCCCCACAAAGATTTTCACTGTCTGCTTGGCAGACAGCGAAAATCGCGACGGGTGCCACTGCACCCGTCGCACCCCTTCAACTCCGCCGGCTCCATTCCGAGCCGGCTTCATTGTTGAAGGGGCTTTCCCGCCGGGCCGGCTGGCGGTCTCCTGGCGGTGGCCCGCCGGCCCAGCGGGAAAGCCGGAATGACCGCCGCAGTCTTTTGACCGCGGTGCGGTCTTTCGGCGGGAACCGCTTGGCGGGCGGCGACCGCCGACCGCCGCGGTCAGAATGACCGCCTTATTCTGCTGGTTTTAGGACTTTGCGCACTTTACCACTGCTAACCAGTGCCAAAGTGCATATGCGCTCTCCCTTAAAACATAGTGACATTGGTTCATACCCAATTTGCTTATTTAGGCCCTCATTCTGACCCTGGCGGTCGGTGATAAAGCGGCGGCCAAGCCGCCAACAGGCCGGCGGTCTAAAATATGCAATTCTGACCCTGGCGGGAACCGCCAACACAGCCCGCCAACTTAACACTCCGCCCGCCACGGCGGTACAAACAAACAGCGCGGCGGTTCCCGCCAACAGCCAGGCGGCAGACAATGTACCGCCCACCCTATTACGACCCACCAATCTGCCACCTTTTCCGGGGCGGGAGCACCGCCGATAAGAACACGGCGGAAACAGACTACGAACAGGAAAACGCTCACCTCTACGCACTCCACGCGAGATTCCGGCAGTATGGAACCAGAGTTGCAGGTCATCCCCGCACTCCTATTCCTGCTCATATACCAGGAGCACGCCCGGCGGCGCGGAAGACATCGGTGAGTACTGCACCTACGACACAGGGGAGGGAAAAGATTACCGGCACACACCCACCCACCCACACCCACTACAACACACACATCAATGCATTCCCACAGATCACTGTCACAACCCACAAACCACCCCCCTCCGAAATTATGCAAAGACCAAAAGAAGAGATCATAAACGGGCAGATATATTGAAATATGTACACCAGTAATCCCAATAAATAAATAAACTATGTACAAAATATATACAGCTACTAAATGTAGTCCAACCACTGTCCGTGGATCACAGGGGTCCTGTGCAAAGGGGCAAGGCCCAGTCCCACGACAAGAACTCCACGGAGAGAACACTGCAGGGGCATCAGAAAGAAAATAGGACAGGCACCTCAGGGGGAAGGGAAGGGGGGGCACCTCAGCCACTTGAGTACACGACGCCAGATCCACGAGGGGACTCCATGACCACTGGCCCATCCTGGGGAGAGCAAAGCCACAGTCCAAACAGTCCATACAGTGGGTGGCCTGCCCACTGGGCCATCCTGGGGAGAGCAAAGCCACAGTCCATACAGTCCATACAGTGAGTGGCCTGCCCACTGGGCCATCCTGGGGAGAGCAAAGCCACAGTCCAAACAGTCCATACAGTGGGTGGCCTGCCCACTGGGCCATCCTGGGGAGAGCAAAGCCACAGTCCAAACAGTCCATACAGTGGGTGGCCTGCCCACTGGCCCATCCTGGGGAGAGCAAAGCCACAGTCCATACAGTCCATACAGTGGGTGGCCTGCCCACTGGGCCATCCTGGGGAGAGCAAAGCCACAGTCCAAACAGTCCATACAGTGGGTGGCCTGCCCACTGGGCCATCCTGGGGAGAGCAAAGCCACAGTCCATACAGTCCATACAGTGGGTGGCCTGCCCACTGGGCCATCCTGGGGAGAGCAAAGCCAAAGTCCATACAGTCCATACAGTGGGTGGCCTGCCCACTGGGCCATCCTGGGGAGAGCAAAGCCACAGTCCATACAGTCCATACAGTGGGTGGCCTGCCCACTGGGCCATCCTGGGGAGAGCAAAGCCACAGTCCATACAGTCCATACAGTGGGTGGCCTGCCCACTGGGCCATCCTGGGGAGAGCAAAGCCACAGTCCATACAGTCCATACAGTGGGTGGCCTGCCCACTGGGCCATCCTGGGGAGAGCAAAGCCACAGTCCATACAGTCCATACAGTGGGTGGCCTGCCCACTGGGCCATCCTGGGGAGAGCAAAGCCACAGTCCATACAGTCCATACAGTGGGTGGCCTGCCCACTGGGCCATCCTGGGGAGAGCAAAGCCACAGTCCATACAGTCCATAACAGACCCCACTGCCACTGGAGGAGGCAAGTTGGCCAGAGGACATCCTGCAGCCCTGCCCGAGATAGATCCTGCCCTGCCACGTCTGCCAAAGGGCCAGCGGTTCTTGCCTTGAAGGGCCCAGTTCAGCGGTTCCTGAGACGGCGGGGCCCAATTCAGCGGTTCTTGAGACGGCGGGGCCCAGTTCAGCGCTCCTTGCCTTGAAGGGCCCAGTTCAGCGGTTCTTGAGACGGCGGGGCCCAGTTCAGCGGTCCTTGCCCTGAAGGGCCCAGTTCAGCGGTTCTTGAGACGGCGGGGCCCAGTTCAGCGGTCCTTGCCCTGAAGGGCCCAGTTCAGCGGTTCTTGAGACGGCGGGGCCCAGTTCAGCTCTCCTTGCCTTGAAGGGCCCAGTTCAGCGGTTCTTGAGACGGCGGGGCCCAGCGGAGCGGTGCGTGAGACGGCGGGGCCCAGTTCAGCGGTTCTTGAGACGGCGGGGCCCAGTTCAGCACTCCTTGCCCTGAAGTGCCCAGTTCAGCGGTTCTTGAGACGGCGGGGCCCAGTTCAGCGCTCCTTGCCTTGAAGGGCCCAGTTCAGCGGTTCTTGAGACGGCGGGGCCCAGCGGAGCGGTGCGTGAGACGGCGGGGCCCAGTTCAGCGGTTCTTGAGACGGCGGGGCCCAGTTCAGCGCTCCTTGCCTTGAAGGGCCCAGTTCAGCGGTTCTTGAGACGGCGGCCGGTCTATGGCCAACTGCTAATTGCCTGGTGGTGCCCTCCTGGGCAGCGGGGATGGTGCTCCTTCACTGCCCACCTGGGCTGTGGGTGGTGGGGCCCTCCTGGCCAGCTGGGCTGGGTCCTCCCTGGGCAGCGGCTATGGGGGTGGTGGGCTCTCCCGGGGCAGCTGTGCCGGTTCCTCCCGGGGCAGCGGCTATGGGGGTTGTGGGCTCCTCCTGGGCAGCAGGCCTGCTGCCTGACCTCTCCGACTTGCTGCCCTTGCCCTCCTTAGTCGTGGGCCTGTGGCCCTTTCCTCCTTTTGGAGCTGTGGCTGGTGACTGTCTCTGGGTGGTGTCCGGGGGGGATGTAGAAGGCGGGCTCCTGCGGCGCCCCTTCCGCCTTCTGCTCCTCTTCCCAGGGGGTGGGCTGGCTGTCCCCTTGCTGCTGGGCGAAGATCCAGACATGCGGGCTGGCGGGCTCCAATACCCCTGCACCCTTGTCAAGGGGGCTGCAGGGCTGGTGGTGGCTGAGGTGCTCTTCTTACCCCGACGAGAAGGAGGGGGGGGCTCAGGGTCAGGAAAGAAGTTAGTAGTGGCGAGGAAGAGCTTCTTGGGACAATGGAGAGTGGTAGGTACAGTGGGAATGGGAGTGGAGGGAGAGGATGTGGTTGTAGGTGAGTCACGTTTGCTGTCTTTGGGTGCAGGTGCAGGAGGGATAGGCTGCCGTGAGGTGGATGGCTGTTGGGTGGGTGGGTGGCTGCGTTTGTGTGGTGTGGAAGAGGGGGTGACAGACACAGTGGGAGAGGACACAGGGGACGTGTAAATGGCAGTGGGGGTGGTGACTGCACGTGTGCGGACTGGAGTGGAGGGTGTGCTGGTGATGGAAACACTGGCTGATGGTGAGGTGAATGGAGGTGTGAGTGTAGACGTCACAGGGAGGGAGGAGGGAGACGAGGAGGTGGGGGTCACAGAGGTGGTAGTGACTGTTGGCATGTCTGCATCGGAATGTTGCTTGTGTGAATGTCTGCGTGATCTGTGGTGCTTATGTTTGGATGAGCTTCTCTTGGGTGTTGAGGTGTGTGCAGGCTGGTCTGATGGTGTGGGTGGGACAGGCAGAGGAACAGGAGACTGGGAGGAGGGAGTTAGTAGAGGCAGGCAGGAGACAGGGACAATGGCTGCCGTCAGTGCTGAGGCCAGAGCCTGGAACGATCGCTGATGGGCAGCTTGACCCGAATGAATGCCCTCCAGGTACGCATTGCTGCGATGAACCTCCCTCTCCACCCCCTGGATGGCATTCAAAAGGGTAGTCTGCCCAACAATGAGCGTTCGGAGGAGGTCAATGACCTCCTCACTGAGGGAAGCGGGGGTAACACGGGCAGGGCCTGAGGTGCCTGGGGCGAAGGAGATGCCCGGCTTCCTGGAAGAGCGGGCACGGGGCGAACGCTGAGGGGCTGCTGGGAGGGCGGAGATGGTGCGCTGGGTGGCGGCTGTACCTGTAATGGCGGGGGGCACGGATGGTGCCACCCCCGCAAGGGAGCCCCCTTCCGAGGACGTGTCCGTGTCGCTGTAGGGTCCAGTCGTCCCCGTCGTGGAGCTCCCCTCGCCCTCCGTCTCACTGGTCCAGTCTGACTCTGTGGCATGGCCCTCCTGGGCCATGTGAGATGCAGCTCCCTCCTGCCCCGATGCCACTTCTCCTCCGCCTGATGATGCTGATGCACACAAGCACAGAAAGACAAACAAAAAGGGGGGGGGAGAGAGAAATAAAGGGATATTGAGTACATGGATCTCCGGTACAGTTAGCGGACATGACAGACACAGATGCCCCCTGCACTAAGTTGCGCACTTGGGGTCCGCTACGCATTCCGTGGAACATGCCCTACACGCCTAGAGTTGACAACTGCACCCATGGATGACACGGCCCAGGGATGGCTGTACTGACACACTACTGAGGGTGGTGGCTGGGGACACAGGGGCTTACGGGGGTGCCCAGCCTACAGATATCGCCCTGGCCTAGGGGGACCCCCAGCCCTCCTCCCCCACCCAGACACCTCCACTGCGCGACAACAGAGTAGATAATGCTTGTACTCACCCCCTTGTGTCTGCTGTGCTGCCCTCATGCGCCCATCCAATTCAGGGTAGGCCACCGCCAGGATCCGGAACATCAGGGGGCTCAGTTGACGGCAGGCACCCCGCCTACGTTGGGAGGCCATCCCCAGCAGAGACTCGGCGGTCTTCTTGGTCCCGCGGCGGATGTCCTCCCACCTCTTGCGGCAGTGGGTGCCCCGTCGATGGTGGACCCCCAGGGTCCGACTTCCTTGGCGATGGCACGCCAAATCCCGATCTTCTCATGGGCGCGGACCTATGTGACACGTACAGGGAGGGAGAAATACCACGTTCAAGTTTGTCAGCATTTTCCTTTCCAGTGGCCCAACGCCCCCCATCCCCGCCAGGCCCCCCGCCATGCCCCCGCCTGGCCCAACATGCCCCCCATCCCCGCCAGGCCCCCCGCCATGCCCCCCGCCAGGCCCAACATGCCCCCCATCCCCGCCAGGCCCCCCGCCATGCCCCCCGCCAGGCCCAACATGCCCCCCATCCCCGCCAGGCCCCCCGCCAGGAACCCCACCAGGCCCAACATGCCCCCCATCCCCGCCAGGCCCCCCGCCAGGACCCCCGCCAGGCCCAACATGCCCCCCATCCCCGGCAGGCCCCCCGCCAGGCCCAACATGCCCCCCATCCCCGCCAGGCCCCCCGCCATGCCCCCCGCCAGGCCCAACATGCCCCCCATCCCCGCCAGGCCCCCCGCCAGGCCCAACATGCCCCCCATCCCCGCCAGGCCCCCCGCCAGGCCCCCAAGCCAGCCAGTGGCCCCAAATCCATATTGAATTAAACTCACTTGTTGGTCTGGAGGACCGTAGAGTAGCGCATACTGGGGGAGGACCCCATCCACAAGTTTCTCCAACTCCTCTCCAGTGAAGGCAGGGGCCCTTTCCCCAGGCGCAGCAGCCATTGTCCCTTCCAGACCGAGGTCACAGCAACACTTGCAGTATAGGTCCTCTCCTGTGAAAGTTCAAGTCGCAAGTGGATAAGTAGATAGAAAATGGCGGTGACGTCCGCGGCGGTGCGTACCGCGGCGGTGCGTCCCGCCACCGCCGGCGCCCTTCGCCATTGGCTCCTGAAACCCATAGGCTTCAATGTTAACCAATGCGGCTTTGCGCCGCGGTCTTCGCCCGCCGCCCGCCGCGGTGTGCCACGCCAGCGCATTGACCTCACATCCCATTGTCACACTTCACAGGTCAGGCAGCCGCCATTTCCAGGGCCCACATGGCTCAATTTCAACTGCGTCACACAGGCCTAGGCCTTGCATAGCCACTCAGACACGCCATTCACTGCATAGAGAATCGTATACTGTGCTAGCTGTGAGTACGTACCTGTGGGTTACTTGACTGTGTGCTCCATGTTGTCCTTCCTAGGCACCGTCCGCTGGGTTGGGCGAGGAGACGGATGAATCCTCCCGTGTACCGACCGCTGGTGGACCTGTCGACAATGGAAGAACGCCACATTATCCTGACCTACCGTCTTAACCGTGCCACTATCCATGAACTGTGTGCCCAGCTGGAGCCCGACCTCATGTCCCCCATCCGCCAACCCACAGGGATTCCCCCTCTGGTGCAGGTCATGTCAGTACTCCATTTCTTGGCAAGTGGGTCATTTCAGACAACCGTGGGAATTGCTTCTGGGATGTCTCAGCCCATGTTTTCGAAGGTGTTATCCAGAGTGTTGTCTGCCCTGATGAAATCCGTGAGGAGCTACATCATTTTCCCTGAGGTGGGCGAATTGGCTACAGTGAAGGGTGATTTCTACGCCCTTGGACATATTCCCAACGTAATTGGTGCCATTGATGGGACCCATGTGGCTTTGGTTCCCCCAAGAGACAGGGAGCAGGTGTACAGGAAAAGAAAAAATTACCATTCAATGAACATCCAGGTGGTGTGTTTGGCTGACCAGTACATCTCGCATGTAAATGCCAAATTCCCAGGGTCAGTGCATGACGCCTACATCCTCAGGAATAGCAGCATCCCTTACGTGATGGAACAGCTACAGAGACACCGTGTATGGCTAGTGGGGGACTCTGGGTACCCCAACCTGTCGTGGCTACTGACCCCAGTAAGGAATCCCCGGACCAGGGCAGAGGAACGGTACAATGAGGCCCATGGGCGTACTAGGAGGGTGATCGAACGCACCTTTGGCCTCCTAAAGGCCAGGTTTCGGTGCCTGCATATGACAGGTGGATCCCTAATGTACTCACCTAAGAAGGTGTGTCACATCATCGTGGCCTGCTGCATGCTTCACAACCTGGCTTTGCGCCGCCAGGTGCCTTTCCTGCAGGAGGATGGTCTAGACGGTGGTGTTGTGGCAGCGGTGGAACCTGAGGAGAGTGACGAGGAGGAAGACGACGGGGCTGAAACAGACAACAGGGACAGAATCATTGAACAGTACTTCCAATAGGACACAGGTAACATTTCAAAGAGAATTTAGTAAATGTTAACTACTCTCCAGCATCTCTGCTGCCTGTCTATTTGCCCCAGTGTATGATGACTGAGTTTTGGCTTTTCCCTCCCTATTTCAGATCTGGGGTCCCCACTACGAGTCCTGTGCTTCGTTTCCCCATGGACTACAGCTTTGTGGCAGCTGTTTGTTGACTTCACCATGTACAAGGACATATTTGCACTGTCATGTCAATTACAATATATTGAAATCACAGCCAGACTCCAGATATTTTGGTGCAAAATAGGTGTTTATTTAAGTGCTCAAAATGGGATGGGTGGTTTCAAGTGGGTGGGGGCTATGGTGAAGGAATGTCCATGGCAGAGTCCAGAGTAACAGTCACACAGGTGCATTGTCCAGAGGCCTGTGGAGAGATGGAGCATGGGCAGTTCAAGGATGGACAGGGTGACAATGTGGGACAGTGGGATGACATCAGGTGGTATCCATTGCTGGCGGGGGTCTTGACATCCTACTCTGTCTTCTTGCGAGATCTCAGGGCCCTCTTGCGGGGTGGTTCTTCTCCTGCAGGAGGTGGGGGTCTGGTGGGCTGCTGCTGTGCGGGGGCCTCCTGTCCACTAGCGCCGGCGGAGGTGGTTGGCTGTTCTTGGTCCAGGCTAGTGGCAGGGGCCCTTGGGTGTTGTTGAGTGTCCGCCCTGTTGTTGACGAGGTCCTGCAGCAGCCCTACCATGGTAACCAGGGTGGTGTTGATGGCTCTGATGTCCTCCCTGTACCCCCGATAGTGTTCCTCCTGCAGTACCTGGATCTCCTGGAACCGGGCCAGTACCGTCGCCATCGTCTCCTGGGAGCGGTTGTATGCTCCCATGATGGTGGTGAGGACCTCGTGGAGAGTGGGTTCCCTGGGCCTCTCCTCCCCCCCCTGTCGCACAGCTGCCCTCCGAGTTCCCCTGTTTCCCTGGGCCTCTGCCCCCTGGCCGGTGTGCCCACTACCACTGCCCCCAGGTCCCTGTTGTTGTTGGGGTGGTGGGTTATCCTGGGTGCCCTGTAGTGGTAGACACACCGCAGATTGACGCGCCCTGGAGACAGAGGCATGGGCCCGCTGGGTGGGAGCTGTGCTGGTGTTCCCAGAGGGGTTTGGGTCTGTAGTGGCCTGGGCCTGTGTGAGGGGAACCGACTGTCCAGAGGTCCCCGATGGTCCGGGCTGGGCATCGGTGTCCAGGTCGACAGAGCTGCTGTCATCGCTGACGGCCTCTTGGGTGGGGGGTGTGGAAAATTCTGGCCCCTCCGCCGCGGTGTGTTGACGGTCGGGTCCTGCAGGGGTATAGAGGTATGGTTATAGTTTCAATGTGTGGCATATGGGTGTATCTGTGGGTTCTCGTGTCCCCAAGTGCTGGCATTCATGTGTGGGGGCTTTGGTGAGGGTGGCTTGTGGGGGGGATGTGTATATGCATTGGGCATGCTTTGGTGATGGGTGTCCATGCTTAGTGGACGCATGCAGGCCTAGGTTTTGGGATGTGTGGGTTGTGATGGTGAGACATTGGCGGGGAATAGGTGTGCTGGGGGTGGGGGTGAGGATGGTGGTGGGGGTGAGGATGGTGGTGGGGGTGGGGGTGAGGGTGGGGTTCGAGGATGGGGGTGAGGGTGGGGTTCGAGGATGGGGGTGAGGGTTGGGGTATGATTTGGCATGCAGGTGGGGGGGAAGCAGTATTGAAGCTTCAACTTACCAGTATCCATTCCTCAGCCGACTCCTGCGAGGCCGTCAGGATGCAGGATGTTCAAGACTTCCTCCTCCCATGATGTGAATTGTGGGGGTTGAGGTGGGGGTCCTCCGCCAGTCTTCTGCACGGCGATGTTGTGCCTGGATACCATGGAACGCACCTTCCCCCGTAGGTCGTTCCATCGCTTCCTGATGTCTTCCCGATTTCTGGGGTGCTGTCCCACTGCGTTCACCCTGTCGACAATCCTCTGCCATAGCTCCGTCCTCCGGGCAATGCTGGTGTATTGTATCTGTGTGCCGAACAGCTGGGGCTCTACCCGAACGATTTCCTCCACCATGACCCTGAGTTCTTCGTCTGTGAAGCGGGGTTGTCTTTGGGGTGCCATGGGGTGGTGTGTATGATGTGTGGGGTGGAGTATGTGTATTTAAGTGAGTTGAGTGTGGTGGTGTGTGTTGTTTTGTGTGTGGATAGTGTGTGGGTGATGGTGTTGAGTGGCTGTGGCTGTTATTTTTTGGATGCTGGTGTCTCGCTCTTGCCTTCTTTACGAATTTTTTAGCGTAGGGGTTTGTGGGTGATGTGGGTGGGTGTTTTATATTGTATTGTGTGTGTGGGAGTGGTGTGTGTATGTGTATCAGGTGTGTGGGATTCAAATCGTCCAATGTGGCTGAGTTTTGTTCGTTTGTGTGTATTCTGACCGTGGCGGTGTGTCCCGCCAATGGAATACCGCGTTTGAATGACCGCCGCGTGGATTCGTGGGTCGTAATGGCATGGGCGTATTTCTGTTGGCGTGACGGTGGAGGTTTTGTCACCTCCACTTTTCCGCCGACCGCTGGTCTGGCGGTCTGTTGTGGCGGTCGGATTTTCGGAGGTTTGCCTTCTGCGGGTCAGAATGACCGTGGCGGGTTTCCGCGACCGCGGCGGGATTATGGAGGATTTCTGACCGGCGGTAGGCGCCTTTTACCGCCGAGGTCAGAATGACCACCTTAGTCTACTTGTAAGTCCTCAGTAAAGTGCACTACATGTGCCTAGGGCCTGAAAATGAAATGCTACTAGTGGGCCTGCAGCACTGATTGTGCCACCCACATAAGTAGCCCCCTAACCATGCCTCCGGCCTACATTACAAGACCTGTGTGGGCAGTTTCACTGCCACTTCGACTTGACGTTTAAAAGTACTTGTCAAGCCTTAAACTCCCCTTTTTTCTACATATAAGTCACCCTTATGGTAGGCTCTAGGAAACCCATAGGGCATGGTGCTATGTAGGTAAAAAGCAGGACATATACCTGTGTAGGGTATATGTCCTGGTAGTGTAGGACTCCTACCTTTGTTTTTCACTACTGTGAGGCCTGCTCCTTTCATAGGCTAACATTACGGCTACCCTCATATACTGTTTGAGTGGTAGATTCTGATCTCAAAGGAGTAACAAGGTCATATTTAGTATGGCCAGAATGGTAATACAAAATCCTGCTGACTGGTGAAGTTGTTTTTAATATTACTATTTTAGAAATGCCACTTTTAGAAAGTGAGCGTTTCTCTGCAATTAAATGCTTCGGTGCCTTACAATCCTCGTCTGGCTAGGTTAGTTGACAGCTCCTTTGTGCATTTCACTCAGACAACACCAAACACAGGATGCTCAGTCACACCAGCACATATTTTCATACTGAACGGGTCTTCCTGGGCTGGGAGGGTGGAGGGCCTGACACTTACATTTGAAAGGACAGTGGCCTGCCATCACACAATGGACTGGCAAACCCCCTACTGGGACCCTGGCAGACAGGATGGCACTGAAAGGGGACCTGGTGCACTTCTAAGCCACTCTTTGAAGTTTCCCCCACTTCAAAGGCACATTTGTGTATTTAAACAGGGCCTCTGACCCTACCAACTGAGACACTTGTGGACAAGATACCACTGGTGAAGAAACTCTGAACCAGACCCTGCAACCTGCCAAGAGGAACTGCCTGGCTGGCCAAAGGACTCACCTGACTGCTTTTCTGAAAAGGACTGCTGCCCTGCTATTGCCCTGCTGCCTTGCTGCTCTCTGGCTCTGCTGAGAAGTGCTCTCCAAGGGCTTGGATAGAGATTACCTCCTGTTCCCTGAAGTCTCAGGACCAAAAAGACTTCCTCCAGCAAAGAACCCCTGGTGCGGTGAAAATTCGATGTGCAGTCTGCCAGAAATGGTGCACAACCTGCATCGCGGTGAGAAAATCACCGCACTCCAAACCGGAACAGTGCAGCCTGGCTCCCCAAGAGGAGATCGACGCAGTGCCAGCGTCGCAACTGGAACTTCAATGCACAGCCCACTGGATTGACACATAGCCAAGCCGGAACGACACAGCCCGACTTCCTGCGAGACGAATCGAGGCAGCGCCTGTCGTGCAACCGAAATTTCCCCACATCGCCCACTGGATTGACACAGCTCCTGTGACTTTGTCCTGCATGCCCAGGATCTCTCTGCATCATCCCCAGTTGTCCAAAAACCCCACAACCCGAAGAGGATCCAAGTCAGCGAGCCGGAAATCGATGCAAAGCCTTCCCTGCATGGCAAATTATCGTCACATCGTCTATGTGTGCCGGGAGAAACCGACACACACCTCTCCGTTTTCCACACATATCCTCCTCTGCGGTCCCTTGCGGAGAATTTGAACAGAACCAGGTACTTTGTGCTTGCAAGAGACACTTGTTGCTTTTTAAAGACTAAAGACTCCTTTTATCATTCTCTAAAGTGAGATTTCTATGTGTACTTATCAAATCTTGATCGTTTTGACCTGCATCTAAACATATAAATATCAAATATTTCTGTTTGGTGTATTTTGTGGTGTTATACTGTGTTATTGCATGATTTATTGCACCAATACTTGACACATTGCCTTCTAAGTTAAGCCTGACTGCTCAGTGCCAAGCCACCAGAAGGTGGGCACTGGATAATTTGGATTGTGTGTGACTTACTCTAAATAGAGTGAGGGTCCTTGCTTGGACAGGGGGAAACCTTATCGCCAACCAAAGACCCCATTTCTAACGATATTGAATTGCGTTCTGCATCTGTTTGTCTTTGCATGGATGAGCTTTATGTGACTGAGAGAAAGGGATAAAATCTGTTATACCATGATGCTCTGGAGGAGGCAGAGTGTCATGCATCAAGCTGACACAAATCAATTACTTTCTAGGTTTGAGTAAGGTGTTGTTAGCTACCCAAGAGGGTTAGTCAGACAGCTGTCACACGGTGTAGGATTGACTCAGTCCCTCACAGGCAGTGGTGCTGCCGTCCAAAGCCAGTAGTCTTACCTCCATGGTGAGAATCCTATGAAAAAGAGCTTAGAGGGAGTTGCTTTGCCCTATTAGTTCTATGCGGTCTCATTTGACCACACAGGATTGGTAGTTGCCGTTTTTTGTATCCGGTAGGGTACACATGGTCCTGATTTTCTAAGGCTTTAATCTTGGCTGCCAGATTTCATTCCACCAGGCTTGCCTCTCTCTCCCTGGCAATAGCTATGGTGGAGATCACCCCCGAATGGTAGCTTTAAACCCATTCCAAAGTGTATGCAGGGAGGTGTCTGGGGTTGCGTTTAGCTCAAAGTAGTCAACAATCCCCTTAGAGATCTCATCCACATCTACTGGGTCTCGGAGAAGTCTCAGAGGCAGTAGCCATTTCATGAGGTCTCTGCGATAGAGGCCATTACTAGCCCATATAAGTTCTATGACAGTCAGAGATGGAGATATCTGAGATGCCTCTTGTATTGCGACTGCTAATGAGTGAGTGAATAAGGAATACATAGTCAATGCGTAAAGTATGATGTGTGAACACAGGAATAAAGTTAGTAATCATGCTCAACAGGGTGTTTAAATAGTCAAGCATCAACTAGCCCCAGGTCTATGTTGTCACGCTTAAGGTAGGCAGACATTGTCCCAGTGTTTTGATATGTGACTGTGCTTCTGTCTAGGTCTGAGTCTCACTCCAAATTAAGATCCATGCCAACTATGATGTTGCCTTCTATCCCCTCTAGATGATACCGCAATGTGCACCTGAGATAGATATCCTGTGCATTTTTAAGGGTGTATATGTTGAGCAATGTAAGGGGCGTTTTGCCCCTAATCTTGTGTAGTGTCAGGAGGCAACCCTCCTTATAGCTCACTGCTTTTAAAATGGTGGAGCAGAAGTCTGCCTTGCAAAGAACACCCACTCTCAATGTTTGAGTAGGTACGTGCACCCAGTATCTCATGGGTTATCTTGGATGTGCCATCCAGTGGCCTTCTGCCCCCATGAGATGTGTCTTCTGGAAGAAAACATTTGGGTTGTGTTGCAATTGGTATCTCCATACCTTTGTGTGTTTTATAGGTGAGTTGAGACCATGAACGTTTCAAGAGATCAACTTAGAGCCCATGGCTAGATCTGCAGCATAAAAGGCTGTGTGCTATCATCATAAGTCGAGGAAGGCTCTGGAAGGGGAGGGCGTGGGGTAAATGAAAGGGTCCCACCTTGATGCCAGATCCTTCCCAATTGCAGGGCTGTGAGGGCAAATGGATCAATTAGGTTTGTGATAGCCGGGAAGGCAACACAAGAGATTAGCAGGTTGCTCGCCTCCCTGTCAGGCATGGAGGTCCACAATGTGTGAAATGAAGGGATCGGATGTGACACTCTTTACCTGACCTGAAAAGGAAAGGAAAAAAATAGTGTGAACCAACAGGGCCCAACAAAGTCTTCCGCGTCCCACCGAGATTGGCATACACATGCACAAATCCCAGTTCAGGATTCAACTTCCTTTTTTGAACAATGTGGGGGGTAGGCCATGAGGAGTAGTCTTGGTTTCAACATGTGAAGATAGCTATTGTGAGCTCTGGACCCTGGGGTTCAATGCACCCGCCTTCCAAAGTTATAGATGATGTGTGGAGGCCACAGCTGAGGAGGGGGCCCACACGTTGATGGAAAAGTTTTACTGTGACACGGTGAGCCGGAGGTGGATGAAGCTGGGGGGGGCTGGGTCCTTCCCCATGTTCTAAAGGTGATGGTTAGTGTCTTGCTTGGTCTCCCAGAATGATGTCTCCTTTCTATGGTCCAAATGGGACACAGTCCTTCTCTAGATAACATGAGCAGTGGCGAAGAGTCTCTGTTGTGGGGATCAGCGGAAATCCCTAACAAATGTTTTGCCCCCACCAGGGAATGCAAAATTCATTGTTTACCTTCCCATTGTAACAGAAGGGAAAAGGGTGCCCACACTGATAGCGAATACCCATCTCCCTCAGTCTGTCGGTGACCAGGTTGAAATTGCGTCTTCTGCGCAGTGTGACTGGTGTGAGATTCTGCAAGAGTTGGAATGACATGGCCATGAATTTCCAGGCCAGCCTTGCTTCTGGAGGCTCAAAGGATAGCTTTCTTGTCTATGAAGATGTGTACTCGTGTCAGGCTATCAGGAGCAGAGAAGCAGATGCCACACAGTGGACCTGTTCAGAGCCATTGGGGTGGCCTCCATGTCCCCTCAGATTATCTGTAGGAACTCAGTTGTAAAGGCTATGCTGTTGTTTCCTTCCGCTCACTCGGGCACAACCCTGATGAATATGTTGTTTCAGTGACTCCTGTTTTCCAGATTTTCCTGCTTGGTTTGTAATTCTGTCAGCCCTTGAGTGCCGCTGCTCTGTGCCACAGCATCTTCTGATCTTCAGAGCGGGCATTCACCATTCATTCAAGATCATCCACATGCCCCCTATCTCAAAGACTTTGTACAGAATTTCCTTGATGCAAGACTTAAAGTCCACTTTAAGTGAGCCTATTTCAGAGTAGATTTCCTGTAGAAAGTGGTCCATACAGTCCTGTAAAATAGGCATTGGGTTCGAACCTCCATGTGTGGTTCCTAAGGGATGGTGTGTTGTGTCTTTATCCATTTGGGAGGTTTTGATCCATAGGCAGGTAACTGGGTTGTCTTTGGTGGATTTAAGGCATGGCATAGTGGCTCAGAGTAGGGGTGTTAAATTCTGGGATTCCATGCCAAATCAGATTGTCATCCCTACCACGTACCTTTTACAGTTGTATGGGTTTCTCACCACCAGGGTTTAAAATCACCAATATATGGAGAAGGGGAGGCCAAACAACAAGGGGAGGAATGCCCGTTGTATTCAAGGGATATGAAAATACTGTCAAGTACTATGATGGGCCTCCTCTCAAGCTGCCAGCGTGTCACACTTCAAAATGTCATCCTCCCTGGGGGAGGCGGGGGTGGGGTACCCCACCAAAAGGGGCTTTCTCAGTGAAACCCCCCAAGATATAAGCACAACCCTCGCTCATATAGGGCCCGTGACACCCCACTCCAGAAAAAGTGCAGTCTACCCAAAGCTCCCTCAATGTTTGACAAAGCTGTCAGAGGTAGGGCAAGTATGTAGTTCGTGTTGACCACCAGCTCATGGCAGCAACATAAGTCACAAATCTTATGACCCCTAGGGTTACTGTCTCTCCACCAGGTGGGTCACCTGTGCAAGAGTGCGATCACCCTCTCCAGGTGGGCCCCCTGGTGTAAGTACTCACAGCAATTGATGGCTGGGGGAGGGGCAGGTCCAAGGCTGTTGCAGGTTCTGTGCTAGTTTAATGTCATCCGGGAGACAATGTACTGCCCACACTATTATGACAGGCCAATCCGCCACCTTTTCCGGGGCGGATTCACCGCGGATAAAAACACGGCGGAAACAGGAATCCCGAAGGGAAAACGCTCACCTCTACACACCCCATGAGGAACGAGGACGCCATGGACCCGGAACTCCAAATTCTCCCTGCAATAGTCTTCCTGCTCCTCTACCAGGAGCACGAACGCCGGTGGCGAAGACCATAGTGAGTACTGCACCTACGACACAGGGGAGGGGGGAGGCAAAAAACAGGGACACACACATGCAACACCCCCACCCCCACCCTCACCCACTACAACACACACACTAATGCATATCAATACATCACAGTTACACCCCCCAAACCCCCTGGAAGAATGCAAAGACAATAGAAAATGAGTGTAACCATTGTAATATATTAAAAGCAAGTAGGCAGAAATATATATATACACCATGTACATAATATATACCAAGCATAGTAATCCAGGTAGTGCTCTAAGAAAGTCCATGGAACACTGGGACCACACGGTATGGGCAAGGCCCACCCAAGATCCCTGACCATGACAGAGAGAACACTGCAGGGGCATCAGACAGCAACTAAACAGACACCTCAGGGGGAGGGAAAGGGGGGGCACCTCAGCCGCTTGAGTGCACGACGCCAAATCCACGAGGGGGCCACATGCCCACTGTTCAATCCTGGGGAGTGCAAAGCCACAGTCTCTCAAGTCTCTACAGTGGATGGTTTGCCCACTGCCATATCCTGGGGTGTGAAAAGCCACAGTCTCTCAAGTCTCTACAGTGGGTAGTTTGCCCACTGCCATATCCTGGGGAGTGCAAAGCCACAGTCTCTCAAGTCTCTACAGTGGGTGGGTTGCCCACTGCCATATCCTGGGGAGTGCAAAGCCACAGTCTCACAAGTGGATGACAGTCTCCACTGGGTCTGGAGGAGGCATGGTGCCCAGAGTGCTTCATCCTGCCAAGGATTGGGGTAGTGGATGCTTTTCTCCACTGGTTCTGGAAGGGGGCTTGGTGCCCTGAGTGCTTCATCCTGCCAAGTATTGGGGTAGTGGATGCTTTTCTCCACTGGTTCTGGAGGGGGCCTGGTGCCCAAAGTGCTTCATCCTGCCAAGGATTGGGGTAGTGGATGCTTTTCTCCACTGGTTCTGGATGGGGCTTGGTGCCCAGAGTGCATCATTCACCCCGTGACGGACTCAGTTGTGTCAGTGCCCTTGCCGCTCATGGGCAAGCGGTGCTTGAGATGGCGGTGCCCTGTTCAGCGGTGCTTGAGATGGCAGTGCTCTGTGCAGCGGTGCTTGAGACGGCGGTGCCCTGTTCAGCGGTCCTTCAGATGGCAGTGTCCTGTTCAGCGGTGCTAGAGGCGGCGGTGCCCTGTTCAGCGGTGCTTGAGACGGTGTGCCCTGTGCAGCGATGCTTGAGATGGCGGTGCCCTGTGCAGCGGTGCTTGAGACGGCGGTGCCCTGTGCAGCGGTGCTTGAGACGGCGGTGCCCTGTTCAGCGGTGCTTGAGACGGCGGTGCCCTGTGCAGCGGTGCTTGAGACGGCGGTGCCCTGTGCAGCGGTGCTTGAGACGGCGGTGCCCTGTTCAGCGGTGCCCTGTGCAGCGGTGCTTGAGACGGCGGTGCCCTGTTCAGCGGTGCTTGAGACGGCGGTGCCCTGTGCAGCGGTGCTTGAGACAGCGGTGCCCTGGGCAGCGGTGCTTGAGACAGCGGTGCCCTGTTCAGCGGTGCTTGAGACGGCGGTGCCCTTGGCAGTGGTGCTTGAGATGGCGGTGCCCTGTTCAGCGGTGCTTGAGATGGCGGTGCCCTGTGCAGCGGTGCTTGAGATGGCGGTCTCCATTGCAGGGTCTCAGCTGCTGGCGGTCCTTCATGGCCCAGTGGGGCTTTTAGTGGCGGTCCTTCATGGCCCAGCGGGGCTTTTGTTGGCGGTCCTTCATGGCCCAGCGGGGCTTTTGCTGGCAATCCTTCAAGGCCCAGCAGGGCTAATGCTGGTGGTGGCCTCCTGGGCAGGTGGGCTGGTGCTGGCGGTGGCCTCCTGGGCAGCTGGGCTGGTGCTGGCGGTGGCCTCCTAGGCAGGTGGGCTGGTGCTGGCGGTGGCCTCCTGGGCAGCTGGGCTGGTGCTGGCGGTGGCCTCCTGGGCAGCTGGGCTGGTGCTGGCCTCCTGGGCAGCTGTGCTGGTGCTGGCGGTGGCCTCCTGGGCAGGTGGGCTGGTGCTGGCGGTGGCGTCCTGGGCAGCTGGGCTTGTGCTGGAGGTGGGCTCCTGGGCATCGGGGATGATGGCAGTCTTCTCCACCGGGCTGCTCTTCCCAGACTTGCTGGGTTTCTTGTGGCCCTTCCCCACCTTGGAAGGTGTCACAGCTGACTCCACACTCCCACCGGGACCCCTGGGAGCGGCTTTGGTGGCTGGAGTCTTCCCCCTCTCCCGCCGGGCACTGGCCAACTTCTGATGCTTCACAGGTGGGGGACTGTCTGTGTTGTGGCTCTGTGCCACACTGGCTGCCCTGGTGGCTGGTGCACTCCAGATTCCGGTGACTACAGGCACCACTGGTCCCGGAGATGTTGTGGCTGAGGTGCTAGTTCGGGACCTATGAGACGGACGGGTGGGGGAGGTGTGGGAAAGAGGTCAAGGTTGGACAGGAAAAGTTTTTGGGACGCACTGGGACGGGTAGCTGGAGGGGGTTTGGGAGTGGAGGAAGAGGTGGTGGTTGTAGGAGGTGTACGTTTGGTGACTTTGGGTGAAGGTGCATGCGCTGGAGGCTGTCGTGAGGTGGATAGCTGTTGGGTGGGTGTGTGCCTGCGTTTGTGTATCTTGGGAGGGGGTGTCACAGACACACTGGGAGAGAACACAGGGGACATGTGAATGGTAGTGGGGGTGGTGACTGCACGTGAGCAGGGTGTGGTGGTGGGTGTGGTGGAGAGGGACGTAGTGGCTGTAGAGGTAGTGCATGCAGGTGTGAGTGTAGACAAGACTGGGAGGGAGGAGGGAGACGAGGAGGAGGGGGACACAGTGGAGGCAATGGATGTTGGTGTGTCTGCATGTGTGTGATGCTTGCGTGAGTGCCTGTGGGATGTGTGGTGCTTATGTTTGCCTGAGCTTCCCTTGTGTGTTGACGTGTGTGCATGTTGGTCTGTAGGTTTGCTTGGGATAGGCTGAGGTATAGGGGATTGGGTCGGGGTGGAGGAAGTTGGAGGGGGGAGGCTAGAGACGGGGACAATGGCTGCCATCAGTGCTGAGGCTAGAGTCTGAAAAGCTCGCTGAAGGGCTGCCTGACCAGAATGAATGCCCTCCAGGAATGCATTGGTTTGTTGCAACTGCCTCTCTACACCCTGGATGGCATTCAAAATGGTAGACTGCCCAACAGTGAGGGACCTGAGGAGGTCAATGGCCTCCTCACTGAGGGCAGCAGGGGTGACTGGGGCAGGGCCTGAGGTGCCTGGGGCGAAGGTGATGCCCACCCTCCTGGGTGAGCGAGCACGGGGCAAAGGCTGAGGGGCTGCTGGGAGGGCGTTGCTGGTAGGGGGGGTGGCGGCTGTACCTGTAGATGCGGGGCACAGATGTTGCCGCAACCACAAGGGAGGTCCCATCAGAGGACGAGTCCGTGTCACTGGTGTCAGCTCCTGTCCCCGCCGTGGAGATCCCCTCGCCCTCCGTCCCACTGGTGAACTCTGAGTCTGTAGTCTCGCCCTCCAGGGCCATGTGGAATGCACCTCCCTCGTGCTCCGGTGCCACTGCTCCTCCGCCTGATGATGCTAATGCACACAAGAACAGGGAGACCACAAAAAGGGGGGGTAGACACAAGAAAGACATGTTGAGTGCATGCATTACCGCTACCGTTGGCGGACACGACAGACACAGAAGCCCCCTGCACTACGCTGCGCTCCTGGGCTCCACTGTTCAATTCCTGGGAAATGGCCTTCAAGGCTATGGATGACATCTGCACCCATAGATGACACAGGGACATGAGTAGGTGTACTTGGCACTCTACAGAGGTGGGGTGGGGTGCCACATGGCCTGCCTTATGGAGGGGCCTTGCCTACGGAACTCGCCCTGGCCTAGGGAAACCCACAGCCCACCTCCCCCACCCAGACACCTCCACTGCGCGCAAAGTCACCAGAATGAGAGTGTACTCACCCCCTTGTGGCTGCTGTGATGCCCTCAAGCGCCCATCCAACTCTGGGTAGGCCACCGCCAGGATCCTGAACATCAGGGGGGTCATGGTGCGACGGGCACCCCTCCCACGTTGGGAGGCCATCCCCAGCTGAGCCTCCGCCGTCTTCTTGCTCCAGCGGCAAATGTCCTCCCATCTTTTCCGGCAGTGGGTGCTCCGTCTGTGGTAGACCCCCAGGGTCCGGACGTCCTTGGCGATGGCACGCCAAATATCTTTTTTCTGGTGGGAGCTGACCTACATGAAATGTACAGGGGAAAAAGAGAAGTTATTACCAGCTTCACCGTCAAAGTGATTGGCCCCCATCCATACCCTTGCCATGTGGCACATGCATTCACCGTCTTTCATGCACGCAGCACTCTCCCCCTTCCTTCTTACATCCAGCCCTCTCCACACAGGCATAGCCCATACAACATGCTCCCTGTGTACTTACCTGTTTGTCTGGAGGACCGTGGAGTAGCGTGCACTGGGGAGGACCCCATCCACAAGCTTCTCCAACTCCTCCGATGTGACGGCAGGAGCCCTTTCCCCAGACACTTGAGCCATTGTCTCTTCCAGACCGAGATCACAGCAGCACTTGCAGTGTAGGTCCTCTCCTGTCAAAGATCAGGTATCGAGTGATTGAACAGATAGAAAATGGCGGTCACGTCCGCGGCGGTGCATACTGTCACCGCCGGCGTACATCGTCATTGGCTCCTGGGACCCATAGGGTACAATGTTAACCAATGCAGCATTGCGCCACTTTCTTCGACCGCCTACCGCGACGGTGTACAACGCCAGCGCAGTTACCTAACATCCCATTGTCCCACTTTACAGGTCAGGCAGCCGCCATTTCAGGGGCCCACATGGCTTCATTTCCAACTGCGTCACACATGCCTAGGCCTAGACTCAACACACATACAGGCCACCTTTTGTGTATGGTGTTCTGGGTAAACTGTGGGTACGTACCTCTGAGTTGTTTGACTCTGTGCTCGCTGTTGTCCTTCATAGGCACCGTCCGCTGGGACATGTGAGGAGATGGCGGCATCCTCCGGTGTACCGGCCGTTGGTGGACCTGTCAACAATGGAGGAGCGACATGTGATTATCACATACAGGGTTGACCGTGCCACAATCCAGGAACTGTGTACCCAGTTGGAGCCAGACCTGATGTTAGCAATCCGCCATCCCACAGGAATCCCCCCTCAAGTGCAGGTGCTGTCAGTGCTCCATTTCCTTGCAAGTGGGTCATTTCAAACAACAGTGGCCATAGCATCAGGGATGTCCCAGCCTATGTTTTCCAACGTATTGTCCAGAGTGTTGTCTGCCCTTCTGAAACACACGTGGAGCTACATCGTTTTCCCTCAGGTGGAGGATTTGCCTACAGTGAAAGGTGATTTCTATGCCCTGGGACACATCCCCAACATCATAGGTGCCATTGATGGGACCCATGTGGCTTTGGTCCCCCCCCCCCACAGCAGTGAACAAGTGTACAGAAACCAGAAGAGTTATCATTCTATGAATGTACAGATGGTATGTTTGGCAGAGCAGTACATCTCCCATGTGAATGCCAAGTTCCCTGGCTCAGTGCATGACGCCTACATCCTGTGTAATAGCAGCATCCCTTATTTGATGGGTCAACTCCAGAGGCACCGTGTATGGCTATTAGGTGAGCACCTGGAGGCAAGTCAGTGGGAATGGTTGTCTGGGTCTGGGGATATCCATCCAGGTTAGTGCGTGTCTAACAGTTGTCCCTCACCATTTGCAGGTGACTCTGGTTGCCGCAACCTGTCATGGCTACTGACCCCAGTGAGGACAAGGGCAGAGGAACGCTACAATGAGGCCCATGGGCGAACTAGGAGGGTGATCGAGCGGACCTTCGGCCTCCTGAAGGCCAGGTTCAGGTGCCTCCATATGACAGGTGGATCCCTTTTCTACTCACCAAAGAAGGTGTGTCAGATCATCGTGGCCTGCTGTATGCTTCACAACTTGGCTTTGTGACGACAGGTGCCTTTTCTGCAGGAGGATGATCCAGATGGTGGTGTTGTTGTAGCTGTGGAGCCTGTGGACTGTGAAGACGAGGAAAGCAGAGGAAGAAGACATGAACAACAGGGACTCAGTGATCCAGCAATATTTCCAGTGAGACACAGGTGAGAGTACAGACCTGCCTACTACATGTACTTTAACACTACTAGCTCTCTACTGTCTGTCGTTTTCACCCAGTGTATGGTCACTGAGTTGTCACTTTCCCTTACGATTTCACAGATGTGGGTCCCACTGTGTGACATCTGCTTAGATTCCTCATGGACTAGAGCTGTGTGACATAGGTATGTTGACATTATAATTGAAAGAGCATTTTGTCACTGCAATTGATAATACACTATCTCGAAATCACAGACAGATTCCAGATTGTTTTGTGCTTTAAGTGTGTTTATTTTAGTGCTCAATATTGGAGGGGGTAGTGAAATGGTGAGGGGTGGTGGCGGAGGAATGTTCATGGCAGAGTCCAGTCTATTAGTCTCACAGGTGCATTGCCCAAATGGGCATAGGAAGTGGAGCTGGGGCAGTTTAAGGATGGACAGGGTGACAAAGTGGGACAGTAGGATGACAATCAGGGTGGTCTCATTTCTTGGCGGGGGTCTTGGCATCGTGCTCTGTCTTTGTCCTGGATCTCAGGGACCGTTTGCGGGGTGGTTCTCCCTCTGCAGGGGGTGGGGTGCTGGTTTGGTGGTCCTGTGGCAGGGCGTCCTGTCCACTAGCGCCGGCGGAGGTGGTGGGCAGCTCATCGTCCATGCTAGTGTCAGGGGCCCCTTGTAGTGCCACAGTGTCCCTCCTGGTGTTGAGTACTTCCTTCACCACCCCTACGATAGTGCCCAGGGTGGAGCTGATGGTTCTGAGTTCCTCCCTGAATGCCAAATACTGTTCCTCCTGCAGGCGCTGGGTCTCCTGAAACTTGGCCAGTACCGTTGCCATCATCTCCTGGGAGTGATGGTAGGCTCCCATGATGGAGGAGAGGGCCTTGTGGAGAGTGGATTCCCTTGGTCTGTCCGCCCCCTGTCGCACAGCAGCTCTCCCAGTTCCCCTGTGTTCCTGGGCCTCCGTCCCCTGGACCGTGTGCCCACTACCACTGCCCCCAGGTCCCTGTTGTTGTTGGGATGGTGGGTTATCCTGGGTTCCCTGTAGTGGTGGACACACAGCTGATTGACGTCTCCTGGGGACGGAGGTATAGGCCCGCTGGGTGGGTGCTGTGCTGGTGTTTCCAGAGGGGGGAAGGTCTGTGGTGGCCTGTGTCAGTGTGAGGGGAACCGACTGTCCCGAGGTCCCCGATGGGCCAGGCTGGTCATCTAGATCCAGTTGGACAGAGGTGCTGTCATTACTGTGGGCCTCTTCTGTTGGTGGTGTGGCATGTGTGGACCCTCCTGTCCGGTGACGTTGAGTAGGGGTCCTGCAGTGGTATAAAAGGATGGTTATTACATCTGTGTGTGTCATGGTGTGCAATGGGTGGGTGACCGTGTACCCAAAGTGCTTGCATTCCTGTGTGGGACCTTGTGTGATGATGGTTTAGGGGGTTGTATGGGTATGTGCAGTGGGCATGCTTTAGTGATGGGTGTCCATGCTTTGTTGTTGCATGCAGGGCTTGGTGTTGGGATGTGTGGTTTGTGATGTTGGGACATATGTGAGGAGTTGGGGTGCTGGGGGTGACAGTGAGGGTGGGGGTATGTGATAGCATGCAGGTAGGGTGGGGGATGTAATAATTAAGATTTGTCTTACCAGAGTCCGTGCCTCCATCTACTCCTGCGAGGCCCTCAGGATGCAGAATTGCCAAGACCTGCTCCTCCCATGTTGTTAGTTGTGGGGGAGGAGGTGGGGTTCCGCCGCCAGTCCGCTGAACCACCTGGTGGTGTCTTGAGACCACGGACCGCACCTTCCCCCGTAGGTCGTTCCACCTCTTCCTGATGTCCTCCTGATTTCTTGGGTGCTGTCCCACTGCGTTGACCCTGTCCACTATTCTTCGTCATAGCTCCATCTTACTTGCAATTGATGTGTGCTGCACCTGTGCTCCGAATAGCTGTGGCTCTACCCAGACGATTTTCTCCACCATGACCCTGAGCTCCTCCTCCGAGAACCTGGGGTGTCTTTGCCGTGCCTTGGGGTGGTGTAGGTGATGTGTGGGGTGGAGTGTGTGGTGATAAGTGTGCTGATATGTAGTGGTGTGTTGTGTGAGGTGCGTGGAAGTTCTGTGGGTGATGGTGTTGTGTGCCTGTGGATGCTGTTGTTCTTGCTGGTGGTGTCTCTCTCTGGTCTTCTTTTGGAATTTGTGGTCATGGGGGTTTGTGGGTGATGTGGGTGTGTGTTTTATATTGTAATGAGTGTGTGGGAGTGGTGTGTGTATGTGTATCAGGTGTGTGTATTTCGAATTGTCCAATGTGGTAGTGTTTTGTAAGAGTATGGCGGTCATTCCAACCCTGGCGGTCGGTGTTAAAGCGGCGGTTAACCCGCCAACAGGCTGGCGGTTAAAAAAATGGAATTCTGACCCTGGCGGAAACCGCCAACAGAGACCGCCACTTTAACACTCCGACCGCCACGGCGGGAAAAACAAACAGCGCTGCGGTCACCGCCAACAGACAGGCGGGAGTCAATGTACCGCCCACCCTATCACAACCCACCAATCCGCCACATTTTCCGGGGCGGTAGCCCCGCCGATAAAAACACGGCGGAAACAGACATTTCAAACGGAAAACGCTCACCTCCATACACCCCACGAGGAATCTGGACAGCATGGAACCCGAACTACACATCCTACCAGGTATTGTATTCCTGCTCCTCTACCAGGAGCACAAACGCCGGCGCAGAAGACTACGGTGAGTACTGCACCTACGACACATGGGAGGGGGGAGGAGAAAATATTACGGGCACACATACGCTACAAACCCACCACCACCCTCACCCACTACAACACACACATCAATGCATAGCAATACATCACTGTTACAACCCCCAAGCCCCCCGGAAGAATGCAAAGACAAAATGAAAAGATCATAAACAGTCGAATATATTGTATTATCGGCATATAAAAATATCACACATTTAAAACTAATATATACATAAATATTAAAAGTCCGATAATTTTAGCTGTCATTGTCCGTGGACCACTGGGCCCAAATCACATGGGCAAGGCCCACACAGGATACCTGACGCCAACGGAGAGAACACTGCAGGGGCATCAGACAGAAAAACTACAGGCCCCTCAGGGGGAAGGGAAGGGGGGGCACCTCAGCCACATGAGTACACGACGCCAGATCCACGAGGGGCCTCCATGGCCACTGTCCCATCCTGGGGAGTGCAAAGCCACAGTCTCTCAAGTCCATACAGTGGGTGGTTTGCCCACTGTACCATCCTGGGGAGTGCAAAGCCACAGTCTCTCAAGTCCATACAGTGGGTGGCTTGCCCACTGTACCATCCTGGGGAGTGCAAAGCCACAGTCTCTCAAGTCTCTACAGTGGGTGGTTTGCCCACTGTTACATCCTGGAGAGTGCAAAGCCACAGTCTCTCAAGTGGATGACAGTGTCCACTGGTTCTGGAGGGGGACTGGTGCCCAGAGTGCTTCGTGCAGCCCTGCCCGACACAGATGCGGCACTGCCCCTTCCGCCAATGGGCCAACGGTGCTTGAGATGAAGGGCCCAGCGGAGCGGTGCTTGAGATGAAGGGCCCAGTGCAGCGGTGCTTGAGATGAAGGGCCCAGTGCAGCGGTGCTTGAGATGAAGGGCCCAGTGCAGTGGTGCTTGAGATGAAGGGCCCAGTTCAGCGGTGCTTGAGACGGCAGTGCCCAGCGGAGCGGTGCTTGAGATGAATGGCCCAGCGGAGCGGTGCTTGAGATGAAGGGCCCAGCGGAGCGGTGCTTGAGATGAAGGGCCCAGTGCAGCGGTGCTTGAGATGAAGGGCCCAGTTCAGCGGTGCTTGAGACGGCGGTGCCCAGCGGAGCGGTGCTTGAGATGAAGGGCCCAGTGCAGCGGTGCTTGAGATGAAGGGCCCAGTTCAGCGGTGCTTGAGACGGCGGTGCCCAGCGGAGCGGTGCTTGAGATGGCGGTGCCCAGCAGAGCGGTGCTTGAGATGAAGGGCCCAGTGCAGCGGTGCTTGAGATGAAGGGCCCAGTGCAGCGGTGCTTGAGATGAAGGGCCCAGTGCAGCGGTGCTTGAGATGAAGGGCCCTGTTCAGCGGTGCTTGCTTTGGCGGTCCTTGCCCTGTTCAGCGGTGCTTGCCTTGGCGGTCCTTGCCCTGTTCAGCGGTGCTTGCCCTGTTCAGCGGTGCTTGCCTTGGCGGTACTTGCCCTGTTCAGCGGTCCATGCCTTGGCGGTCCTTGCCCTGTTCAGCGGTCCTTGCCCTGTTCAGCAGTGCTTGCCTTGGCGGTCCTTGCCCTGTTCAGCGGTGCTTGCCCAGTTCAGCGGTGCTTGAGTTGGCGGTCCTTGCCCTGTTCAGCGGTGCTTGCCCTGTTCAGCGGTGCTTGCCTTGGCGGTCCTTGCCCTGTTCAGCGGTGCTTGCCTTGGCGGTCCTTGCCCTGTTCAGCGGTGCTTGCCCTGTTCAGCGGTGCTTGCCTTGGCGGTCCTTCCCCTGTTCAGCGGTGCTTGCCCAGTTCAGCAGTGCTTGAGTTGGCGGTCCTTGCCCTGTTCAGCGGTGCTTGCCTTGGCGGTCCTTGCCCTGTTCAGCGGTGCTTGCCCAGTTCAGCGGTGCTTGCCTTGACGGTCCTTGCCCTGTTCAGCGGTGCTTGAGTTGGCGCTCCTTCATTGCCCAGCTGGGCTATGGCTGGCGCTCCTTCATTGCCCAGCTGGGCTGTGGCTGGCGCTCCTTCATTGCCCAGCTGGGCTGTGGCTGGCGGGGCCCTCCTGGGCAGCTGGGCTGTGGCTGGCGGGGCCCTCCTGGGCAGCTGGGCTGTGGCTGGCGGGGCCCTCCTGCACACCTGGGATGGGGCTGGTGGGGCCCTCCTGGGCAGCTGGCCTGCTGCCGGACTTGTCGGGCGTGCTGCCCTTCCCACCCTTCCCTGGTCGTCTGTGGCCCTTTCCCACCTTTGGCGGTGTGGCACCCCACTTCCAGCCGGAGCCAGGGTAGGGATTTTGGTCCCTGGTGTCCTTGGCCTCTCGCGCCGGGCAGTGGTGATCTTTGGGTGTTTTTCAGGGGGTGGGCTGGCCGTGCCTTGGCTCCTACCAGAACTAGTTGCCCTTGAGGGTGGGGGACTCCACAGTTTTTGGACAACAGTCCTGATAGGTCCTGGTTTGGTGGTGGCTGAGGTGCTGATTGCAGTCTTATTCGATGGACGGGGTGGGGGAGTTGTTGGAAAGAGGTCAAGTTTGGAAAGGAAAATCAATTTGGAAAGAGAGGGACAGCTAGGTGTAGTGGGTATGGGAGTGGAGGAAGAGGATGTGGTTGTAGGAGTGTGAAGTCTGGTGTCTTTGGGTGCTGGTACTTGGGCTGGAGGCTGTCGTGAGGTGGATGGCTGTTGGGTGGGTGGCTGCCTGCGTTTGTGTGGTTTGGAAGAGGGGGTGACAGACACACTGGGAGAGGACACAGGGGACGTGTAAATGGTAGTGGGGGTGGTGACTGCACGTGTGCGGAGTGTTCTGGTGGGTGTGCTGGTGATGGACGTAGTGGCTGAAGATGTTGTGCATGCAAGTGTGAGTGGAGACGTCACAGGGAGGGAGGAGGGAGACGAGGAGGAGGGGGACACAGTGGAGGCAGTGGGTGTTGGTGTGTCTGCATGATGTGGATGTTGCTTGTGTGAATGCTTGTGTGAAGTGTGGTGCTTATGTCTGGATGAGCTTCCCTTGGGTGTTGAGGTGTGTGCAGGCTGGTCTGTAGGTGTGTCTGGGATAGGCAGAGGTACAGGGGATTGGGTCTGGGTGGAGGAAGTTGGAGGGGGGAGGCTAGAGACAGGGACAATTGCTGCCATCAGTGCTGAGGCCAGAGCGCTGAACGATCGCTGATGGGCAGCCTGACCCGAATTAATGCCCTCCAGGTATGCATTACTCCGGTGCACCTCCCTTTCTACACCCTGGATGGCATTCAAAAGGGTAGACTGCCCAACAATGATGGTCCTCAGGAGGTCAATGACCTCCTCACTGAGGGCAGCAGGGGTGACAGGGGCAGGGCCTGAGGTGCCTGGGGCGAAGGAGATGCCCCCCTTCCTGGGTGAGCGGGCACGGGGCAAACGCTGAGGGGCAGCTGGGAGGGCGGTGCTGGTGCGCTGGGTGGCGGCTGTACCTGTTGTTGCGGGGGCACGGATGTTGCCGCCACCACAAGGGAGCTCCCTTCAGAGGACGAGTCGCTGCCACTGACATCAGCACGAGTCCCCGCTGTGGAGCTCCCCTCGCCCTCCGTCCCACTGGTGTACTCAGAGTCCGTTGCATGGCCCTCCAGGGCCATGTGGGATGCAGCTCCCTTGTGCTCCGATGCCACTTCTCCTCCGCCTGATGATGCTAATGCACACATGAACAGGAAGACCACAAAAAAGGGGAGGGGGAGAAAGAAAGACATGTTGAGTACATGGATTACCGCTACCGTTGGCGGAGAGGACAGACACAGAAGCCCCCTGCACTACGCTGCGCACTTGGGGTCCACTACTCAATCAGTGGGACATGGCCTACAAGCCTATGGACGACAACTGCACATATAGATGACACAGGGCCATGAATAGCTGTACTTGGCACCCTACAGAGGTGGGGGGCGGGGGCACAGGGCCATGCCTTACGGAGGGGCCTAGCCTACAGAAATCGCCCTGGCCCAGAGATACCCACAGCCCACCTCCCCCACCCAGACACCTCCACTGCGCGCAAAGTCACCAGAATGAGAGTGTACTCACCCCCTTGTGTCTGCTGTGATGTCCTCACGCGCCCATCCAAATCGGGGTAGGCCACAGCCAGGATCCGGGACATCAGGGGGGTCAATTTACGACTGGCACCCCTCCTACGTTGGGAGGCCATCCCCAGCAGAGCCTCCGCCGTCTTCCTGCTCCCGCGTCGGATGTCCTCATACCTCTTCCGGCAGTGGGTGCCCCGTCTGTTGTGGACCCCCAGGGTCCGGACGTCCTTGGCGATGGCACGCCAAATAGCGATTTTCTGGTGGGCGCTGACCTATGTGACATGTACAGGGGGAGAAAAAAAATCATCACCTTCTGCATGCTTGATGTGAGTGTCCCCCATCCCCACCCTTGCCATGTGGCCAATGCTCTCATCTGTCGTCTGATGCATGCCTCAATCGCTCCCCTCCCCACCATCTTTCATCCACCCGACTCAACCCAGGCATTGCCCACAAAGCATGGTCCCACTGTACTTACCTGTTGGTCTGGAGGACCGTAGAGTAGCGCATACTGGGGGAGGACCCCATCCACGAGTTTCTCCAATTCTTCAGAAGTGAAGGCAGGGGCCCTTTCCCCAGTCGCAGCAGCCATTGTCTCTTCCAGACCGAGGTCACAGCAGCACTTGCAGTGTAGGTCCTCTCCTGTGGAAGATCAGGTATCGAGTGATTAAGTAGATAGAAAATGGCGGTCACGCCCGCGGCGTTGCGTACCGCGGTTGTGCGTACCGCGACCGCCGGCGCACACCGTCATTGGCTCGTGAAACCCATAGGATTCTATGTTAACCAATGTGGCTTTGCGCCGCGGGCTTCGACCGCCTACCGCCACGGTGTGCCACACCAGCGCATTGACCTCACATCCCATTGTCACACTTCACAGGTCAGGCAGCCGCCATTTCAAGGGCCCACATGGCTTAATTTCTACTGCGTCACACATACCTAGGCCTTTCCTCAACACTCATACAAACCATTCAATGCATAGTGAATCGTGTTGTGTGCAAGCTGTGGGAACGTACCTGTGGGTTGATTGACTCTGTGCTCGCTGTTGTCCTTCCTAGACACCGTCCGCTGGGCAAGCGAGGAGATGGAGGAATCTTCCAGTGTACAGACCGCTGGTGGACCTGTCGACAATGGAGGAAAGACATGTCATACTGACATACAGGCTTGACCGAGCCACTATACAGGAACTGTGTGCCCAGCTGGAGGCAGACCTGATGTCACCCATCCGCCAACCCACAGGGATCCCCCCTCTAGTGCAGGTGCTGTCAGTACTCCATTTCTTAGCAAGTGGGTCATTTCAAACAACAGTAGCCATATCATCAGGGATGTCTCAACCTATGTTTTCCAAGGTGTTGTCCAGAGTGTTGTCTGCCCTGCTGAAACACATGAGGAGCTACATCATTTTCCCTGAGGTGTGGGATTTGCCTACAGTGAAGGGTGATTTCTATGCCCTTGGACATATCCCCAACATCATAGGTGCCATTGATGGGACACATGTGGCTTTGGTACCCCCCAGCAGGAGTGAACAGGTGTACAGGAACAGGAAAAGTTATCATTCGATGAATGTACAGATGGTCTGTTTGGCTGACCAGTACATCTCCCATGTTAATGCCAAGTTCCCTGGGTCAGTGCATGACGCCTACATCCTGCGGAATAGCAGCATCCGTAAGTGATGGGTCAACTCCAGAGGCACCGGGTGTGGCTATTAGGGGACTCTGGTTACCCCAACCTGTCCTGGCTACTGACCCCAGTGAGGAATCCCAGGACCAGGGCAGAGGAACGCTACAATGAGGCCCATGGGCGGACTAGGAGGGTGATCGAGCAAACCTTTGGCCTCCTGAAGGCCAGGTTCAGGTGCCTCCATATGACAGGTGGATCCCTAATGTACTCACCAAAGAAGGTATGCCAGATCATCGTAGCCTGTTGTATGCTTCACAACCTGGCTTTGCGCCGCCAGGTGCCTTTTCTGCAGGAGGATGGTCCAGATGGTGGTGTTGTAGCAGCTGTGGAGCCTGTGGAGAGTGAAGAAGAGGAAGCCGGAGAGGACGACATAGACAACAGGAACACAGTAATAGAGCAATATTTTCAGTGACACACAGGTAAGAGTACACACCGGCATATTACATTTACTTAAAGACTCCTACCTCTCTACTGTCTGACTTTTTCCCCCAGTGTATGGTAACTGTGTTGTGACTTTCCCTTCCGTTTTCAGAGCTGTGGGCCCCACTGTGTGACATCTGCTTTGTTTCCCCATGGACTACAGCTGTGTGACAGCGGTTTGTTGGCATCACAATGTGAATAACAATTTTGGCACTGTCATGTCTAATCCATTTGTTAAAATCACAGACAGACTCCAGATCGTTTATGTGCAATAAGTGTGTTTATTCAAGTGCTCTAATTTGGATGGGTGGTTGCAAATCGGTGAGGGGTGATGGTGGAGGATTGTACATGGCAGAGTCCAGACTATCAGGTTTACAGGTGCATTGTCCAAATGCCTGTGGGAAGTGGAGCAGGGGCAGTTTAAGGTTGGACAGGGTGACAATGTGGGACAGTGGGATGACAATCAGGGCGGTATCCTTTGCTGGCGGGGGTCTTGACATGTTACTCTGTCTTCTTCCTGGATCTCAGGGCGCGCTTGCGGGGTGGTTCTCCTTCTGCAGGGGGTGGGGTTCTGGTGGCCTGTTGGTCTTCTGTCGGGGCCTCCTGTCCACTAGCGCCGGCGGAGGTGGTAGCCTGTTCTTGGTCCATGCTAGTGTCAGGGGCCCTTTGAGGTGCCACAGTGGTCCGCAATGTGGAGATTAACTCATTCAGGGCCACTACGATGGTACCCATGGCGGTACTGATGTTTCTCAGTTCCTCCCTAAACCCCATATACTGTTGTTCCTGCAGAAGCTGGATTTCCTGAAACCTGGCCAGGACCGTCGCCATCGTCTCCTGGGAGCCGTGGTATGCTCCCATGATGGAGGAGAGGGCCTCGTGGAGAGTGGGTTCCCTTGGCCTGTCCCCCCCCTGTCACACAGCTGCCCTCCCAGTTCCCCTGTTTCCTTGGGCCTCCGTCCCCTGGACCGTGTGCCCACTACCACTGCCCCCAGGTCCCTGTTGTTGTTGGGGGGGTGGGTTAGCCTGGGTTCCCTGTAGTGGTGGACACACCGCTGATTGACGTGTCCTGAGGACAGAGGTATGGGCCCGCTGGGTGGGTGCTGTGCTGGTGTTCCCAGAGGGGGGAAGGTCTGCTGTGGCCTGTGCCTGTCTGAGGGGAACCGACTGTCCCGAGGTCCCCGATGGACCGGGCTGGTCATCTAGATCCAGGGAGACAGAGCTGCTGTCATCACTGTGGGCCTCTTCTGGGGGTGGAGGGGACATTTGTGGACCCTTCTGCGCGGTGACCTGGCGTTCGGGTCCTGCAGGGGTATAAAAGTATGGTTATTGCTTCTGTGTGTGCCAATGGCGTGCAATGGGTGGGTGCCCGTGTACCCCAGTGCTGGCATTACTTTGTGGGGGCTGTTGTGACGGTATTTTGGGGGGGGGTGATGGGTATGTGCATTGGGCATGCCTTGGTGATGGGTGTCCATGCTTTGGGGCCACATGCAGGGCTAAGTTTTGGGATGGGTGGGTTGTGATGGTGAGACATTTGCAAGGGGTAGTTGTGATGGGGGTAAGGGTGAGGGTGGGGGTATGAGTTGGCATGCAGGTGGGGTGGGGGGGATGAAGTAGTGAAGATGAGACTTACCAGAGTCCATTCCTCCACCGACTCCTGCGAGGCCCTCAGGATGCAGGATGTTCAAGACTTGCTCCTCCCATGTTGTAAAATCTGGGGGAGGAGGTGGGGGTCGGCCGCCAGTCCGCTGTACCGCGAAGTTGTGCCTTGATACCATGGAACGCACCTTCCCCCGTAGGTCGTTCCACCGCTTCCTGATGTCGTCCCTATTTCTTGGGTGCTGTCCCACAGCGTTGACCCTGTCGACTATTCTGCTCCATAGCTCCATCCTTCTGGCAATGGTGGTGTGCTACACCTGTGTCCCGAACAGCTGGGGCTCTACTCGTACGATTTCCTCCACCATGACCCTGAGTTCAGCATCTGAGAACCTGGGGTGTCTTTGAGGTGCCATGGGATGGTGTGGATGATGTGTGGGGTGGAGTGTGTAGTGATAGGTGGGGTGCTATTTAGTGGTGTGTTGTGTGAGGTGCGTGGAAGTTCTGTGGGTATTGGTATTGTGTGCCTGTGGATGCTTGGTAGTTGTCTGTGGTGTCTCTCTCTCGCCTTCTCTCAGAATTTCTGGTCGTAGGGGTTTGTGGGTGATGTGGGTGTGTGTTTTATATTGTATTGGGTGTGTGGGAGCGGTGTGTATATGTGTATCAGGTGTGTGTATTTCGAATAGTCCAATGTGGTTGTGTTTTGTACGAGTATGTGTATTTCGACCGCGGCGGTGTGTACCGCCAATAGAATACCGCGGTTGAAAGACCGCCGCGTGGATTTGTGGGTCGCAATGGCATGGGCGTATTTCTGTTGGCGTGACGGTGGAGGTTTGGTCATCGCCAGTTTATCGCTGACCTTTGGTGTGGCGGACTTTTGTGGATGTCGGTATTTTGGCGGTTTGCCTGTTGTGGGTCAGAACGACTGTGGCTGTTTACAGCGGCGGTGTTATGGCGGTCTTCTGTCTGGCGGTAAGCGCCTTTTACCGCCGAGGTTGGAATGACCGCCTATGTGTATTTTGAGCGCGGTGGTATGTACGGCCAATGGAATACCGCGGTTGAAAGACCGCCGTGTGGATTCGTGTGTCGTGATAGTGTGGGCGTATTTCTGTTGGCATGATGGTGAAGGTTTTGTTTTCGCCAGTTTCTCACTGACCTTTGGTGTGGCGGACTTGTGTGGGTGTCTGAATTTTGGCGGATTCCGAAATGTGGGTCATAATAGCTGTGGCGGAATTCCGCTTCTGCAGCGGTGTGTTGGCGGTTCTTCTGCACAGCGGTAAGCGGCTTTTACCGCCAATGTTGTAATGACCGCCTTAGTGTTGTTAACGAATAGGGAATAAACTTACTAAACTTATAATCAAGGTGTGGTTGTTCATGACTGAAAAGTCATGGTGTGTGAAATTTACTGACTTCATCGATTATAGATTTGACTAATTGTTATTGATTATTGTGTGTTGATTAATGATTCTGTGTCGAAGCTATGGTAAGAACACCCTATACGAATCAAAAGGTTCATCAACCTATACATGTCCCCTTGTAAGTTTAATTATCAAGGACCGACGCACCAACAATTATGGTAGCAGACTGATGGTTTGTTTCTATAGGGGCTTGCCATAGATGTTCGATAGAGAGTGACAGGTATTGACCGTTATGCTAGGAGACTGATGGATCGGTGTTCCCAGTTATGGTAATAGTTTAAAGATTGATCCGTATGGGAATTCAGCATTATTGAGATCTGGATTTTGTTTTCTAAAATGGCATTTGTAGAGAGAATGATGTTCCCTTAAGCCCAGAAATGACTTTCCCAGATCATGGATCCTGCTAGTAGTGTTGTGTATGTTCCCAGCGTTCCAGTGATACAGTAAGAGAGATAGGTTGCGCTTGCACGGCTTATACAAATTGCAGGTGAATTGTGAGATATGTCAGGGAATTTAGGGAGTCTGCGTACTCCAGATGAGGTTTTAGTAGGAGTGTGTATACTTCACATTATATGAGTAGGGAAGTCGTCGAACTTCATATGTGTGTGGCCCTTTCTGCTAAAAAATTGTCCATGTGGTTGTTGATGTACGGACCCTGCGTGGTCTAAGACTCCGGAGTAAATTGAAAAGTGTATGAGACAATTGGTTATATGTTGTAATCTGTCTGGTTTAGTAGGTTGATCGGGTGTGGTCAACAAGTCGGTGAGTACGTTAAGTGAGCAAGCGAAAAGTTTTGACTGAGATTTGGCGAGTCCTATGTGCACCAGGACAGACCCATTGATCAGTTGAGAGTAAAATTTGCGGGTCGAATTTTGGTTGCGAATCTGGGAGACCGAGAAAGAGGAATAGCTACATGAGCGAAAGAGCCATCAGTGAAAATCCTTAAGGTTTCTGAAGCGATTGTGTTACCTTCCTGTAGTAAACCAGCAGATTTGTTTTTGGTTATTGGATTTTGGTTAGTGCTCGCAATAAATTGCATTCGTTTTGTATAAATTGGAGTTTAGGAGGATGAACCACAAGACTTTGTCAGCCTCAATGTGTGTGAGTGTGACGTCACTGAAGCCGCGGTAGGATCAATCAATCAATCAATCAATTTATTAAGTGCGCTACTCACCCGGTAGGGTCTCAAGGCGCTGTGGGGGGGAGGAGGTGCTGAGTTACTGTTCAAAAAGCCATGTTTTGAGGTGTTTTCTGAAGGATAGGTTAGTTAGCGAGAAGGGTCGCACACGGATTGGCAGCCGCTGTGAGAGGCAATTGGTTGAGAACGTGGGTGAAAGGCATCTTTACTTTTTGATTTGATTTTCAATACACAAAAGTAGAAAAGATGAAGTTTTTTAAGGCGTTAAAGAGTGCTCTAAAGGGAGATACTTACATTAAAGCGAGCGTAGGAGAGCCTACACCACCAGAGAATACTTTGGCTTACATTGCAATGGAGGAGTGGGGTGTCACGCCATGTCTTTGGTTGAAGCAGTGGTGCAAGTTTACAGCAAAAAATGGAAGCTTAGCGTTTCCTGAGAATGGGATGTTTAATTTGAGAATTTTGGAACAATTATGGATGGCGCTACGTGAATCGAAGGGCTGAGACCAGCACAGTTTGAGGCATTAGCAATTTGGGAAATGGTATTGTAAAGAAATGGCTCCCTGTTGCAGTTACTCCCCACTTTTTGCCTGATACTGATGCTGACTTGACTGAGAAGTGTGCTGGGACCCTGCTAACCAGGCCCCAGCACCAGTGTTCTTTCACCTAAAATGTACCATTGTCTCCACAATTGGCACAACCCTGGCACCCAGGTAAGTCCCTTGTAACTGGTACCCCTGGTACCAAGGGCCCTGAT
This sequence comes from Pleurodeles waltl, assembly GCF_031143425.1. NCBI lineage: Eukaryota > Metazoa > Chordata > Amphibia > Caudata > Salamandridae > Pleurodeles > Pleurodeles waltl. Next base: position 401,844,592 of record NC_090442.1, on the reverse strand, counting down.
GCCAGGGAAGGTCTCTAAGGGCTGCAGAATGTCTTATGCCACCCTAGGGATCCCTCACCCAGCACAGACACACTGCTTGCCAGCTTGTGTGTGCTGGTGGGGAGAAAATGACTAAGTCGGCATGGCACTCCCCTCAGGGTGCCATGCCAACCTCACACTGCCTGTGGCATAGGTAAGTCACCCCTCTAGCAGGCCTTACAGCCCTAAGGCAGGGTGCACTATACCACAGGTGAGGGCATAGGTGCATGAGCACTATGCCCCTACAGTGTCTAAGCAAAACCTTAGACATTGTAAGTGCAGGGTAGCCATAAGAGTATATGGCCTGGGAGTCTGTCAAAAACGAACTCCACAGCTCCATAATGGCTACACTGAATACTGGGAAGTTTTCCCTTCTCAGAATAATAAACCCACACTGATGCCAGTGTTGGATTTATTAAAAAATGCACACAGAGGGCATCTTAGAGAGGCCCCCTGCATTTTACCCAATTGTCCAGTGCAGGACTGACTGGTCTCTGCCAGCCTGCTGCTGAGAGAAGAGTTTCTGACCCCATGCGGTGAGAGCCTTTGTGCTCTCTGAGGACAGAAACAAAGCCTGCTCTGGGTGGAGGTGCTTCACACCTCCCCCCTGCAGGAACTGTAACACCTAGCAGTGAGATTCAAAGGCTCAAGCTTCGTGTTACAATGCCCCAGGGCACTCCAGCTAGTGGAGATGCCCGCCCCCTGGACACAGCCCCCACTTTTGGCGGCAAGTCCAGGAGAGATAATGAGAAAAACAAGGAGGAGTCACTGGCCAGTCAGGACAGCCCCTAAGGTGTCCTGAGCTGAGGTGACTCTGACTTTTAGAAATCCTCCATCTTGTAGAAGGAGGATTCCCCCAATAGGAATAGGGATGTGCCCCCCTCCCCTCAGGGAGGAGGCACAAGGAGGGTGTAGCCACCCTCAAGGACAGTAGCCATTGGCTACTGCCCTCCCAGACCTAAACACCCCCCTAAATTCAGTATTTAGGGGCTCCCCAGAACCAAGGAACTCAGATTCCTGCAACTTACAGAAGAAGAGGACTGCTGAGCTGAAAAACCCCTGCAGAAGAAGAAAGAAGACACCAACTGCTTTGGCCCCAGTCCTACCGGCCTGTCTCCTGCCTTCCAAAGAAACCTGCTCCAGCGATGCTTTCCCCAGGACCAGCGACCTCTGAATCCTCAGAGGACTGCCCTGCTTCAAGAGGAACAAGAAACTCCTGAGGACAGCGGCCCTGTTCCAAAATGACTGCAACTTTGTTTCAGAGGAGCAGATTTAAAGACCCCTGCAATCCCCACAAGAAGCGTGAGACTTGCAATACTGCACCCGGCGACCCCGACTCGACTGGTGGAGAAACAACACCTCAGGGAGGACCCTCCGGCGACTCCGAGACTGTGAGTAACCAAAGTTGCCCCCCCTGAGCCCCCACAGCGACGCCTGCAGAGGGAATCCCGAGGCTCCCCCTGACCGCGACTGCCTGACTCTAAAATCCCGACGGCTGGAAAAGACCCTGCACCCGCAGCCCCCAGCACCTGAAGGATCTGAACTTCAGTGCAGGAGTGACCCCCAGGAGGCCCTCTCCCTTGCCCAGGTGGTGGCTACCCCGAGGAGCCCCCCCCTTGCCTGCCTGCACCGCTGAAGAGACCCCTTGGTCTCCCATTGAAATCCATTGGAAACCCGGCGTGTGTTTGCACACTGCACCCGGCTGCCCCAGTGCCGCTGAGTGTGTACTTTTTGTGTGAGCTTGTGTCCCCCCCGGTGCCCTACAAAACCCCCCTGGTCTGCCCTCCGAAGACGCGGGTACTTACCTGCTGGCAGACTGGAACCGGGGCACCCCCTTCTCTCCATTGAAGCCTATGCGTTTTGGGCACCACTTTGAACTCTGCACCTGACCGGCCCTGAGCTGCTGGTGTGGTGACTTTGGGGTTGCTCTGAACCCCCAACGGTGGGCTACCTTGGACCCCAATTTGAACCCCGTAGGTGGTTTACTTACCTGCAAGAACTAACAATACTTTACCTCCCCCAGGAACTGTGAAAATTGCACTGTGTCCACTTTTAAAACAGCTTATTGTGTTTTATGTAAAAAGTATATATGCTATTGTAATTATTCAAAGTTCCTAGAGTACTTACCTGCAATACCTTTCAAATGAGATATTACATGTAGAATTTGAACCTGTGGTTCTTAAAATAAACTAAGAAAAGATATTTTTCTATAACAAAACCTATTGGCCTGGATTTGTCTCTGAGTGTGTGTTCCTCATTTATTGCCTGTGTGTATGTACAACAAATGCTTAACACTACTCCTTTGATAAGCCTACTGCTCAACCACACTACCACAAAATAGAGCATTAGTATTATCTCTTTTTGCCACTATCTTACCTCTAAGGGGAACCCTTGGACTCTGTGCATACTATTCCTTAATTTGAAATAGTGCATACAGAGCCAACTTCCTACATTGGTGGATCAGCAGTGGGGTACAAGACTTTGCATTTGCTGGACTACTCAGCCAATACCTGATCACACGACAAATTCCAAAAAATTTCATCAGAAATAGATTTTTGCAATTTGAACTATTTTTCTAAATTCTTAAAAGTCCTGCTAGGGCCTTGTGTTAGTCCCTGTTTAGCATTCCTTTTAGAGTTTAAAAGTTTTGTGAAAGTTTGAATTAGAACCTAAAACCAGTTTTAGATTCTTAAAAAGTATTCCAACTTTTAGAAGCATAATGTCTAGTGCAGAGATGAATGTGGAGGAACTCGACCTCACACCTTACCTCCATCTTAAGATGAGGGAGCTAAGGTCACTCTGCAAAATAAAGAAAATAACAATGGGCCCCAGACCTTCCAAACTACAGCTCCAGGAGCTTTTGGCAGAGTTTGAGAAGGCCAACCCCTCTGAGGATGGCAACACAGAGGATGAAGATAGTGACTTGGAGGAAAATTCCCACCTACCAGTCCTAACTAGGGAGAACAGGGCTACTCCAGCCCTGTCTCCAAATATAGTAGTCAGAGATGCTGCTTCCCTCAAAGGAGGGACCAACATCTCTGAAATCACTGAGAGCCTCAGTGAAGATGACCTCCTGTTAGCCAGGATGGCCAAAAGATTGGCTTTGGAGAGACAGCTCCTAGCCATAGAAAGGGAAAGACAAGAGATGGGTTTTGGTCCCATCAATGGTGGCAGCAACATAACTAGGGTCAGAAATTCTCCTGACATGCTAATAATCCCTAAAGGGATTGGGACTAAATATGAAGATGTTGATGACATCACCAAATGGTTCACAGCTTTTGAGAGGGCTTGTGTAACCAGAAAAGTAAGCAAATCTCACTGGGTTGCTCTCCTTTGGGAAACGTTCACTGGAAAGTGTAGGGATAGACTCCTCACACTCTCTGGAAAAGATGCAGAATCTTATGACCTCATGAAGGGAACCCTGATTGAGGGCTTTGGATTCTCCACTGAGGAGTATAGAATTAGATTCAGGGGGGCTCAAATATCCTCGAGCCAGACCTGGGTTGATTTTGTAGACTACTCAGTGAAAACACTGGATGGTTGGGTAACTGGAAATGAAGTGCATGACTATGTTGGGCTTTATAATTTGTTTATGAAAGAACACATTTTAAGTAACTGCTTCAATTAAAAGTTGCATCAGTATCTGGTAGACCTAGGTCCAATTTCTCCCCAAGAATTGGGAAAGAAGGCAGACCACTGGGTCAAGACTAGGGTAACCAAAACTTCCACTGGGGGTGACCAAAAGAAAGGGGTTACAAAACCTCCTCAGGAGAAAGTGGGTGACACTAGAAACAAAGAAAAAGAGTCCTGTAGGCCCCCAAAAACCAGACCAGGTGGGTGGGCCCCGAGACACAACCCAAAACAAAGGTGGGTACCAGGGTAAGAACTGGGATGCCACTAAGGCATGGTGCCATAACTGTAGACAGACAGGGCACCACACCAAGGACACTTCTTGTCCCAAAAACAAACCCCCTAGCAAAATCCCAGGGGTGACCAGTGTAGCCATTGGGGATGACTCCTCAGATGAGGAGGTCTTCATAGCCTTCAACTGGAAAAAGGGCCCCACAGGTGAGTTGGAGATTCCAGAGGGAAGTAGACACTTCCACCACCTACTGGTGAATGGAATCCCAGCCACTGCCCTGAGAGACACTTGTGCCAGTCACACTATTGGGCATGACAGGCTGGTGTTCTCAAACCAGTACATCCCAGGTGAGATGGCCAGAGTAAGAGTTAGCCCAGACAGGGTCACTGATAGGCCTGTGGCTTTTGTGCCCATAGAAGTGGGTGGGACTTTTAGCTGGAGAAGGGTGGTAGTCAGTACAGACCCCCCCCTTGATTGTCTCCTTGGAAATGACTACCCAGAGGTTAGTCAGAGCCCAAGAGAGGAACTGGTCCAGTGCCAGTCCTCTCCCAAGGATCCTGAAGGTGCTACCCCTGCAGCAACTGCAAGTAGGCCCCAGAAGAAAAAGAAAAGAAAACAGTGTAGGAAGGGTGGACAACCTTTAGCCAAGGTTCCAGCAAGCCAAGGAGATTCTGCTCCAGTAGGGGAGAACTCCAAAAGTGGCACTGGTAAAGTCCAACCTGTCCCACAAGAAGTCCTAGCTAGTCAGGCAACTGTTAAGCCTGAGTGGGTGGCTCCTCAGCTAACAGAAGAAAGAGTGGAAGAAGGGTGTTTACTACAAGATGTGGTAACCCCCCACTCTAATACAGCAGACAGGCACCCTGAACCCAAAGAAGCCTGTAACTTAGCCCCTTCCCTTGTAGGTGAAGAGCTAAAGGTGTGGTTCTGGGCACTGACAGCTGCCAGTGGCCTCTGCTGGGTGTTAGCCTTTATGGCTGCACTATCCTTGGCATGGTGGTCAGACCCCATGCCAAATAGCAAGTTATGCCCCCTGACCCTGTTGGTCATGGTGGGGTTACTCCAGCTCTGGGTAACCTCTTTGGGTAAGCTAGGGGTGACCCTGGCTAAGATAAGATTAGCAGAGGTGGATACCTCTAACCCCAAAATAGAGAGAATGGGTGGAGACATTAAAGACACAGACAAGAGGCAATTCAGATTAGGTCCTATCACTGTGGAAGTGGGTCAGTTCCCCAGAGGGAATGACCTGAACAGGAGGATGTAAGGCAGAGTAGGCCCTGCAACAAACCAGCCTATTTACTCTACTCTTCCTCGCCTGACAGACTAGGAAGACTCTCCCAGCTTTGGCTGAGTCTCCTGGCCTGTGGGCTGGGGGGGGCTTGTGTAAAGAAATGGCTCCCTGTTGCAGTTACCCCCCACTTTTTGCCTGATACTGATGCTGACTTGACTGAGAAGTGTGCTGGGACCCTGCTAACCAGGCCCCAGCACCAGTGTTCTTTCACCTAAAATGTACCATTGTCTCCACAATTGGCACAACCCTGGCACCCAGGTAAGTCCCTTGTAACTGGTACCCCTGGTACCAAGGGCCCTGATGCCAGGGAAGGTCTCTAAGGGCTGCAGCATGTCTTAGGCCACCCTAGGGACCCCTCACCCAGCACAGACACACTGCTTGCCAGCTTGTGTGTGCTGGTGGGGAGAAAATGACTAAGTCGACATGGCACTCCCCTCAGGGTGCCATACCAACCTCACACTGCCTGTAGCATAGGTAAGTCACCCCTCTAGCAGGCCTTACAGCCCTAAGGCAGGGTGCACTATACCACAGGTGAGGGCATAGGTGCATGAGCACTATGCCCCTACAGTGTCTAAGCAAAACCTTAGACATTGTAAGTGCAGGGTAGCCATAAGAGTATATGGCCTGGGAGTCTGTCAAAAACGAACTCCACAGCTCCATAATGGCTACACTGAATACTGGGAAGTTTAGTATCAAACTTCTCAGAATAATAAACCCACACTGATGCCAGTGTTGGATTTATTAAAAAATGCACACAGAGGGCATCTTAGAGAGGCCCCCTGTATTTTACCCAATTGTCCAGTGCAGGACTGACTGGTCTCTGCCAGCCTGCTGCTGAGAGACGAGTTTCTGACCCCATGCGGTGAGAGCGTTTGTGCTCTCTGAGGACAGAAACAAAGCCTGCTCTGGGTGGAGGTGCTTCACACCTCCCCCCTGCAGGAACTGTAACACCTAGCAGTGAGCTTCAAAGGCTCAAGCTTTGTGTTACAATGCCTCAGGGCACTCCAGCTAGTGGAGATGCCGGCCCCCTGGACACAGCCCCCACATTTGGCGGCAAGTCCAGGAGAGATAATGAGAAAAACAAGGAGGAGTCACTGGCCAGTCAGGACAGCCCCTAAGGTGTCCTGAGCTGAGGTGACTCTGACTTTTAGAAATCCTCCATCTTGTAGAAGGAGGATTCCCCCAATAGGAATAGGGATGTGCCCCCCTCCCCTCAGGGAGGAGGCACAAGGAGGGTGTAGCCACCCTCAAGGACAGTAGCCATTGGCTACTGCCCTCCCAGACCTAAACACCCCCCTAAATTCAGTATTTAGGGGCTCCCCAGAACCAAGGAACTCAGATTCCTGCAACTTACAGAAGAAGAGGACTGCTGAGCTGAAAAACCCCTGCAGAAGAAGAAAGAAGACACCAACTGCTTTGGCCCCAGTCCTACCGGCCTGTCTCCTGCCTTCCAAAGAAACCTGCTCCAGCGACGCTTTCCCCAGGACCAGCGACCTCTGAATCCTCAGAGGACTGCCCTGCTTCAAGAGGAACAAGAAACTCCTGAGGACAGCGGCCCTGTTCCAAAAAGACTGCAACTTTGTTTCAGAGGAGCAGATTTAAAGACCCCTGCAATCCCCGCAAGAAGCGTGAGACTTGCAACACTGCACCCGGCGACCCGACTCGACTGGTGGAGAAACAACACCTCAGGGAGGACCCTCCGGCGACTCCGAGACTGTGAGTAACCAAAGTTGCCCCCCCTGAGCCCCCACAGCGACGCCTGCAGAGGGAATCCCGAGGCTCCCCCTGACCGCGACTGCCTGACTCTAAAATCCCGACGGCTGGAAAAGACCCTGCACCCGCAGCCCCCAGCACCTGAAGGATCGGAACTTCAGTGCAGGAGTGACCCCCAGGAGGCCCTCTCCCTTGCCCAGGTGGTGGCTACCCCGAGGAGCCCCCCCTTGCCTGCCTGCACCGCTGAAGAGACCTCTTGGTCTCCCATTGAAATCCACTGGAAACCCGACGTGTGTTTGCACACTGCACCCGGCCGCCCCAGTGCCGCTGAGGGTGTACTTTTTGTGTGAGCTTGTGTCCCCCCCGATGCCCTACAAAACCCCCCTGGTCTGCCCTCCGAAGACGCGGGTACTTACCTGCTGGCAGACTGGAACCGGGGCACCCCCTTCTCTCCATTGAAGCCTATGCGTTTTGGGCACCACTTTGAACTCTGCACCTGACCGGCCCTGAGCTGCTGGTGTGGTGACTTTGGGGTTGCTCTGAACCCCCAACGGTGGGCTACCTTGGACCCCAATTTGAACCCCGTAGGTGGTTTACTTACCTGCAAGAACTAACAATACTTTACCTCCCCCAGGAACTGTGAAAATTGCACTGTGTCCACTTTTAAAACAGCTTATTGTGTTTTATGTAAAAAGTATATATGCTATTGTAATTATTCAAAGTTCCTAGAGTACCTACCTGCAATACCTTTCAAATGAGATATTACATGTAGAATTTGAACCTGTGGTTCTTAAAATAAACTAAGAAAATATATTTTTCTATAACAAAACCTATTGACCTGGATTTGTCTCTGAGTGTGTGTTCCTCATTTATTGCCTGTGTGTACGTACAACAAATGCTTAACACTACTCCTTTGATAAGCCTACTGCTCGACCACACTACCACAAAATAGAGCATTAGTATTATCTCTTTTTGCCACTATCTTACCTCTAAGGGGAACCCTTGGACTCTGTGCATACTATTTCTTACTTTGAAATAGCGCATACAGAGACAACTTCCTACAGGTATCTAGACAGCAACAGCAAATGAAATTTTTAGCGGAGAGTGAGAAAGGTAGGGAAGTCAATAGCAGAAGCAAGATGGGATTGGGAGCAGAAGAAATGGAGACAAGTGACATTGCAGGATGTTAAGTTGTTTCCAGTGATTACGCAGAAAGATGAGAAGGAAGGAAAGAAATCAAATAGAAAGTCAAATAAGGGTTCGACTGAAAGGAAGGAACCGAGAAAGTCTTCTATAGTAGAGGAGGACTCTGATACTAAGGACCTTGTTACACAGATACTGAGAGACAGACCACCACCGTATGAGGTGCATGATGATGGTCCGAGTACTAGTGCTGATCCAATGGCCCCTGCACAGGCAGTGAGTCCGATACATGTTAATACTAGTTAGACACAGGGTGTGGTGCAAGGACATAGGTGGTCATTACAACCCTGGCGGACGGTGTTAAAGCGGTGGTAAGACCGCCAACAGGCTGGCGGTAAAAAAATTGCAATTACGACCATGGCGGAAACCGCCAACAAAGACAGCCACTTTGACACTCCGACCGCCAGGGCGGTGCAAACAAACAGCGTGGCGGTTACCGCCAACAGACAGGCAGAAGACAAACTACCGCCCACAGTATCACAACCTACCAATCCGCCACCTTTTCCGGGGTGGATTCACTGCGGACAAAAACACGGCGGAAACAGGACTTCGAAGGGAAAACGCTCATGTCTACACACCCCACGAGGAATCCGGACGCCATGGAACCAGAGCTGCAGATCCTGCCAGCCCTTATCTTCTTGCTCCTCTACCAGGAGCACGAACGCCGGCGGCGTAGACAAAAGTGAGTGCAGCACCTACGACACAGGGGAGGGGGGAGAGAAAAAACAGGGACACACACACGCAACACGCAACACCCCCACCCCCACCCTCACCCACCACAACACACACACTAATACAGCATGATACATTATAGTTACACCCCCCACCCCCGTGGAAGAATGCAAAGACAAAAGAAAATGAGTGTAACCATTGTAATATATTAAAATCAAGTACGCAAAAATATATATATACACTATAAACAAAATATACACCAAGCTTAGTAGTCCAGGTAGTGCTCCAATGAAGTCCGTGGAACACTGGGCCCACACGGTATGGGCGAGGCCCACACAAGATCCCCGACCATGACGGAGAGAACACTGCAGGGGCATCAGAGAGCAAGAAAACAGGCACCTCAGGGGGAGGGAAAGGGGGGCACCTCAGCCGGTTGAGTGCACAACGCCAAATCCACGAGAGGGCCACATGCCCACTGTTCCATCCTGGGGAGTGCAAAGCCACAGTCTCTCAAGTCTCTACAGTGGGTGGGTTGCCCACTGTTCCATCCTGGGGAGTGCAAAGCCACAGTCTCTCAAGCCTCTTCAGTGGGTGGGTTGCCCACTGATCCATCCTGGGGAGTGCGAAGCCACAGTCTCTCAAGGCTCTACAGTGGGTGGGTTGCCCACTGTTCCATCCTGGGGAGTGCGAAGCCACAGTCTCTCAAGGCTCTACAGTGGGTGGGTTGCCGACTGTTCCATCCTGGGGAGTGCGAAGCCACAGTCTCTCAAGGCTCTACAGTGGGTGGGTTGCCGACTGTTCCATCCTGGGGAGTGCAAAGCCACAGTCTCTCAAGTCTCCACAGTGGGTGGGTTGCCGACTGTTCCATCCTGGGGAGTGCAAAGCCACAGTCTCTCAAGGCTCTACAGTGGGTGGGCGCCCACTGTTCCATCCTGGGGAGTGCAAAGCCACAGTCTCTCAAGGCTCTACAGTGGGTGGGTTGCCCACTGATCCATCCTGGGGAGTGCGAAGCCACAGTCTCTCAAGGCTCTACAGTGGGTGGGTTGCCGACTGTTCCATCCTGGGAAATGCAAAGCCACAGTCTCACAAGTCTCTACAGTGGGTGGGCTGCCCACTGTTCCATCCTGGGGAGTGCAAAGCCACAGTCTCTCAAGGCTCTACAGTGGGTGGGCGCCCACTGTTCCATCCTGGGGAGTGCAAAGCCACAGTCTCTCAAGGCTCTACAGTGGGTGGGTCGCCCACTGTTCCATCCTGGGGAGTGCAAAGCCACAGTCTCTCAAGCCTCTTCAGTGAGTGGGTCGCCCACTGCTCCATCCTGGGGAGTGCAAAGCCACAGTCTCTTAAGGCTCTACAGTGGGTGGGTCGCCCAATGCTCCATCCTGGGGAGTGCAAAGCCACAGTCTCTCAAGTCTCTACAGTGGGTGGGTCGCCCACTGTTCCATCCTGGGGAGTGCAAAGCCACAGTCTCACAAGTCTCTACAGTGGGTGGGGTTCCCACTGTTGCATCCTGGGGAGTGCAAAGCCACAGTCTCTCAAGTCTCTACAGTGGGTGGGTTGCCCACTGTTCCATCCTGGGGAGTGCAAAGCCACAGTCTCTCAAGTGGATGACAGTTTCCACTGGTTCTGGAGGGGACATGGTGCCCAGAGTGCTTCATCCTGCTAAGGACTGAGGTAGTGGATGACAGTCTCCACTGGTTCTGGAGGGGGCATGGTGCCCAGAGTGCTTCATCCTGCTCGTGACAGACTCAGTAGCATCAGTGCCCTTGGCGCTCATGGGCCAGCGGTGCTTGTGTCGGCGGTGCCCTGTTCAGCGATGCTTGTGGCGGTGGTGCCCTGTTCAGCGGTGCTTGTGGCGGCGGTGTCCTTTGCAGTGACTCAGTTGCTGGCGGTCCTCTCTGGCCCAGCAGGGCTGGTGCTTGCGGTCCTTCATGGCCAATCGGGGCTGGTGCTGGCAGTCCTTCATGGCCCAGTGGGGCTGGTGCTGGCGGTCCTCTGTGGCCCAGCGGGGCTAGTGCTGGCGGTCCTCTCTGGCCCAGGGTGCTGACGGTCCTTCATGGCCCAGCGGGGATGGTGCTGGCGGTTCTCTCTGGCCCAGCGGGGCTGGTGCTGGCAGTCCTCTCTGGCCCAGAGGGGCTGGTGCTAGCGGTCCTTCATGGCCCAGCAGGGCTGGTGCTGGCGGTCCTTTCTGGCCCAGCAGGGCTGGTGCTGGCGGTCCTTCATAGCCCAGCGGGGCTGGTGCTGGCAGTCCTCTCAGGCCCAGTGGGGCTGGTGCTGGCGGTCCTTCATGGCCCAGCGGGGCTGGTGGTCCTTCATGGCCCAGCGGGGCTGGTGCTGGCGGTCCTTCATGGCCCATCTGGGCTGGTGCTGGCGGTCCTCTCTGGCCCAGCGGGGCTGGTGCTGGCAGTCCTCTCTGGCCCAGCGGGGCTGGTGCTGGCGGTGACCTCTTGGGCAGCAGGGCAGGTGCTGGTGGTGGCCTCTTGGGCAGCAGGGCAGGTACTGGTGGTGGCCTCTTGGACAGGAGGGCACGTGCTGGCGGTGGCCTCTTGGGCAGCGGGGATGATGGCGGTGGGCTCCTGGGCAGCAGGGATGATGGAGGTCTTCTCCGGCGTGCTGCTCTTCCCAGACCTGCTGATTTTCTTGTGGCCCTTCCCCACGTTGGAAGTTGTCGCAGCTGCCTCCACACTCCCACCTGTACCTCTGGGAGCGGCTTTGGTGGCTGGAGTCTTCCCCCTCTCCCGCCGGGCACTGGCCAACTTTAGATGCTTCACAGGTGGGGCACTGTCCGTGCTGTGCCTCCGTGCCACACTGGCTGCCCTGGTGGCTGGTGCACTCCAGATTCCGGTGACTACAGGCACCACTGGTCCCGGAGATGTTGTGGCTGAGGTGCTAGGTTGGGACCTGGAGAGTCGGGCCCTAGGAGGCGGACGGAGTGGGGGAGGTGTGGGAAAGAGGTCAAGGTTGGACAGGAAAAGTTTTTTGGAAACACTGGGACTGGTAGCTGGAGGGGGTTTGGGAGTGGAGGAAGAGGTTGTGGTTGTAGGAGGTGTTGGTTTGGTGACTTTGGGTGAAGGTGCATGCGCTGGAGGCTGTCGTGAGCTGGATGGCTGTTGGGTGGGTGTGTGCCTGCGTTTGTGTATCTTGGGAGGTGGCGTCACAGACACACTGGGAGAGGACACAGGGGAAGTGTGAATGGCAGTGGGGTGGTGACTGCACGTGAGCGGGGTGTGGTGGCGTGTGTGCTGGTGATGGCAGTAGTGGCTGTAGATGTAGTGCATGCAGGTGTGAGTGGAGACGAGATTGGGAGGGAGGAGGGAGACGAGGAGGAGGGGGACACAGTGGAGGCAGTGGATGTTGGTGTGTCTGCATGTGTCTGATGCTTGCATGAGTGCCTGTGTGGTGCTTATGTTTGCCTGAGCATTCCTTGTGTGTTGACGTGTGTGCATGCTGGTCTGAAGGTGTGCTTGGGATAGGCTGAGGTAGAGGGGATTGGGTCTGGGTGGAGGAAGTTGGAGGGGGGAGGCTAGAGACAGGGACAATGGCTGCCATCAGTGCTGAGGCCAGAGTCTGAAAAGCTCGCTGAAGGGCCGCCTGACCAGAATGAATCCCCTCCAGGAATGCATTTGTTTGTTGTAACTGCCTTTCTACACCCTGGATGACATTCAAAATGGTAGACTGCCCAACAGTGAGGGACCTGAGGAGGTCAATGGCCTCCTCACTGAGGGCAGCAGGGGTGACTGGGGCAGGGCCTGAGGTGCCTGGGGCGAAGGTGATGCCCACCCTCCTGGGTGAGCGGGCATGGGGCAAAGGCTGAGGGGCTGCTGGGAGGGCGGTGCTGGTAGGGGTGGTGGCGGCTGTACCTGTAGATGCAGGGGGCACAGATGTTGCCAACACCACAAGGGAGCTCCCATCAGAGGACGAGTCCGTGTTGCTGGCTCCTGTCCCCGCCGTGGAGCTCCCCTCGCCCTCCGTCCCACTGGTGTACTCCGACTCCGTTGTCTCGCCCTTCAGGGCAATGTGGGATGCAGCTCCCTCCTGCACCGTTGCCACTGCTTCTCCGCCTGATGATGCTAATGCCCACAAGAACAGGGAGACCACAAAAAGGGGGGGGATGACAGAAGAAAGGCATGTTGAGTGCATGCATTACCGCTACCGTTGGCGGACACGACAGACACAGAAGCCCCCTGCACTACGCCGCGCACTTGGCCTCCACTGTTCAATCCCTGGGACATGGCCTACAAGGCTAAGGACGACATCTGCGCACATCGATTTCACAGGAGCCTGACTAGGTGTACTTGGCACTGTACACAGGTGGGGTGGGGTGCCACAGGCTCTGCCAGCACAAGGGGACCTTGCCTCCTAAACTCGCCCTGGCCTAGGGAAACCCACAGCCCACCTCCCCCACCCAGACACCTCCACTGCGCGCAAAATCAGCAAAATGAGAGTGTACTCACCCCCTTGTGGCTGATGTCATGCCCCCAAGCGCCCATCCAACTCTGGGTATGCCACCGCCAGGATCCTGAACATCAGGGGGGTCATGGTGCGACGGGTACCCCTCTCACATTGGGAGCCCATCCCCAGCTGGGCCTCCGCTGTCTTCTTGCTCCAGCGGCGAATGTCCTCCCATCTTTTACTGCAGTGGGTGTTCCGTCTGTGGTAGACCACCAGGGTCTGGACGTCTTTGGCGATGGTACGCCAAATATCTTTTTTCTGGTGGGCGCAGAAAAGTTATTACCAAATGCACACAGTCATTGGCCCCATCCCTACCCTTGCCATTATGCCAATGCACTCACCGTCGTTTCATGCACGCCTCAATCTCCCCCCCCCTTCTTTCATCCACCCACTCCACACAGGCATAGCCCATACAGCATGATCATAGTGTATTTACCTGTTTGTCTGAAGGACCGTAGAGTAGCGTGTACTGGGAAAGGACCCCATCCACGAGTTTCTCTAACTCCTCCGATGTGAAGGCAGGGGCCCTTCCAGACCGAGGTCACAGCAGCACTTGCAGTGTAGGTCCTCTCTATCGAAGATCAGGTATCGAGTGATTGAACAGATAGAAAATGGCAGTACCGTCACCGCCGGCGTACATCGTCATTGGCTCCTGTGACCCATAGGGTCCAATGTTAACCAATGCAGGATTGCGCTGCGGTCTTCGACTGCCTACCGCGACGGTGTACAATGCCAGCACAGTTACCTCACATCCCATTGTCCACTTTACAGGTCAGGCAGCCGCCATTTCAAGGGCCCACATGGCTTAATTTTTAACTGCGTCACACATACCTAGGCCTAGCCTCAACACACATACAGGCCAAATATCGGATTATGATACGTGTTCTGTGTAAGCTGTGTTTACATACCTCTGAGTTGTTTGACTCTGTGCTCGCTGTTGTCCTTCATAGGCACCGTCCGCTGGGTCATGTGAGGTGATGGCGGCATCCTCCGGTATACAGACTGCTTGTGAACCTGTCGACAATGGAGGAAAGACATGTGATCATCACCTACAGGCTTGACCATGCCACAATCCAGGAACTGTGTGACCAGTTGGAGCCAGACCTGATGTCAGCTATCCACCATCCCACAGGAATCCGCCCTCAAGAGCAGGTGCTGTCAGTAGTCCATTTCCTTGCAAGTGGGTCATTTCAAACAACAGTGGCCATAGCATCAGGGATGTCCCAGCCTATGTTTTCCAACGTGTTGTCCAGAGTGTTGTCTGCCCTGCTGAAACACATGCGGAGCTACATCATTTTCCCTCAGGTGGAGGATTTGCCTACAGTGAAAGGAGACTTCTATGCCCTGGGACACATTCCCAACATCATAGGTGCCATTGATGGGACACATGTGGCTTTGGTCCCCCCCGCAGGAGTGAACAGGTGCACAGAAACCGGAAGAGTTATCATTCCATGAATGTGCAGATGGTGTGTTTAGCAGACCAATACATCTCCCATGTGAATGCCAAGTTCCCTGGCTCAGTGCATGATGCTTACATCCTGCGGAATAGCAGCATCCCTTATGTGATGGGTCAACTCCAGAGGCACTGTGTGGCTATTAGGTGAGCACCTGGAAGCAAGTCAGTGGAATGGTTGTCTGGGTCTGGGGATATCCCTACAGGTTAGTGTGTGTCTAACAGTTGTCCCTCGCTATTTGCAGGTGACTCTGGTTACCCCAACCTGTCATGGCTACTGACCCCATTGAGGAATCCCAGGACAAGGGCAGAGGAACGTTACAATGAGGCCCATGTGCGAACACAGCGGATAATAGAGCGCACCTTCGGCCTCCGGAAGGCCAGGTTCAGGTGCCTCCATATGACAGGTGGATCCCTATTCTACTCAACAAAGAAGGTGTGCCAGATCATCGTGGCCTGCTGTATGCTTCACTACTTGGCTTTGCGACGACAGGTGCCTTTTCTGCAGGAGGATGGTCAAGATGGGGGAGTTGTTGCAGCTGTGGAGCATGTGGACATTGAAGACGAGGAAGCAGAAGAAGAGGACATGGACAACAGGAACTCGGTGATCCTGCAATATTTCCAGTGAGACACAGGTAAGAATACAAACCTGCCTACTTCATGTACTTTAACACTACTACCTCTCTACTGTCTGTCGTTTTCACCTAGTGTATGGTCACTGAATTGTCACTTTCCCTTATGATTTCACAGATGTGGGTCCCACTGTGTGACATCTGCTTTGATTCCTCATGGACTAGAGCTGTGTGACATAGGTATGTTGACATTACAATTGAAAGTGCATTTTGCCACAGTAATTGCTAATACACTATTCCGAAATCACAGACTGACTCCATATTGTTTTGTGCTTCAAGGGTGTTTATTTAAGTGCTCAATATTGGAGGGGGTTGCAAAATGGTGAGGGTTGATGGTGGAGGAATGTCCATGGCAGGGTCCAGTCTATTAGTCTCACAGGTGCATTGCCCAAATGGGCATAGGAAGTGGAGCTGGGGCAGTTTAAGGATGGACAGGGTGACAAAGTGGGACAGAAGGATGACATTCAGGGTGGTCTCATTTCTTGGCGGGGGTCTTGGCATTGTTCTCTGTCTTTGTCCTGGATCTCAGGGATCGTTTGCGGGGTGGTTCTCCCTCTGCAGGGGGTGGGGTGCTGGTGTGGTGGTCTTGTGGCGGTGCCTCCTGTCCACTAGCGCCGGCAGAGGTGGTGGGCAGTTCATCGTCCATGCTAGTGTCAGGGGCACCTTGTTGTGCCACAGTGTCCCTCCTGGTGTTGATTACTTCCTTCAGCACCCCTACAGTGGTGCCCAGGGTGGAATTGATGGCTCTGCGTTCCTCCCTGAAGCCCAAATACTGTTCCTCCTGCAGGCGCTGGGTCTCCTGAAACTTGGCCAGTACCGTTGCCATCGTCTCCTGGGAGTGGTGGTGGGCTCCCATTATGGAGGAGAGGGCCTCGTGGAGAGTGGGTTCCCTGGGCCTGTCCTCCCCTTGTCGCACAGCAGCCCTCCCAGTTCCCCTGTGTTCCTGGGCCTCCGTCCCCTGGACCGTGTGCCCACTACCACTGCCCCCAGGTCCATGTTGTTGTTGGGGTGGTAGGTTAGCCTGGGTTCCCTGTAGTGGTGGATACACTGCTGATTGACGTGTCCTGGGGACAGAGGTATGGGCCGCTGGGTGGGTGCTGTGCTGGTGTTTCCAGAGGAGGGAAGCTCTGTGATGGCCTGTGACTGTGTCAGGGGAACAGACTGTCCAGAGGTCCCCGATGGACCGGGCTGGTCATGTAGATCCAGTTGGACAGAGCTGCTGTCATCACTGTGGGCCTCTTCTGTTGGTGGTGTGGACATGTGTGGACCCTGCTGTCCGGTGACGTTGGGTAGGGGTACTGCAGGGGTATAAAAGGATGTTTATTACATTTGTGTGTGCCATGGTGTGCAATGGGTGGGTGTCCGTACACCCCAGTGCTTGCATTCCTGTGTAGGACCTTGTGTGATGATGGTTTAGTGGTGTGTATGGGTAAGTGCAGTTGCCATGCTTTTGGTGATGGGTGTCCATGCTTTGGTGTTGCATGCAGGGCTTGGTGTTAGGATGTGTGGGTTGTGATAGTGGAACATTTGTGAGGAGTTGGAGTGATGGGGGTGAGGGTGGGGCTATGTGATGGCATGCAGGTAGGGTGGGGGATGTAAAAGTTAAGATTTGACTTACCAGAGTCCATTCCTCCATCTACTCCTGCGAGGCCCTCAGGATGCAGAATCGCCAAGACCTGCTCCTCCCATGTTGTCAGTTGTGGGGGAGTAGGTCGGGGTCCTCCGCCAGTCCGCTGAACCGCAAGGTGGTGTCTTGAGACCATGGGACACACCTTCCCCCATAGGTCATTCCACCTCTTCCTGATGTCATCCCGATTTCTTGGGTGCTGTCCCACTGCGTTGACCCTGTCCACTATTCTTTGCCATAGCTCCATCTTCCTAGCAATGGAGGTGTGCTGCACCTGTGATCCGAATAGCTGTGGCTCTACCCAGACGATTTCCTCCACCATGACCCTGAGCTCCTCCTCCGAGATCCTGGGGTGTCATTGCCGTGCCATGGGGTGGTGTG
The DNA here is from genome assembly GCF_031143425.1 of Pleurodeles waltl. Lineage (NCBI taxonomy): Eukaryota > Metazoa > Chordata > Amphibia > Caudata > Salamandridae > Pleurodeles > Pleurodeles waltl. The sequence goes on along the minus strand of NC_090442.1, from coordinate 401,827,294 downwards.
GGTGATGTGTGGGGTGGGGCGTGTGGTGATAGGTGGGGTGATATTTAGTGGTGTGTTGTGTGAGGTGTGTGGAAGTTCTGTGGGAGATGGTATTGTGTGCCTGTGGATGCTTGGTAGTTGTTTGTGGTGTCTCTCTCTGGCCTTCGTTCGGGATTTTTGGTCGTAAGGGTTTGTGGGTGATGTGGGTGTGTGTTTTATATTGTATTGAGTGTGTGGGAGTGGTGTGTGTATGTGTATCAGGTGTGTGTATTTGGAATTGTCCAATGTGGCTGTGTTTTGTATGTTTATGTGTGTTTTGAGCGCGGCGGTGTGTACTGCCAATGGAATACCGCGGTTGAAAGACCGCCGTGTGGATTTGTGTGTCGTGATAGTCTGGGCGTATTTCTGTTGGCGTGACGGCAGAGGTTTTGTTTTCTCCAGTTTATCACTGACCTTTGGTGTGGCGGACTTGTGTGGGTGTCTGAATTTTGGCGGATTCCGTGCTGTGGGTCATAATGGCCGTGGCTGAATTCCGCGGCCGCGGCGGTGTGTTGGTGGTCTTCTGCACGGCGGTAAGCGGCTTTTACCGCCAATGTTGTAATGACCACCATAATGTGTTGACTACTCCAATAGCTCAGGCATAGATGCATCCACCACCCATACAGAGAATTTACCCTTATCTGCCCATCTTAGAGACGACTTCGAACTTAGTAGTACCTATGGAGCAAGTGGTTCCAAGACCACTGTTGGTTCAGACTGAGCCTTCTCTGATTTTGTTGCCCTAAGTACAGCCGCAGGGGATGCCGAGGTTTACGCCTATGAGAGGTACACAGTAGGACTTGACACTAATTATGAATCAGAGCATGGGAGTTACTCTCCCACAATGTTCGGGGGTTAGAGCAGTATCAGATGCAATATCGCTGCCGATTACTGTTGGTCCAGCGGTACCATTATTTGCACAGAAGAAACCAGACACGAGTCAGCAAGGGAAGATGTTCCAGAGTCTAGTAAGGAGGGGACCAATTGACCAAGTGCCAGTAGTCACCGATGAACGCGTGTAACATTTCATTGCAAGGACTGACAGCTCAGCAGCTGACGGAATGGTTGGGCAAGCTGAATACCCCACAGAATGCTTCAAAACGTGAGGAGCGTATTAATTGTGTCAGACTAAGCATGGAAGCGAATTAACTGGTTGAGGGAACAATGGGGGTGAATAGATTAGAGTCATACAGAGAGGCAGAGTTGAGATACTTATGCCAGAGAATTACAAGAGAAGTGAGCAAGGTACATCAGAGATTAGCAGACTTGGCAGAGAAGCATGACATAGAAATTTAGAAAACAAAGCATCTGAAGAGAAGCTATAGGTTGGATTTTGAGGCAAAGGATTTTGAGCATATGAGGTCAGCCGGAATGAAGGTACACCTTAAAGAATTACTGCAAAGTGCTCTGGTTTGGGGAGCATTAAAAAATGGGAAGGAAGATGGGCCAAGAAGAAAGATAGAAAGAAACAAGACTCTGTAGAGGTGACATTGAATGTACAACAGGGCAAGGATCCAGTAAAGATTTTACTGATGAGAGAGATTCCAGGGGGACACTTTGTTCATGTTCCTTGGCATAGGAATTATATTCTGTCATTCACAAATGATTGTCCAAAACTGAGAGTGGTATCAGCAGACAGACAGATTTGTGAAGCTTTTGAAATGTTTGTGGGAAGATTTGAATACATTACTGGAGATAGTGGTTCCAGCAGACTTGTGGGTTGAGTGTAAAAGAGCTGTAGACTGGCCAACAAGTGAGCCAGAGAGGGATAAGAATACAGGTGCACCATCACCTGAGGTAATGAAACATTATTATAAGGTGATTGAGTTCTTGGAGGATTTCACCTAAAAACACTGATTGGCAGAGAATTGACAGGACTGTGCAGGAGGTGGAGGAATCGATACATGCTTATTATGAGAGATTGTTGAAGACGTTCAAGGAGTACAGTGGCAAGGAAGCAATTGAGCCAAAAGACATGCTGCATTTCGTGTTTAGGTTTGTGGAGGGACTGAGACCTGAGATAGGTCAGATGATTAAGAGTCATTTGATTTGCTGGCAAGCAAAGCCGATTGATGAGGTGTTGCAGTATGCAAAATACTGTACTGATGAGATTGAATTGAAGTAGAAAAAGTTGAAGGAAAAGGCAATGGTGATGCAGATTAAGGCAGATCAAACAGGAGTACAGGGGACTTTTGTGCAACAGATGCCACAGCAGCAGGGAAATGTCATGTTCCAGCCTCAAATGAGAGGTAGAGGTCGCAGAAGCAATATGATTCGTGGTCCAGATTTGAACACTGTAGTGGTTCAGAGTGATGTGCAGGGAATGAAGAAGTTATTACCGTATCACACCTGTGGGGCCGTGGGACACTGGAAGAGGGAATGTCCGATGATGGTGCAGGAGAGTGTTGTTCAACAAAATAATGACGTCATGCATTTCAGGTGCAAATGCCCCATGCACAAGTGTCACAGTTGCAGCCGATGCAGCAACAGATTGCCATGGTACCTAGACAGCAAATGCAGATACCTCAAGCACCGATGGAGCAGCAACAGGTGATGTTTTCTCAACAGGTTACAGGTCAGAGACAAGACAGAAGTAGTAATGCAGTACACCAATTCCCATTATATAGTGAGAATGAATTAATTGGTGACTGGGTGAATGATAGTTCGGATGAAGAGCCATGTGTGCTTGCAGCTTCCTTAGAAGTGGACCAGAGAGGACCCTATGTGAGAGGCAAGGTGACTGGTCACGAGGTCTCGTTTTTGGTAGACACAGGATCTACAGTGAGAAGTGCAGAAGTTCTAAATTTGACCCTATCAGGTCGAACAGTTCAGGTTGTAGGAGTAGCAAATCAGTATTTGACCCACCCAATTACAGATCCAGTGCAAGTTGAGATTGGCAATTTCCAGGGACTGCATAAGTTCGTAGTCTGTGATTCAAGACTGGTATCCTTACTGGGAAGGGATTTACTGTGTAAAACTAGGTGTTTGATTACTTGTTCAACCGATGGAATTGAGATCCAGACAAATAGTGATGATGAGGAAGATCCAGCTCCAGAACCAGAGCATGAGACTACAAACGAAGAGTATCCCCTGAATGAATTATTCCCGATGTTCACAGTAAAAGAGCTGCATTCTGATTTGCAGGGAACAGTTCAAGAAAATGTTTGGGATTTGACAGGGAAAGAGGTGGGTTTAATCAAAGGAGTGGAGCCGATTAAGGTCACTCTAAAGCCGAATGCAGAGTTTCTGCAGCCTCTCCAGTATAATATGACACAAGGTGTACTGATGAAGGTGGCTCAGATAATTGCAGATTTTGTGAAGCAGGGAGTTTTGAAGGAGGTGTTGAGCAGCCCATGTAATTCACCGATAATGGGGTTGAAGAAGCCATGTGGGAAAGTCTGGATTGTTCAGGATTAAATGACTTTGTGGTCAAGTGTTGTCCAGTAGTGCCCAACCCAGTTGTAATAATGTTCCAGATTCCATCCGATGCAGAGTGTTTTGCAGTGGTTGATTTGTCACAAGCGTTCTTTTTTTGTGCCTCTTCATGAGGATAGTCAATTTCTCTTCAGTTTCAAATTCTTAGATCGTGTCTACTGTTGGTGTAGACTTCCTCAAGGGTACACAGAGTCACCATCCTTGTTTAATCAGATCTTGAAAAAGAATTTGGAATCGTTAGAATTACCTTTCCAACCTGCTCTGGTGCAGTATATTGATGATTTGTTGATTGCATCCAGGGCAAGGGACGAGTGCAAGTACTACTCGATTGCCCTATTGAATCATTTGGGAACGTTTGGTCATAAAGTGTCACAATTGAAGTTGTAGTACTGCCAGAAGGTAGTGAAGTACTTGGGTCACCAGATTGAGAAAGGGTCATGGAAAATATCCAGAGAAAGGATCACAATGATACTTCAGATGAAACCCCCACCTTCACAGAGAGATGTTAGGATGTTCCTGGGAATGGTGGGTTATTGTCGCCAATGGATCCCAAATTTTGCAGACATTTCAAAACCTTTGCAGAATTTGACCCATAAGGATGTTACAGATCCCATAGCCTTTGATGAGGATCAGATACAGGTGTTCAATTGAGAGAGAGTTTGTGCAGGGCTCCAGTGTTGGGTATGACTGATTACACAAAGCCATTCACATTGTTTTGTCATGAGCGTGATGCATGTTCATTGTCTGTCTTGACACAGGTCCATGGATCTGCTCATCACCCAGTAGCATGTTTTTCAGCTACCTTGGACCCAGTTGCAGCAGCCTTACCAGGTTGTTTGCGAGCTGTTGCCACAGTTGGTCAGAGCCTTTCACAGTGTAAGGGAGTAGTGATGAGATATCCCTTGATTGTAATGGTCCCTCACTCGATTGAGATTTTACTGACAAGGACGAAAACTCAATACTTGACTGGTGCTAGACTGACAAGATATGAGACGAGCATTTTGGGTGTTCCAAATGTGACACTGAAAAGATGTACAGTGCTGAACCCGGCAACTTTACTTCCAAGAGATACTATTGAAATTGAGAAAGAGGAGGATGTTGAACATGATTGTCTTTAAGTAACTGAGTTGTGCACGAAACCGAGACCTACCATTAGAGATACCCGAGTGGAAGAAAATGACCAAATTGTTTTCGTTAATGGTTCTTGTCTTAGGGACAGTACAGGGACACTGAAAGCAGGATATGCAGTGTGCACAATTACATGTACCTTACAAGCTTACTGGCTTCGAGGAGTGTATTCTGCTCAGGTAGCGGAACTGGTCGCTCTTACTAGGGCATGCCATGTCTCTGCTTGATTGAGAGTTACTATCGGTACGGATAGCCAATACGGATTAGGAATAGTTCATGATTTTGGTCAATTGTGGTCACAGAGAGGTTTCTTGACCTCAACCAGGTCACTAGTGAGAAATGGTGAGAGAATAAAGTAGTTGTTATATGCAATTCAACTGCCTGAAGAGATTGCCATGGTGAAATGCAGTGCACATCTAAAGTCACAGTACTATGGCCCTCATTATATCAATGGCTGTAATGGCCACCTACCGCTGCGGCGATGGCCGCCAAAACATCGTTGTCGTGGCTACCTACCGTCAGCCATATTATAACCGTAGTCGGAATTCAGCCAGAAGGCTGGCGGAATTCTGGCTACGGTCATGGTGGCGGAAAGGTGGCGCTGCTGCTGGCAGCAGTTCCATGTCAGTAGACCTCCCCAGACCGTATCATGATACGGCCTGGTGGTGTTCTGCTGGCGGATGCTGCTGCTGGCGGACGCTGCTGCTGGCAGCAGCGCCACGTCCCGTCTCCTACTGGAGGACCCCCTGCAAGCAGGTAAGTCGGGTGCTCCGACAGGGGAGGGGTGTGTTTTGTGTGTGTGTGTGTGTAGGGGTGTGGGTATATGTTTGTGTGTGCATGCATGCGGTTGTGTGGCGTGTGGAATGCGTGTGTGCATGAATGGGTGAGTGTGCATGTGTGTTGTGTGGCTGCATGTGTGCGTATATGTATGTCAGTGTGTGTGGATGTGTGTGTGAATGTATGTATGCATGCGTGGGTATGAGTGTGTGTATGCGTGTGTATGTTGGTGCGTGAATGTGCGTGTATGTCATGGGGGGATCATGAGGGGGGGTAGGAGAGACCCTTATCAGTGCCAGGGAATTAATTTCCTGGCACTGATAGTGCCTACCGCCATGGTTTTCGTGGCACTAAGAAACCACGAAAACCATGGCAGTAGGCGGGGTCATATTCCTGCGGGTGGGACAGTGACGGCCGCCTGGCTGGAGACTAAAGTCTCCAGCCTGGTGGCTGTTACCGCCCTGGCAGATGGAGTGGTACAAGCCAAACCGCCAATGTCATATTTTGGGGAGAGGTACCTCCAGCCTGTTGGCAGTACCTTTCTCCAAAATACCGCCGTCCGCCAGGTTTGCAATGAGGGCCTATGTGTCCTTGGGAAATGGGTATGCGGCTCAAGTCGCAAGGTTTTGCGCATTGAACTGTATATCGTTCAAAGACAAGTGGGAATTGATGTCTGAAGAAGACACTACGGCCCTCATTACAACCCTGGTGGTCGGTGGTAAAGCGGCGGTAAAACCGGCAACAGGCCGGCGGTAAAAAAAATGGAATTATGAACGTGGCGGAAACCGCCAACATAGACAGCCACTCTAACACTCCGACCGCTACGGCGGTAGAAACAAACAGCATGGCAGTAACCGCCAACAGACAGGCGTAAGGCAATGTACCGCCCACAAAATTATGACAGGCCAATCTGCCACCTTTTCCGGGGCGGATTCAACGCGAAAACACGGTGGAAACAGGACTTGGAAGGGGAAACACTCACCTCTACACATTCCACGAGGAACCAGGACACCATGGAGCCTGAACTCCAAATACTCCCTGCGATTGTCTTCCTGCTCCTCTACCAGGAGCACGACCGACGGTGGTGACGACCACGGTGAGTACTGCACCTACGACACAGGGGAGGGGGGAGGGAAAAGAAAGTGACACACACACGTAACACGCAACATGCAACACCCCCACCCCCACCCTCAACCACAACAACACACACACCAATATATGCTGAAACATTACATTTACACCCCCAACCCCCCTGGAAGAACACAAGGACAAAAGGAAATAAATTGAACGATTGTAATCATGTAAAATCCATTAATCAAAAATGTATATACCCTATAAACAAATATGTACACCAAGAATTAAAGTCCAGGTACTGCACCAATATAGTCTGTGGACCACTGGGCCCAAAATGCATGGGTGTGGCCCACACAAGATACCCGATCGAAACGGAGAGAACACTGCAGGGGCATCAGATCGAAAAAAACACAGGCACCTCAGGGGGAAGGGAAGGGGGGCACCTCAGCTGGATGAGTGCACAACACCAGCTCCACGAGGGGGCTCCATGCCCATTGATGTATCCTGGGGAGTGCAAAGCCACCGTCTCTCAAGTCTCTCCAGTGGGTGGTTTGCCCACTGCTTTATCCTGGGGAGTGCAAAGCCACAGTCTCTCAAGTCTTTCCAGTGGGTGGTTTGCCCACTGCTTTATCCTGGGGAGTGCAAAGCAACAGTCTCTCAAGTCTCTCCAGTGGGTGGTTTGCCCACTGCTTTATCCTGGGGAGTGCAAAGCCACCGTCTCTCAAGTCTCTCCAGTCTCTCCAGTGGGTGGTTTACCCACTGCTTTATCCTGGGGAGTGCAAAGCCACAGTCTCTCAAGTCTTTCCAGTGGGTGGTTTGCCCACTGCTTTATCCTGGGGAGTGCAAAGCCACAGTCTCTCAAGTCTCTCCAGTGGGTGGTTTGCCCACTGCTTTATCCTGGGGAGTGCAAAGCCACCGTCTCTCAAGTCTCTCCAGTGGGTGGTTTGCCCACTGCTTTATCCTGGGGAGTGCAAAGCCACAGTCTCTTAAGTCTTTCCAGTGGGTGGTTTGCCCACTGCTTTATCCTGGGGAGTGCAAAGCCACAGACTCTCAAGTCTTTCCAGTGGGTGGTTTGCCCACTGCTTTATCCTGGGGAGTGCAAAGCCACAGTCTCTTAAGTCTTTCCAGTGGGTGGTTTGCCCACTGCTTTATCCTGGGGAGTGCAAAGCCACAGACTCTCAAGTCTTTCCAGTGGGTGGTTTGCCCACTGCTTTATCCTGGGGAGTGCAAAGCCACCATCTCTCAAGTGTCTCCAGTGGGTGGTTTGCCCACTGCTTTATCCTGGGGAGTGCAAAGTCACAGTCTCTCAAGTCTTTTCAGTGGGTGGTTTGCTCTCAAGTCCTCCAGTGGGTGGTTTGCCCACTACTTTATCCTGGGGAGTGCAAAGCCACAGCCTCTCAAGTGGATAACAGTCTCCACTAGTTCTGGAGGGGGTTTTGTGCCCAGAGTGCTTAATCCTGCCAAGGACAGAAGTAGTGGATGTGATACGCCACTGGTTCTGGAGGGGGCTTTGTGCCCAGAGTGCTTCATCCTGTCAAGGACAGAGGTAGTGGATGCCTTTCTCCACTGGTTCTGGAGGGGGCTTTGTGCCCAGAGTGCTTCATCCTGCCAAGGACAGAGGTAGTGGATGTGATACTCCACTGGTTCTGGAGGGGGCTTTATGCCCAGAGTGCTTCATCCTGCCAAGGACAGAGGTAGTAGATACCTTTCTCCACTGATTCTGGAGGGAGCTTTGTGCCCAGAGTGCTTCATCCTTCCAAGGACTGAGGTAGTGGATGTGATACTCCACTGGTTCTGGAGGGGGCTTTGTGCCCAGAGTGCTTCATCCTGCCAAGGACTGAGGTAGTGGATGTGACACTCCACTGACAGTGGTGCAACATGCAAGCTGGCCAGGCCCCTGGAACTGACCACCAGCCTCGTACGAATGACCACTGGGGATGGCAGCCATGTCTGCGGTGGTGCCACTGGCTCAGGATGTGGCGTGGCCGCTGGCTGTGCTGGCGGTGGGCTCAGTAGTGGTGATGCTTGCAGCGCTCATTGAGGGGGGCACACTGACCTTGGTGCTGGCGGCGGTGTCCTGAGTGGCGTTGCTGGTGGGGGGCTCACTGAACTTGGTGCTGGCGGTGGTGTCATGAGCGGCGGTGCTGGTGGGGGGCTCACTGATCTTGACGGCGGTGTCATGAGCGGCGTTGCTGGTGGCGGGCTCACTGACCTTGGTGCTGCTGAAGGGCACAGTGTCTGCGGTGCAGATGAAGGGCTCAGTATCTTGGGTGCAGGCGGTGGTGCCCGTGGCGGTGGTGCATGTGGTGGTGCCGGTCTTGTCCGCCATGCAGGTTGGCGGTGACGTTGACTTGCCTTTCATTTTCAGGCCCTTCCCCACCTTGGATTGTGACACAGCTGTCTTGCCACTCCCAACTGTTGTCCTGGCTGAGTCCTTGGTGGCAGGTGTTTTGGCCTTCTCCCTCCGGGATGTGGGCAACTTCTTCTGTTTTGGAGGTGGGGGAATGTCCTTGGCCTCGCTCCTTGGGACACTGGCAGCCCTGCTGCTTGGCGCACTCCAGAATCCGGTTTCTGCTGACACCTCTGTGCCAGGTGATGTGGTGGCTGAGGTGCTGGGTTGGGACCTGGAAAGGCGGGCCCTAGGGGATGGAAGGGGTGGGGGAGGTGAAGGCAAGAGGTACAGGTTTGATAGGAAACGTTTTTTAGACACACTGGGACGGGTAGATGGAGGGGGTTTGGGAGTGGAGGAAGAGGTAGTGGTTGTAGGAGGTGTTTGTTTGCTGACTTTGGGTGAAGGTGCATGGGCTGGAGGATGTCGTGAGGTGGATGGCTGTTGGGTGGGTGTGTGACTGCGTTTGTGTACTTTGGGAGGAGGGCTCACAGACACACTGACTGGTAGAGGACACAGGGGATGTGTGAATGGTAGTGGGGGTGGTGATTGTACGTGAGGGGTGTGTGGTGATGGGCGTGCTGGTGATGGAGGTAGTGGCTGAGGATGTAGTGAATGCAGGTGTGAGTGGAGACGTGACAGGGAGGGAGGAGGGAGACGTGGAGGAGGGGGACACAGTGGAGGCAGTGGATGTTGGTATGTGTGCATGGGTATGGTGCTTGTGTGAGTGCCTGTGGGATGTGTGGTGCTTATGTTTGCCAGAGCTACCCTTGTGTGTTGAGGTGTGTGCATGCTGGTCTGATGGTGGGCTTGGGATAGGCTGAGGTATTGGGGATTGGGTCTGGGTGGAGGAAGTTGGAGGGGGGAGGATGGACACAGGGACAATGGCTGCCATCAGCGCTGAGGCCAGAGTCTGAAATGCTCACTGTTGGGTTGCTTGGCCAGAATGAATGCCCTCCAGGTATGCATTTGTCTGTTGCAACTGCCTCTCTACACCCTGGATGGCATTCAGAATGGTAGACTGCCCACCAGTGAGGGATCTCAGGAGGTCAAGGGCCTCCTCACTGAGGGCAGCAGGGCTGACTGGGGCAGGGGCTGAGGTGCCTGGGGCGAACGAGATGCCCACCCTCCTGGGTGAGCGGCCACGGGGCACATGCTGAGGGGCTGCTGAGAGGGTGGTGCTGGTAAGGGGGGGTGGTGGCTGTACCTGTAGACGCGGGGGCACAGAGGGGCCCGCCACCTCAAGGGAGCTCCCATCAGAGGAGGAGTCGGTGTCGCTGGTCTCTGCTCCCGTCCCCGCCGTGGAGCTCCCTTCACCCTCCGGCCCCCTGGTGAATTCTGACTCCGTAGTGTCACCCTCCAGGGCCATGTGGGATGCAGCTCCCTCCTGCTCCGGTGGCACAGCTCCTCCGCCTGATGATGCTAATGCACACAAGAACAGGGAGACCACAAAAAGGGGGGGAAAGAAAGTAGAAAGACATGTTCAGTACACGCAATACCGCTACCGTTGGCGGACACTACAGACACAGCAGCCCTCTACATAACACCATGCACTTAGAGTTCCCTAATTCCTCACAGGGACATGGGGTACATGGCCTATGCCTGATTGCTGCACACATGGAAGTCACAGGAGCCTGACTAGGTGTAGATGGCTCTTACTACTGGTGGGGTTGGGGTGCCACTTAACCTGCCTCACAAAGGGTCCTTGCCTACAAGGCTGTCCCTAACCTAGGGGTACCCACAGCCTATCTACCACACCCAGACACCTCCAATGCGCGCAGAGTCAGATGGATGTGACTGTACTCACCCCCTTGTGGCTGCTGTGATGCCCTCAAGCGCCCACCCAACTCTGGATACGCCACCGCCACGATCCGGAACATCAGGGGGTCATGGTGCGACAGGCATCGCTCTCACGTTGGGAGGCCATCCCCATCTGGGCCTCCGCCGTCTTCTTGCTCCAGCGGCGAATGTCCTCCCATCTTTTACAGCAGTGGGTGCTCCGTCTGTGGTGGACCCCCAGGGCCCGGACGTCCTTGGCGATGGCACGCCAAATATCCTTCTTCTGGTGGGCGCTGACCTACAGGAATAGTACAGGGGAAAAGGTACAACATTAATCGTCTGGACCGTCACAGTCATTGGCCCACGTTCCCACCCTTGCCCTGACGCACATACACTCACCGTCGGATCATGCACACCTCATCCCCTCCCTATCTCCATCCACACCACTCCAAACAGGCATTGCCCATACAGAATGTTCACAGTGTACTCACCTGTTTGTCTGGAGGACCGTAGAGTAGCGTGTACTGGGGAGGACCCCATCCACTAGTTTATCCAACTCCTGCGATGTGAAGGCAGGGGCCCTTTCCCCAGACACATGAGCCATCGTCGCTTCCAGACTGAGATCACAGCAGCACTTGCAGTGTAGGTCCTCTCCTGTTGAAGATCAGGTATCAAGTGAGTGAACAGAGAGAAAATGGCGGTCACGTCCGCGGCGGTGCGTACCGTCACCGCCGGCGTACATCGTCATTGGCTCCTGGGACCCATAGGGTCCAATGTTAACCAATGCAGGATTGCGCCAAGGTCTTTGACCGCCTACCGCGACGGTGTACAACGCCAGCGCAGTTACCTCATATCCACTTCCTTGTCCCACATTACAGGTCAGGCAGCCACCATTTCAGGGGGCCACATGGCAATATTTTTAAATGCGTCACACATATCTAGGCCTTGCATACACACTAAGACAGGCACATAGCGGATTGACAAATGTGTGCAATAAAGTTGTTGTTTTAGTACCTCAGTGTTGGCAGACCCTCTGCTCGCTGTTCTCATCCATAGAGCACGTCCGCTGGGGCAGGTGATGAGATGGCGGCATCCTCCAGTGTACAGACCACTGGTGGACCTGTCGACAATGGAAGAGCGACATGTAATTGTCACCTACAGACTTGATCGTGCCACAACCCAGGAACTGTTTGCCCAGTTGGAGCCAGACCTGATGTCAGCTATCCGCCATTCCACAGGAATCCCCCCTCTAGTGCAGGTCCTGTCAGTACTCCATTTCCTGGCAAGTGGGTCTTTTCAAACAGCAATGGCCATAGCATCAGGGATGTCCCAGCCTATATTCTCAAACGTGTTGTCGTGAGTGTTGTCTGCCCTGCTGAAACACACGCGCAGCTACATCGTTTTTCCTCAGGTGGAGGATTTGCCTACAGTGAAAGGTGACTTCTATGCCCTGGGACATATCCCCAACATCATAGGTGCAATTGATGGGACACATGTGGCCTTGGTACCCCCCCGCAGGAGTGAACAGGTGTACAGAAACCGGAAGAGTTACCATTCGATGAATATGCAGATGGTGTTTTGGGCCGACCAGTACACCTCCCATGTGAATGCCAAATTTCCTGGCTCAGTGCATGACGCTTACATTCTGAGGAATAGCAGCATCCCTTATGTGATAGAGCAACTCCAGGGACACCGTGTGTGGCTATTAGGTGATGACAAGGACCCTATACAGTGTGAATAGTTGTCTGGGTCTGGAGTTGTCCCTAATGGTTAGTGTGTGTCTAACAGTTGTCCCTCGACATTTGCAGGTGACTCTGGCTACCGCAACCTGTCATGGCTACTGACCCCAGTGAGGAATCCCAGGACAAGTGCAGAGGAACGCTACAATGAGGCACATGGGCAAACTCCTGAAGGCCAGGTTCCGGTGCCTCCATATGACAGGTGGTTCCCTATACTACTCACCAAAGAAGGTGTGCCAGATCATCGTGGCCTGGTGTATGCTGCACAACTTGGCTTTGCGGCGACAGGTGCCTTTTCTGCAGGAGGATGGTCCAGAAGGAGGTCTTGTGGCAGCTGTGGAGCCTGTGGACAGTGAAGAAGAGGAGGCAGAAGAAGAGGACATAGACAACAGAAACACCGTGATCCAGCAATACTTCCAGTGAGACACAGGTAAGAAGACATCACTGCCTCCTGCAGCCGCTGGGTCTCCTGAAACTTGTCCAGTACCGTTGCCATTGTCTCCTGGGAATGATGGTATGCTCCCATGATGTTGGAGAGGGCTTCCTGGAGAGTGGGTTCCCTGGGCCTGTCCTCCCCCTGTCGCACAGCAGATCTCCCAGTTCCCCGGTATCCTGGGCCTCTGTCCCCTGAACCGTGTGCCCACTGCCACTGCCCCCAGGTCCCTGCTGTTCTTGGGGTGGTGGGTTAGCCTGGGTTCCCATAAGTGGTGGACACACTGCTGCTTGACGTGTCCTGGGGACAGAGGTATGGGCCCGCTGGGTGTGTGCTGTGCTGGTGTTTCCTGATGGGGGAGGCTCTGTGGTGGCCTGTGACTGTGTGAGAGGAACCGACTGTCCCGAGGTCCCAGATGGGCCGGGCTGGTCATCTAGATCCAGTTGGATAGAGCTGCTGTCATCACTGTGGGCCTCTTCTGTGGGGGAGTGGACATGTCTGGAACCTCCTGTCAGGTGACGTTGGGTAGGTGTCCTGCAGGGGTGTAAAGGCATGATAATTGCATCTGTGTGTGTCACGGTGTGCAATGGGTGGGTGACCCTGTACCCCAGTGCTTACATTCTTGTGTAGGACCTTGTGTGATAATTGTTTAGGGATCTGTGTGGGTATCTGTAGTGGACATGCATTGGTGATGGGTGTCCATGCTTTGTTGTTGCATGCAGGGCTTGGTGATGGGATGTGTGGTTTGTGATAGTGGGACATATGTGAGGAGTTGGAGTGATGGGGGTGAGGGCAAGGGTGGGGTTATGTGATTGCATGCAGGTAGGGTGGGGGATGAAGTAGTGAAAGATTTGACTTGCCAGAGTCCATTCCTGCAGCTACTCCTGCGAGGGCCTCAGGATGCAGTATTGCCAGGACCTGCTCCTCCCATGTTGTTAGTTGTGGGGGAGGGGGAGGGGGTCTTCCGGCAGTCCTCTGAACTGCAATGTGGTGTCTTGAGACCACGGAACGCACCTTCCCCCGTAGGTCGTTCTACATCTTTCTGATGTCATCCTGTGTTCTTGGGTGCTGTTCCACTGCGTTGACCCTGTCCACGATTCTGCGCCATAGCTCCATCTTCCTAGCTATGGAGGTGTGCTGCACCTGTGATCCGAATAGCTGTGGCTCTACCCGGATGATTTCCTCCACCATGACCCTGAGCTCCTCCTCAGAAAACCTGGGGTGTCTTTGCGGTGCCATGGGTTGGTGTGAGTGATGTGTGAGGTGGTGTGTGTTGTGATGTGTGGGGTGATGTTTAGGGGTGTGTGTTGTTTTGTGCGTGGATGTGTATGAGTGATGGTGTTGTGTGCCCCTGTATGCTGGTGTGGTCTTTGCTTTGCTGTCTCTCTGCTTCTTCCAAATTGTTCGTTGTACAGGTTTGTGGGTAATGTGGGTGTGTATTTTATATTGTATTGGTTGTGTGGCAGTGGTGTGTGTATGTGTATCAGGTATGTGTATTTGGAATTGTCCAATGTGGTTGTGTTTTGTAAATGTGTGTGTATTTTGAGCGTGGCGGTATGTACCGCCAATGGAATACCGCGGTTGAATGACTGCCGCGTGGATTCGTGGGTCGTGATAGTGTGGGCGTATTCCTGTTGGCGTGGAGGTGGAGGTTTTGTTATCATCAGTTTATCATTGACCTTTGGTGTGGCTGACTTGTGTGGGTGTCTAGATTTTGGCGGATTCTGAGCTGTGGGTCATAATAGCTGTGGCGGGATTCCGCGGCCGTGGTGGTGTGTTGGCGGTCTTCTGCACGGCGGTAAGCGGGATTTACCGCCGATGTTGTAATGAGGGCCTATATGTACGAGCTTTGCATTAAAAGTGATCGATACATTAGAAGAGTTAAAAACTTTGCAGAGTAATGTCAAGTAAGAAGAGAAAAGGCCGTGGATCAAAATGAAATGTGTTCAAAGACAGGATGAGCTGTGGGTATCCGACGGGGGTCAGATGGTTTTGCCAAATAGCTTGTTGTCTCAGATGGCAAGATTTTATCATGGTCAGGCACACATTGGGAGGGACGCCATGGTCCACCTATTCAAAATTGACTGGTTTAATCAGACGTTTAGACAGGTAGCTGAAGCAGTTTGCCATGGCTGTGTCATTTGTCAGCAATTAAATGTGGGGAAAGGGACATTGGTGAATTTGAGCCATATTGGAAGAGCAGGAGGTTGGTGATTGTGTGCATTTTTAGTCATTGGATTGAAGAGTACCCTACAAGGAGAAATGATAGCCTCACAGTAGCAAAATTATTGCTTAGGGAACTCATACCACGTTTCGAATTTCCCATCTCTTTAGAATCAGATAGGGGTAAACACTTCAATAACGAAGTGATTAAACTGTTATGTGCAACACTGAACATTGAGCAGAAGTTGCTTTGTAGTTACCTCCCTGAAGCATCAGGACTAGTGGAGCAGATGAACGGTACCTTGAAATCAAGAATTGGAAAATGTGTGCAGCCACATATCTGAAATGGCCAGATACGTTGCCTTTGGTATTGATGTCAATGAGAAACACACCTGACAGGAAGACAGGATTGTTACCCCATGAGAATCTCATGGGCACAGCAATGAGGTTGCCAGCAGTTCCAGCCAATGCACTTGTCAACATAACAGATGATATGGTGTTGGTTTACTGCAAAGATCTGGCTGATGTGGTTCGCTCTTTCTCTCAGCAGGTGGAGGCCACCACACTGCCGCCAATCCACGATCCAGGGCACAACCTGAGGGCCGGGGACTGGGTTGTTATCCGCAAGCACGTACGCAAGACGTGTTTGGAGCCTTGTTGGCGGGGATCTTACCAGGTGATCTTAATGGCTACGACAGCTGTGAAGTGTGCAGGAATTTCCAAACTGGATTCACGCGAGTCACACAAAGGAAGTGGCTTGTCCACTGGATCATGAAGAAGCGTTGTTGAGAGTACCAACAACTGTGAGACAAATTACAGCACCGGAACCAGAAAAGGAGCAAGGAAGAACTGAAGCTGAATCGGAGCTCGTTGAAGATGGTTCCAGTACCCCTGCGAGAGACAAAAGTGATGACCTCCAGGAGGGTGGAGAGGAACCTATCACAACTGAACCAGCAGGAGAGCCAAGTACTGAGAGAGCTCTCCCAGAAGCACATGATTCTGAGAGGCAAACAGAGCACGTACCAGACAAGAAGGGGAGGGATTTGAACATGATCAAAGTCAAAGTGATCTGACTCCTCCTGAACCTGTTGCAGGTCCATCAAGAGAAAACGCCACAGAGAAGGAAAAGGGTGCAAGTCCAATCCTGAAGAGAATACTAACAGAAGTTACACGAAAAGGAGATAAGTGGCCGAATTTGCAAGTGGAGAAAAGAAAAGAGGTGATAGACAATAGAGGAGGAAGTAGATACTACGAGAAAAGAAGACCTGAGTGAAGGAGAGTTGAGTGGTGATCGAAAGTTGAAAAGAAAGAGAATAGCAAGTCAAAGATTTGCAGGTCCTGAATGGGCATATGCAACTACAAACAAATGGCAACACAATTTTATGTCTTTTTGTTTTGATAGGGAAGTTCTGAGTCAGTATTTTGAAGTGACCTGAAGAACATTGATGAACTGAACTGTTGAAACAATCTGAGAAAAACTTTTGAGAAAGATACTGATGAAATAATTGGAAAAAACATAGATAACCTGATGTGACAAAGCTGCTAATCGATTTTGAGAAGGAGAAGGGTTCCTGGAAGTGAAACTGAATTGATGAACGAATTGTCTATTTTTGATTTTTGCTGCACTTTTCTAAAGTTACTTCTGCTTTTTGATTCTTTACAGATCATGGCTGATGTAGATAAGCAAATTAGGGATGTTAAGAGCTGTAATTATTTGAGCCTTGGTTTGGCAATTATGTGTGGGAAATTGTTTATAGAGTTGATTGTGGATATGTCTGTTCTTGATGCAAAAGGAGCCAACCATACTTCTGCTTTTGAGACTCCTACATTGACGGCTTTAGAAAGATTTAAGTTAGATGACAAGTATTTGTATGACTTTACTAATGTTCAAGGAGAACTTTCTTCAAATGTTTTCTATCGCTTATTAAGTGAGTATGTTGAGACAATGGATGCAAAGGACTGTCTTATGTGTACGCAGATTCCTTCATCGGTCGAGGAAGGAGTCACTTACCATAGTCTTCCCCTAACCTATGGGATAAGTTGTAGTCTGTTACTAACAAGATTCTATAATCAAGAGTATATCCAATATTTTTATTCCAATCACGACCTTGTGTTTTCATTTGTTCCTATTATTAGGTATTTGAGTAGAGTAGCTAAGGATAATAACATATAATTAGTTAGAGGATTCTTTGAACCTACACTAACATTTGGGACCACTTATGCTCATAAGAATAACCTCACATGCTTGCTTACACCTTTAGAGAAGAGCTTCTTAGATCACACTGATGACAGGAGAAAGGGACTTTAGGAGAGATTAGAAAAAGGATTAGTGAAGAGTACTTATCAAAATGATTATGCTTACACTGCAGTTAAAACGCAAAGAAAATTAGCTTAATGCATTACATGTAGGGAAGCTTTGTATATATAGGCCTAAATCATGCACTGACACTTTATTTATGGGTACGAGTGAATGCAGGCATGCTTTTTTGTTTCAGAGTAAATGGACATTTATGTTGAATGGGCAGGACCCTGCGATTCCGGGGATCTACTATATTTGTAGATTAATGCTTATTACCTTCTTCCAACAGGATGGTATGGGACATGTTATTTGGGGATAGTATTCCCAAAGATTTACCACATGGAGGATTTGAAAAAGTTTCCGAAATTGACAGAATGACATTGTAAGAGACAGAGGAGGAAAACCTCTTCTGCAATAGTGGGAGATATATTTGGTGCAGTGATTCCTTCGGTAGTAGTCATACTGAATTCAATTAAGATTCAAAAGTTGTCTACTATTGTGGATAACATGCTGACAAATTTTTCGGGGACTATACTCCTAATAGTGTGTAATGTGCATGAAATGTACTTTCCCCGGACACGAACAATGAAGATACTGACTGGAGACGAAGAAGCAACAATTTTGATACCTGACGAGCCAGATGATGAGAACATCGTAAAGCTAGCCAATCAACAACATGTGAACTGTGAAATATTCAAATTTATAGATTTGGTAAAGGGACTTTACTGGGTAGAGTAATAACGTATGATTAATTGACCAATTGGAAATTGAGGGATGGTTTGGGGAACTTTGATATAACAACGTGACAGAGGAAAAAGACTTCAGACTTGTCCTGAATTTGTTAGGCTATATTTGGGGAAGAGAAGAGATTTGAGATTCTTTCATTGGGCTCATACTCTATGACTGAGAGCCTGATGTTTTGCTGATCGACTGATGACTTGAGGGCGAAGACTGATTCTGCTTGCTGATTCATATCATGGGTAGGTAGATATGACAATGACTGAATTGCACTTTTCTGCCTTTTCTTTCTAAGTTCCAACTGCGCTGACTTGCTACTTTTCTTTAGCTAGATGTTTTCCAAAATTGTGTTGTAAATAGTTTTGCATGAAGCCCCTGATGCTGATGCTAATTGGAGTTAGTTGAGGTTACTTACATGATGAATTTCAAATTACAGGGGCAAAATGGTTGACGGACTATCTTGCTGAACTTTATGGATGTCAGGGTTTTCTTGAATTGGGCTTTAATAATGTCTTGTGTTGATGCCTTAGAATGTCTTTTGATACAAGCTTTGATTAGATCACTTCTTTTGTTACTTGCTGATTAACAAGCATTAGAAATTGTTTGATAAAAGTTGATGATTAAAATTCATGACTTAGTATTGTTAATGAATAGGATATAAACTTACTAAACTCATAATCAAGGTGTGGTTGTTCATGACTGAAAAGTCATGGTGTGTGAAATCTACTGACTCCATTGATTATAGACTTGACTAATGGTTATTGATTATTGTGTGTTTAATGATTCTGTGTCGAAGCTATGGTAAGAACACGCTATACGAATCAAAAGGTTCATCAACCTATGCTCGTCCCCTTGTAAGTTTACTTATTAAGGACCGACGCGCCAACACCAACAAGATGGCGGTTCTTCTATTCTGGGCTGTGCCGATGAGCCTCCACCTCCTATGCTGATGATCTTCCGCAGGCGGGGGCAGGAGTATACAGGTACACCCATGCAGCTAGTCCTCCTGGCTACACTCGCAGGCCGGTGGTGCCTGATATTGTAACTGCTGTGTTGGGCTGTAGCATCCTCCTCCTCAAGTTGGTGGTCTGGGCAAGGCCAGCCCGTGTTGATGAGTCTACGGTGCTGTGTCTGGGGCTGCTTCTGTGGGCAAAGCGACCACCTCTGGTTACAGGGGGTGGTCACAAGTACCCCTCAGCAGGTACAGCAGAGCACACTTGGCCACAATGCTAAGATTGGTGCTAGAAGGCCTGCTGGGGTCTGGAGATGAGACAAGATGCGTCTTACTCCATGCTTCTTTTGGCATGCCTCCTAAAGTACATTTTTATAAAGTAACTTTTCACTCAGATTGTCAAACATCTGTGTTCACCATTAAATAAGAAATTGAAAATTAAGTGGAAATTGAACTTGAGTGAGTTTGTTAGCATTGTACTTCACATAGATACACAATTAAATATTTTAATGACACCTATGCCTCTTGTATTCAAATCGTAACTGAACCTAAATAGTGAAATAGGTTTTAGGTCTTCAGCCACTTTGAGGGCACATTTTGAATATATTTAGTTTGCATCATTCTTTTATTAGCCACATTGCCTTGTGGAATTATAAGGTACACTTTGGGGGTGACATATTAATATATAAAAAATACATTTTCCTACATGATGACATTTGTTTTCCTTGCCATGGGTTACTTTTGTGCCTCTAAAATGAAGCCTAGGCAGAGCACAGTGATGCTCTTAGCAGACATATATTTTCGTCACATTTATGGATGCTGTAAATACAAACTCCAGACCATAAATGACATATCCTTTACATGCCATAGCTAAATTATAGGCACCATCTACAAACACTTGTAGAGAAGTAAAAGAGATCAAATAAAGAGCTCCGATTAGGGGTGTGAGAACTTTGCATAATTTACTTTGCGTAGTTACGCAACATTTCTGAAAAATTACACAAATCTAAACATACTAATGTGAAATGCAAATATGTAATGTTGCACTACATTCCAAAATAAAGTGCGTCTTTGCTTCAATTAGTTGCAAAGACTACTTTTGGACTAAAAAATAGTTCAAAAACAAAAGCACTGCAAACAACAGACTCTTGCATTCTGCTATTCGCATGTACTTTGTGCTAAATATTTATGCGAATGGCATGGTCAATAGAGCTTGATTACATGTAGTGGTATACTGATGTAATTTCAGGATTTTCATGTAACAAGCGTAATGCAAAAGTTCCAAAATTGTGTGAATGACACCGGTCTCATACCTATGCCAATTTCTAATTCATAGCATATGTTTCATAGGGGAAGCAGATGTTCCTTATTATAGTTTAGCAATTGGAAAGTGCACAGAGTTGTTTAGCCAGTAAACCCAGTTAGGGGGAAATGCAGGGAACCATAAAAAAATTATGTCATTCTTTAAAATGCCCAGCAAAATTGTCGCAGATATTCTGTCTACGTGTTTTTCCTACTTCTTAGCCAATATTCTAGCTTCTTTATCCTTTCCTGTGCCCTTCATGACCTTATTGGGAGAAGGCAATAATGACAGTCATGACGTGTTGTATGTTGTCAGATGATATATTGTCAGTAATTATTATTATGTCATGTTCTATGGATTCTGTCTGGCCTACTTATTTCTGCTCACTTTTTTGACTAGGCACATTCAATCTTCCCCTCATCCATCTGCATATGGAACGACATCACTGGATTATTCAACATTTACCTGGACAGGAGGTGATGTAATTCATTTCCCGCCAAAAACTGCCTTTACTTATTAGCAAATGTGCCACTGGTGCACCGAAACCACACCAAAAAAAAAGCTTATCTGCTCTCATCCTTGCAGTGCCTACCCCCCAGCGGCAGGACCCCTGGTCCCACCCTCCCCCCATTGCTATTTCACTGCTGCCTATCATGCACCCTGATTCCTAGTCGTACTTCTCAGCACTACTTCCACACCTCCATGCCTTACTACATCTCACACATCTCACACACTGAACACATATGACCGCACACAGCCACCTCCCATTACACCGCACCCCTCTATGTCCTGCATATTCAACACTAGTTCCCTCCCTAAACACAGCACAGAAATTTGGATTTTGCTACATGACCGCTTAACAAACCTATTATACCTGCTTTCACTTTGAGGTATGGCGGAGCACGGTTGTTTCACTCCCGGCTCGAGAATGTGATTAAACTTTCTTGGTGTATCGGTGCCGGTCAGTAGCTGCTGTTATCGTTTGATGTAATTAAGAGAAGCCTCTTCAACCGTGATTATCTAAGGAGAGAAGGGGAGAGGATATACCATCCAGTGTCTCCACAATGTTCACTGTCCTGATGATGAGCCTGCACTAATTATTCTGTTATTTGCGTCGAAACGTCGACGGAATTAAAAATGTGGACTGATTTTTTATTGTTTATGTGGATAGGGATATCTGAAGGATGGATATCCTGTATGATAAAACGCAATTTGATCATGTCACACGTATAAGTGTATATAACACCAGTGCACTTCTTTCAACTCATCACTTTGCACTGCACCATCACTTTAAAGAAGCAACTTTGATGATATGATATTTTGAATTTAAAAAAAATGTTCGAAAGGATTTCCTTTCAAGAGGAGTTCTAATAAAATAACAAAAAAACTAAAAAAGAAGAGCCATGGAAGTCAAGGGTGACACTTCCCCTTGGGGACCATTTGCCTCTGATATTTCGCTTACCAAACCTACTTATCAAACTTGCTCTCCCTGACCAAAACCTGGCTCACTCCTTGTCAGCCCCTGTCATTGCCACAGCAATACAGGATACACACTTGCTAGACAGGAACAGATAAACAAACCTGGGTCTGGGATCACAATCCTAGTCAAGGATTCATCAAAATCTTTGGAGCAGTGGGAAGTGACATTGATCACCCACTGACCCAAATGGCGTCACAGAAAGTGATGGCCCGTGGCCTTTGAGTCAGATGACAACACAAAAAGTGACACAACGAAGAACCTTCAATAAGTCCGAGATTAATAACAAAGCAAGAAAGTTACTAAAGCAGATATAAATCTGTTTAGCTGCCACCAAAATACCTTCAGTCCTTCTCTCTTTGACTTCCCCTTAGCTCTTACTTGCTTAAAGGCTATTTCTATACAGAGGCACTATGAGTGGTCTCTCACTATGAGCCGTTCTGTTCAGCACCACTCATTAACCCACTGAACAGTGGCGTGGCCCCCTGGGTCCCAAAAATAAGGTCAAGGCAAAAAGATTACCCATGCCCTCCTTTATTTCATCACAGCCTTTTCTCTCCCTTTATCATCCTACCATCAGTCCATCTCCCACCTTCACTACATACATTCACTCTCACTTATCAGTGGGTTTTAAAACACTCTGTTCTTTGTAGCTTCGTTTCATGCTATATCAATCCATATCCTCAACGTCTATATTCAAATCCCAACATGGCTGACTTACTTCTTTATCCTTTTTGGCTTTGCGAGCTGAATACAATTAATAAAAAGGGGAACAGAAAAGTATTGTGGTGTGTATGAAACAGTAAATATGAGGTAGCAAGCACTATATAAAATATAATGCCGTTATTGTTCAATGATGCGTCTATTTTACATTTTACGATTTCAAATGACATAATTACACATCTCTATGTTTTTTTGCTAGGGCTCTCGGAAGAGGATTTCAGGGACAACATATAGAATAATCCGTTCTTCACTCAACCAATCTCATCTTTACATTACTGGATGGTGCGCATAGACATTCACTTTACACAAAGCGTTTAGTCCCAGTCTTGGCAACTTAAACCCGCAGATAAAGCAGTTATAGAACGTATTTTTCTTGATTATCAGCATCAATGATTTCAGAGGTTCTGTAAGGGCGGTGTTTTAACATCATTTCATTATACCACTTTATTACAAGTACAACCTAACCTGGGTCAAACCACCAGGTTAACAAAAACTGAAATGCTTTATTTTCAATTCATTTAGAATGTTTACTTGTGATTCTACAGATTTACTTGACCACACAATGATTAATACAATTCCTCAGAGGTAACATCAGGGGCTCAATTAACAACGTTTTTGTGATAGTGCTGCATGTGCTGTGACTATTCTGCACTCCAAGGAGTTTTGTATTGTGGAAGTGTCCACAAATGTGAGAATTTTTTGGTTAATGGTTCAATCCAACAGAACAGTATGTGGGCATTCCACCACTGTGTAGGGGCTTAATGCCATGAAAACTAGGTACTCCTTTTGTAGATGCATATTCTCCATAAAGCATTAGCATCAAGGCAATGGCAGACAAAGTGTGTTTTATCTTGCATTTCTTTGGCAGTTGACAAGGTAGCCCCAGGGTGCCTGCAAGATGATTCATTCACTTCTAGTGACAAATAGTAGGTTGAAAGTTGTCAATTTTTGCGTAAGGATACACTGCATTCTTGCCTTTGAATTAGGTCTTGAAGGTGCTCACCCACCTCAAAAAGGGACAGGCTAAGGTTTTTTGGTAGCACGTACAAAACCCCACGGGGAGCTTAAGGTGAGCAACTTCTTCATATTTCTGATCTGCTCTATCTTATACACCTTCTCTAAGTTAATGCATGCACTAGATATAATACTTTGTTAACGGGGCACATGCCCCCATCTCAATTGAGAACGTCTAGTCCAGAGGCACTCAACTACAAATAGGGTCTTCTGCAACCTTTGTGATATAGCCCAAGAGGTTTAAGGATTTCAAGTGTTGAAATTATGCATCCTAAGACTAGTGGCCTGATTTAGATCTTGGCGAAACAGGTACCACGTCTATTTACCATCAGAGTTCCCGCCCGGCACCTAGGCGGTCTGCCCGCTCTATTTAGATGTTGCCCCGTCGCATAGACAAAAGATCACCAATGAACCATTTTAACTGCCAGGATTCTGTACCCATGTCGATGGTACCATAGGCAAAAGTGGCTCACAGCAGTACTCCAGACACTTTTCCCATCGAGTCAACCATGATCTGCCTTTCCAGCAATGCAGGTGTGGCGGCTAACCTGCCAGAGGTGGGAAGTTTACTGGTTTGGGAGGGATAGTTGCTGGATGACAAGTTGGGAGTACAGTTGCCGGACGGAGAGGGATAAAAGCACAAAACCTACCTTTTTTCTATTTTTCTCATTTTCTCCCACCATGAATCTGATCATACAAGTCCTACCGTTGCTGCTGCTACATGACCAAGATGAAAATCAATCCCATTGTCACCCAAACCGTAGGTAAGTCACTGTCATACCTGTCATCCTTGGATTTACCTGTGTACATTAGCACTGGACTCATGCATGTTTAAAAATGCCTGTAAGCAATAGTACAATTATGTGCACTGCATATTTGTGTAATGAAAGTTAAAAAAAACTACAAAAAAACACCTCAACATTTCATTAACCATCACCAATCCGGTGCCAACTGCCTGCATGCCAATGGCCACTTACACAAAAGTCACCTCAATCCCTAAATGGGAATGTGTCCAAACAGGTGTGTGCAATCATTTAACACAAACTAAAAAAATATAACAGCACAAATCATTCTAAATGTATAAAGCTGATACATAAAGTAAATACAATGTAGTATTTACACTACAGAATGAAACAAGTGAGTTTACACAGAATGTACAATCAATGTAACCTCTAAAATTCAAACATGTTAGAGATGTATTAAGGTCACATGTCCCCTTGGTTTATGCAACTTCTTTTACACATTAGATGTCATTTAATTCTAAAGTGTCATATTTCCTGTGTAACGAATAGGTGTTGTTAGAAATGGGGACCATAATCCTAGTCAGGTTAAGTCACACACAATCCACCTTTTCCTGTCCCACCCTCTGGTAGCTTGGCACTGAGCAGTCAGGCTTAACGTAGAAAGGAATGTGTAAAGTATTTGTGTGATGAACCATGGAATAACACAGTGAAAACACCACAAAAATACACCACACAGGTTTAGAAAAATATAAGATATTTATCTGCTTAAATTAAGGTCAAAACGATAAAGATTCTATAAGTACAAGTTGAAATATCAATTTTGCAATGTTTAGAAGAGTCTTAAGTCTTTAAAAATCAACAACTGTCTCGTGTGCACAAAGTACCTGGTTTGCATCAAAATTACACAGATGGAGACGACAGAGGAGGAGATATCTAGAAAAAGGAAGGTGTGTGTTTGATTTCTCGACGCAGCACAGACGATGGCTCATTTCTTTCCACTCTGCAAGGGCTTTGCATCGATTTCCGGTGCGAAGTCTTGGATCCTCACTTTGGTGGGGGGTTCTTTTGACGTCAAGGGACATTGCGTGGAAATCCTGGGCGTGTGGGATGAACTTACAGGCGCTGTGTCAATCCGGTGGGTGATGCATCAGAGTTTCTGCATCAATTCTTCACTCAGGAAGTCGAGCTGCGTCATTCCGGCTTCGCTGTGCATCGATCCGGTATGGCTGTGCATCCAAGTTCCAGTTGCAACACAGGCGCTGCTTTGATCTCCACTTGGGAAGTCGGGCTGTGTCGTTCAGGTTCAGCGATGCAGCAATTTTCTCATTGCAGGGCAGGCTGTGCATCGTTTCCGGCAGGTTGTGTGTCAATTCCGGCAAGCTGTGCGTCGATTTTCAGTGCAGAAGGGGTTTCATTGAAGAGAGGAAGTCTTTGTGGCCGTGAGACTTCAGAAACAGGAAGCAAGCTCCATCCAAGCCATTGGCGAGCACTTCTCAGCAACGTCTGAGGCCGGCAAGGCAGCAGGGCAACAGCAAGGCAGCAGTCCTTCACAGCAAAGCAGTCCAGGTGAGTCCTTTTGGCAGCCAGGCAGCTCCTCTTGACAGGTTGCAGGGGCTGGTCCAGAAGTGTCTGATTTGGTGGGGTCAGGGACCCAGTTTATATACCCAAAAATGCCTTTGAAGTGGCGGAGACTTCAAAGAGAAGTTTTGAAGTGCACAAGGAACCCTTTCAGTACAGGTCTGTGTGCCAGGGTCCCAGTAGGGGGTTTGGCCGTCCATTGTGGGAGGGCAGGGCACTAGCCTTTGAAATTTAAGTGTCAAGCCCCTCCACCATTCCAGCCCAGGAAGACCCATTCAGTATGCAGATGAGTGCAGGTGTGACTGAGTATCTTGTGTTTGTGGTTGTCTGGGTGAAATGCACAAGGAAGCACAAGGAAGGAAGCTGTCAACCAGCCCAGCCCAGACATGAATTGGAGACAGGCTGTAAGGAACAGAAGGATTTTAAGTGCACTTTCTAAAAGTAGCATTTTCTCAATTAGTAATATAAAATCCAACCTCACCAATAAGCAGGATTTTCTATTATCATTCTGGCCACACTAAACATGACCTGTCTACCCCTTTCTGATCAGAATCTACCACTCAAACAGTATATGAGAGTAGCCCTAATGTTAGCCTATAAAAGGAGCAGGCCTCACAGTGGTGGAAAACAAATTTAGGAGTTTTGCACTACCAGGACATATAAAACACACAGGTATGTGTCCTGCCTTTTACCTACATAGCACCCTGCCCTTTGGGTTACCTAGGGCCTACCTTAGGGGTGATGTATGTGTAGAAAAAGGGGAGTTTAAGGTTTGGCAAGTACTTCTAAATGTCAAGTCGGGGTGCAGGGAAACTGCACACACAGGCCTTGCAATGGCAGGCCTGAGACATGGTTTAGTGGCCACCTATGTGGGTGGCATAATCAATGCTGCAGGCCCACTAGTAGCATTTGATTTACAGGCCCTGCGCTCATGTAGTGCACTTTACTAGGGACTTACAAGTAAATCAAATATGCCAATTGGGAATGAGCCAATGTTACCATGCTTAAGGGAGACAGCATATGCACATTATCACTGATTAGCAGTGGTAAAGTGCTCAGAGACCTAAAACCATCAAAAACAGTGTCAGAAAAATGTAAGGAGGCAGTCAAAACGTTGGGGGATGACCACCCTAAGCCTGTCAGATCTAACAGGTGTATATTATTAACACATCATGTTAAAATAAACACACATGCTTTCTCAAGTCACAAAAATAGAAACATATAACATTTTGGTGTAACTGTCTAGTAACATGATGAATGCTTGCACCACAATTAGCACATCCATTCTAAATGTACAACAGTAATGTATGCACTATATAAATATGTCAAACTATAGCATTTCACTGCCAGAAATGATAATAAGTGCATGCCACACACATTAGCATTGGTACACCTTATCAGCCAACAATTACTAATAATTTTAAATTAATGCCTTGACAGATTCAAAATTAAACAATGTTTTTATGAGAATAAGATACTTCTCCCATGTGTTATCTCAGTTATGTATATATGGAAAAAAAGCAATGTTCAAATAGTCTGCAATTTGACAGGTGGACTTCTGGCCTTGAACTTGCCTCCTAATTGTACTGCCAAGTACAAACTATTCACAAAGGGTCATCTATTGGGCACAGAGCAGTCACCTCAATGATTTAACTTGGTAAGTAGGGGTTTGGGTTTGGGAGGATTGGGCTTGGTTTTTGGAGGGGTGAGTTTTGGAGGGATAGATTTGGGTGTGGGAGTGGTGGGTTGGGATTTAGGAGGGGTGGTTGTACGCTGGGAGGGGTGGATTGGGATATGGAAGGGGTCAGGTAAAAAAAAGGTCTTCACTAGGAAAATGGATGCATGTGGGTGTGGTGGTAGGTGTGGTGTCTGCAGGTGTGCAGGGTGTGGTGGTGGGGGGGTGTCTGCAGGTGTGCTGGTGTGGGGGTGGTGTGTGTCTGTGTGTTTATGTGTGTGTTTCTGTTTTGTTGCTGTGTTTATGTGTGGATGTGCTGTGTGTGTCTGTTGGGGTGGGTGCGTGCAAGGGAATGAATGTGCTTTGGATAGAGCTGAGAATAGGAAACTGGGATTGAGAAGGGACAGGAGTTGGGGCACAAGAGTGGGAAGATTTTGAGGCTGCAGCCAGTGAGAAGGCCAGACCTTGGAATGACCTCTGTAGGCCAGATGTTGCACTATGAATGCCTTGGAGGTAAGCCAACATTTGTGGCATCTGGCAACAAAGCCACTGGATAGCATTCAGGAGTGCAGTCTGGCCTACAGAGACAGGCTGTTATGTTATGTTACATGGATTTATATAGCGCATAACTACCAAAAGGCCTTGTAGCGCTTATGCTTAAAACAGTAAATTAGGTATATTAAAAATTAGACCTTAAACAGCCAGGTCTTCAAAGACTTCCAAAAAGATAATTCGTGACTCATTGCTCGAAAACTGAAAGGCAAGGAATTCCAAAGCTTTGCTCCCTTGTATGCCAGGGTTCTTCCACCCCATCTGGCTTTCTTCACTTTAGGGATCACTGCTAAAAATGCTGAGGAAGATCTAAGTAACCTATTAGGTGAGTAGAAAAAAGCTAAAGACCTAAGCATCTCTGGACCATGATTATGCAGAGCTCTATGCACGTGGCATATTGTTTTAAATTGTATTCTCTTTTCTACCGGAAACCAGTGTAGCGAGATGATTCCAGCTTTTATAGATTCTTGCTTGGGGACATTCAACAAAAGATGTGCAGAGGCATTCTGAACTCTCTGAAGTCTTTTGATCACGTAGCCAGGTGAGCCAATAAACAAGGCATTTCTGTAATCAATTCTAGAACCAATCAGTGCCTGTATGATTAATCTTTTGGCTATAAAGGGTAGAATGAAAAAAAAACGCCTTAACATTTTAAGAAGGCCAAAGGCAGTAGCAGCTATTTTATTGGCATGACGGGCCATTGACAATTGAGGATCAAGTCAGACCCCAAGACCTTTTATGAGCTCTTTAAGTGGGGGTATAGTATCTACACCATCAATCATTAAAGGGATCAGGTTGGGCCTTGTCTTTTGCCCAAGGAACAACACCTCCGTTTTGTTATCATTAAGTTTTAGTTTACTTTTTGTAATGCATGTGGCAACTGCTTGGAGACATGGAACAAGTGCTGCCTCTATAGAGCAGGAATCCCATGAAAAGGATACAATAAGTTGTGTGTTGTCTGCATACGACAGCAAGTCCAGCCCGAAGGGTTGGACTATTTCAGAAAGTGGCA
This sequence comes from Pleurodeles waltl, assembly GCF_031143425.1. Lineage (NCBI taxonomy): Eukaryota > Metazoa > Chordata > Amphibia > Caudata > Salamandridae > Pleurodeles > Pleurodeles waltl. The sequence goes on along the minus strand of NC_090442.1, from coordinate 401,798,293 downwards.
GCATATAGATATTAAATAAAATGGGACTAAGGGAAGACCTCTGTGGGACTCCACATCTACTGATGATACAATTTGATAATTAAGATCTATCTAATACCTGATATGACCTATCTTTATTAAATTAGGTAATCCAATCTAAGACTAGCCCAATATTCCAATCTCTTGTATCCTATCCACCAGTATGTCCAAATCTACTGTATCAAAAGTGGTGCTGAGATCTAGAAGAATAATAGCTGTTTCCATCCCCCTATCTAAGCGCTTTTTGGTTTCTTCGGTTACAGAAATCAGTGCGGTTTCAGTACCATGTAATGGTCTGAAGCCCATCTGAGTAGGATGAAGAATCTTATTACCCTCCATAAAAAGAGAAAGTTGGGAATGGACATATTTTTCAGCTATTTTAGACAGGGCAAGTAGCAATGAGATGGGCCTATAGTTGCTAAAAAGTCTAGGATTGAGATTGGATTTCTTCAAAAGTGGTTTTATAATAGCCTGTTTCCATTGTTCTGGCACTACACCAGAGGCCATTGAAGAATTAATAAGCTTCGTAATCACAGGGACTGTCACTTGAGTACCTAGGCCTAAGATCCAAGGAGGGGCTGGGGCGAGAGGAGATCCTGATTTAATAGTTACTAGGGGCCAGATGTAGGAACCAGTTTGCGACTCGCAAACGGCAAAAATTGCTGTTTGCGAGTCGCAAACCGGAGTTTCCTATGCAGAAATGCATTGTGCGAGTCGGGCCCGACTCGCAAAATGCATTTCCGAATCGCAAATAGGAAGGGGTGTTCCCTTCCTATTTGCGACTCGCAGTGGTATGCAATTCCATTTGGAGTCGCAGTTACCATCCACTTGAAGTGGATGGTAACCCACTCGCAAATTGGAAGAGGTCCCCATGGGACCCCTTCCCCTTTGTGAATGGACCCCAAAATATTTTTTCAGGGCAGGTAGTGGTCCAGGGACCACTACCTGCCCTGAAAAAATACAGAAACAAAAGGTTTCGGATTTTTTTTTAAGTGCAGCTCGTTTTCCTTTAAGGAAAACGGGCTACACTTGAAAAAAAAAACTGCTTTATTAGCAAGCAGTCACGGACATGGAGGTCTGCTGACTACAGCAGGCCTCCATGTCAGTGAGTGCCCATAGTCGCTATGGGGCCGTAATTTGCGACCCACCTCATTAATATTAATGAGGTGGGTCTTTGCGACCCCATAGCGACTCGCAGACGGTGTCTGAGACACCGTTCTGCATAGCAAATTGCAAGTCGCAATTTGCTTTGTACCTACATCTGGCCCCAGGTGTCTCTTCACGACATCTTCCTGTATCGGAGGAAAGTCTGACAGGATCATATGATCCATCGACTTTTGTTTGGAAGCCTTCGGTGCAGTGTTCAAAGCACAGGGAAAAGATGAATAGATATCTAAAACTTTTTGTTGAAAATATAGTGCCAGATTGTTAACATGCTCTTGAGATACATCCAGGGGTGCCATGTCCTCTTGAGACTGGGTGATCTCATTGAGGACCTGGAAGATCTCTTTGGGAGAATTAGCCACCTGTTCAATCTTTACAGTATAGTATCTAGTTTGGGCAGCTTGAATTTCGGTATGCTATAACTGAATCGCTTTCTTATAATCTTGTTTTGAAATTTCATCCTGTAACTTTCTCCATCTCCTTTCTGATTTCCTGCAATCTCTTTTACATTGAAGTAGATGCAGAGTAAACCAAGGAGAGTTCCGCCTGCAACGACCTTTCCCTATAACGGAAAGTGCTAAGAGTTCATCTAAACTACCAGAGATCCAGTTGTTAAAGGACTTTGACAGGTCTGTAACATTGTTTTGACTGATTATCTTATTCTTTTCCAGTGTGTTGGTCCATGCCTCCGCATTTAGATTGTACCAACGCCTGGACAGTGGACTCGTATTAGGAGTCATTTTCTTATGTCTAGGCACAGTTAATTCCATTCTTATCAGAAAATGGTCCGACCATGCCAAAGGATATGATGTCATAGGTCTTAATACGTTAATATTTGAAAAAAACTGATCAATTGTGTGGCCTTTATTGTGTTTTGGGCCCTTAATCAATTGTATCAAATCAAGGGCATTCATATCTGCCATTAGTAGTTTAGCTATTGAACTCTACCTCTTCCGCATGAATGTTAAAATCACCTAATAGTGTAAAGTTAGATTTAGTACATACTTACTCCGAAATATTCTCTGCCAAGGAATGCAGAAAGTTTTCAGTAGGACCCAGAGGACGATAGACCAGGACACCTGAAAAGGTAAATTGAGGATTCAGATTGATGGAAAAGAACATACTTTCACACCCTATAATCTGTAGTGGATGTGAATTAACTAAGAAAGTGTTCCTATAGATTAGTGCAATGCCTCCCCTTCTGGTATTGACTCTATCGAGTCTATCTATTTGAAATCCATTGGGTAGTGCCAGTGCAACATCAGGTGCTGAGCCTTCATGTAACCAGGTTTCTGTCAAGAAAAGGATCATAGGTTTAGACTGCTCTAAAAGTAGATGTATATCAAGTTTATGTGCCACCAAAGAACGACAGTTAACTAAAAGAATTAAACCTTTGTTAACTTCTAAGGCTGCTGACTTACCTAGTGTCAGTTGTGGGAACCAATGGCAGAAAGAACATTGATGTTCCATGCTCCTGGGATCTATAGTGTTGATACAGAGACTCTGGGTAGCAGTATGTAAGTCATAGAGAACATATGACTCATATTTAATTCTGGCTTCTTTGTCGGTATCCTGAGCAGCACTACTGAGCTCTGGGCTTGTTCTGGCGCGGACGGGCCCAGACGGGCTTACCTTTGGCGCGCCTTTGGAGTCTGCAAGAGGTCAATAGCCTCCTCACTCATTCCAGCTGGGGGGACAAGGTCAGAGGGGGAGGTGCCTGCAGCAAAGGAGATGCTACCCCTTTTGGGGGGGGGGGCAGATTTAGCCAACTGGGAGGGGCAAGGGAGAGGGTGGAGATCGGAACCTGGGTTGAGAAGTATGAAGATGGTAAAGTCATAATAGGGTCCGCCACAACTAGGGACTGGCCTTCTATGGAGGCCTCCGAAGATGATATAGATGAACTTGTAGCCTCTGTGCCAGTCCCCTTACCCTCTGTGGCACTGGGTCCCTCGTGTTGGTGGTGTCAGCACCTGAACTACAGTGGTCAGCTGCTTCCCTGCCGACATGGCCAATGCCTGTTCCGTTTGTCTCTGATGATGCTGAAATGACAGATTCAATATTTTGAGTGTATCTTTGTAAATAGAATTGTGTATGAACTTTGCTCTCAAAACATTTGCCAAGTCTACATATTTAACCAGCTTCAAAGCTCTCAAACTTGGCTTATTTATCCTCAGTGTCTCACGAATGTAGGAAACATTTCCTGAAACCATTTGGCCACAATATTTACATTTCCCATGCTAGGTTCTATATCATGTATGCCCTTGTATCTTATCCATTTTAATTTCTCTGCAGGAATTGTTGCAGGCCTCTGATTGCTAGGACGTTGTTGTTTAGAATAGGATCTTATGTCACCCAAAATTATATAAACCAGAAATACATTTGGACAGTCTGTTTACAAGGTCAAATAATCTGCATAATTTACATGTACTAATGTTTCCAGTCCTTTTGAGGCCAGATGTTCATTATCATTTGGTCATTGTACCAACTTACCAATGTAAAGTCTGAAACATCAACTGTATCATAAGTGTTTTGAATGCCATGCAACCTATAATAGGGCCTACGTTACCTACTCACATTTGTGATGGAGCATCAGACATGACCCAATACTCAAATGGGGCTTGTTTGGTACAACTGTCCCTTTTACCATAGAATAAAATGCAGGCATCTCTTTTTTATGCAATAATGTATGCGCTCAAAACAGCACTTGGCTTGTGATAGGGAAACTAGTGGCAAACTTTAGCACAAATCAATACACCAAACTCTTCATAGAACAATGTTGGAAAAACGTACTCCTCCAGAAATACTTGTGTGCATTGAAAGTGTGTCAACCATCATGATGATGCCATAAAACATTGCTGTAAATAAAAAAGGTCAAATAACAAGCATAGCTGGAAAAAATAACTCACCCCGTGATGCTGCTGTTGGGTCCTCAACTGCCCATCATGCTCTGGGTAGGCCACCGCAAGGATGCAGGCCATTAGGGGGGGTCAGGGTGCAGTGCAAACACTTGCTTTGTTGGGAGTACTGGCCGAGCAGGACTTCAGTTGTCCAGCAGGTCCTTTAACTTCTTTCTGCAATGCAGGTTGAGCTGCTTATGGACCCCCAGGGTCTACACCTTCTTGGCAATGACCTGCAGCATTTCTCACTTTTGCTGGGTGTTGACCTGTATGGATGAGAAAAAGTTTTAAAAAAAATATATGTTTTGAGTGATTTTGTTTGTCTCTAGCAGTGTGACACAATTTCGTTGAATCTCTCACATACATTTCCAAAACAGTTGGTACTGATTATTTACATGTAAAAGTTCCTAGGAAATACTATTTTGCAGGGAGTACCTTCAACAATTTCTGTCTCCTCATGTTACAAATCCAGGCCACAAACATCATCTAGGCCAGCACTATGAGACCTTGCCTTTAGTGAGACCCACTTCTGATTTGTCCAAACCATTGCGAGCTACTAAAGGCTATACTTCCTGTATATTAATTGCATATACACCCACACACAGCTACATTGGCTTAATGCCTAATCTTATAAGCATCAGATACAATGGTTTGAATCATATACAGTTACTAGGGGCAGTATGGCAGGGCTGCCATGTGTCAGTGAGAACATGTTTTTGGTGATGTATAAAAAGTGTTTGTAGTAATGGGACATACTTGTATGGGTGATTGAGGGCTTGTCTCATTTTGACTGGCAGCACAGGAAATACATTTCCCCATATGTGGCACCATGACATGTTGAAAACATACAGATACTCTCTTTTCAAAATATGAGCTGCAGTTTAACTTGAAAGAAAAACATCAGACAACTCCATAAATTAAAGGTTTCTTCTTGCACTTTACATTCCTCTCATTTTGACATGGGCTGTATGCTCTCCCTTATACTAGTGGTACAGTGTCTATTGGCCACTGGAGGTAAGGGATTGTGAGTAACATGAACTGAAAATTCAACGTATTCTTTCAGGTGACTTTTCATTTCAATGTACAGACATTTCTAATATTGTCAAACAGCATTCTGTACCTAGCTAAATATTTCAGTTCACTACACTCCAATCACAACACTTCACTCATGAACAAAAAAGGATAAATTATCCTGTGTTTAAAGGAGGAACAAGTTACTTAGTCAGACATTTCCCCCTCAAACATGTGCCTGTTACTTTGGATTCCCATACAGTTGGCTGTACAGGGACAAGGCCTCCGTGGTGAGGAGTTGCAACTCATCAGGGGACAAGGCAGGGTCATGTCACCTGATTTGCCTGGCATCCTGGCTCCCAGAGGTAGGTACACCAGCAAACGCCGAGAAGTTGTTGCTTGCAGTGTTAGGAGGCATGTGAGCTTTTTTTTTAGATGTTGCGTCCACGTACATGGCATTCACCATCCACAATGGAGACAGACACAGCCATTGGCTTTCATGTGTATCTATCATACACATTAGTCTACAGCGAAGTGTTACACCTACTACGTGGTCGATGTCCGCCTACAGCCGCCAAATAACCAATGCCCTGACATTAAGGTCAGGCAGCCACCATTTTAGAATGTGAAGCAGTGTATTTTTAAATTGTTGGTGCGTCACCACCACTCAAAATGGTGGCTAGTTTGTTTGCCAATTTCAGATACGTACAATACTGTTTTTGAAAAATTATGACACATTAAAAAGTGAACCATTACTGTGTTTAACATAAGTGGTACCACAGTGTATGCTGTACTTCCTTAGATGGTTATTTTTGTTTTTTTAAAGTAATGTGCAAATATTACAAATGCATTATTTACACGTTATTTGTTTAAACATTTCAGACATGTTACAAATTGAGATTTCAAGTTGCAACATTATGATAAGACTTATGTGTACATATTTGACAAAATAAGATTACTAAGTTTACTAAGACATAAGAAGTGTGTTGATTATCAATGTATTGTGTGACCATTTTAAGTGATTGCTTCATTAAATGCTGGCATATGAACCCAGGGAGGGTTGGATGAGATCAGCCTCAAGTCTTCAGACCTTTTCCAGACATTGCCACCATGGAGGAAAGGGACATCATAAAGAAATTCAGATTGAATAGACTAACTTTACTGGATTTATGTCACCAGCTGTAACCTGATCCCCTGCCTCCTGATACAACAGCAATAACAACAATAACAAAACTCATGGCAGAAGTTCATTTTGTGGCCAGAATATTTCCAATATAATATGGCAATATCTGGAGGCATGTCAGAAACAACTTTCAGTGGTGTGCTACAAGAGGTCCTTGCTTCAGTGAAGAGACACATCTACAGCTTAATCCAGTTTCTAGGACATCAGGATTTGGCCAATGTGAAGGGAGACTTGTAGCTTTGAGTGGCCTACCACATATGGCTGGAGCAATGGATGACACACATATTGCCTTGGTGCCACCACACACAAGGGGACAGGTCTACTGCATTCAGAAGAACTTCCATTGTGTAAGTTGTCTGTTTACCTGATTTGTACAGCTCAAGTGTGCGTAGGGTTAACACATGATTCCTTTGTACTATGGAACAGCACATACCCCTGAAAATGTCATAACTAGGAAGGAATTGATCTACGTCAAGATGTTATTGACTACTTCTTCACATGATTGTAAGTTTAACTTTACATATTGTAAAGTCAAATGTCAGAATAACTTGTGACATACTGAACATATCAGTCAGTGATGGTATTTAACTAGGAATGGTCAGTTCAGGAAAGTCCAATGCAAAGATGTTTGTTCAGCAAAGTTTCCATACATTAACTTCTCTGTTTCTTGACATAGATTATCTTTGCTTGCGCTACGTGTATGTGTCCACCTAACTTATCATTTGAGTTAAATTTCTTATGTGAAATAATACATTTTCTCTTGTTTTTCAGTTTTAGGATCCTTTGCCATGTCATCTGCATTTGGACATTTCAAAGTTGTGAAATGTTTCAGTGATATGTTGCTTTTGGAAAGTGCAAAGGGAACATGGGTTGATCCTGGGACAGACACACACTTTAGATGTACAGATCGTGCACAGAAACAACTTGCACAGTGATTGAATTGAAGTTCTCAAGATTGTACCAGACCTGCGACTATTGGATGTTGCCACCAAGGCAATATGTGCTGCTTATCTTGCTCTAACCACATGTATATTTTAAGCCATAGCACACTAACCTCTTCGCATTGGCTAAATCTTCAATTTGTGTTCAGTGTATGAATCTGTTGATGTCTCTCATCATATTTGAAATAACTTTTTGTAGCACACCACTGAGATTGGTTGTGAAATTCCACCAGATGCTGACACATTGTACTGCAATGATCATGTGGTCTGAAATTGTGCAACTGTGATGATGCAGATTATTAGTGTTAATGATGTAGGGTGCCTATTGTCAGGCAGGATGTCTGGCTCCAGCTGAGGTGACGACTCAATAATAGTTTGCCTATTTAATTAGAGTTTATAAACTTTTCCCTTTTCGCCATGGTGTCAAGGTTGGGGAGTGTCAACTTCTAAAAGGCACAGACTATTTGGGTTATGCATGGTTTGTGAAAATCATCTATGATTTTGTGAAAGACTTGTTACCTACAAATTAATGACACCAATACATTGAGATTTTAGGGTTTTATGTTCTATTTTTTTTAATGGAAATGTCTGACCAAGTTTTTATCTCTTATTTGTTTTTTAATCCTATTGGTGGACAGGTTTAAAAAAGAACGGTATAAGGAAGACATAGAAAAGGAAATACCCAATAAATACTACCCCAGTCTTTGACTTTGTGTTGTGTGCATTTATTTCGATAACAAATAATTAGTGAAATATCTTTGAAAGTAGAAGAAAAAAAGAACAAGAAAAATGACTAAAGTCCATCATGGTGGATGAAGTAATTTTTGTTGAGCACAAACTGTTTGGAGTCCAATGTACAAAATACAACTGTCTTCAAAAAATGTAAATGTGCTTATTAATTAGTCCATAGAGTGAATGGTACACACACACTGGAGGAAATTAGGTTTAGTGTCCCTCAATCAATTAATCAGTTTTCGTAAAGCGCAGCTACTCACCCATGAGGGTCTCAAGGCACTTGGAGGGAGAGGAGGGTCCTTACCCGAAGAGCCATGTCTGGAGATTCTTCCTGATGATGGTGAGCTATGGGTTTTTTCTGAGGTGCAGGGGGAGGTTGTTCCAGCTCTTTGCTGCAATGTAGGTGAAGGATTGTCCTCTGGCTGTGGTTTTGCAAATGCGAGGGATGATGGCCAGGGCCATCTGGGTAGAGCGGAGCAGAGGGATCTGGCGGGAGTGTGGAAGGAGACGCAGTGGTTCAGGTAGGCTGGTCATGCGTTGTGTATGGCCTTGTATGTGTGGGTGAGTAGCTTGAAAGTGATTTGCTTCTCGACCGGTAGCCAGTCGAGGGTCCTCAGGTGTTGGGAGATGTGTTCTCAGCGTGGGAGGTCCAGAATGAGTCTGGCGGTGGCGTTGTGGATGAGTTGTAGTTTTTTTATGTTTCTAGTTGAGGTGCTGGCATAGAGGGTGTTGCCATAGTAGATCTTGCTTGTGACTAAGGCGTGGGTGACTGTACTGCGACAGTCTGCTGGGGTCCATCTGACGATCTTCTAAAGTTTGCGGAGTGTGTGCCAGCAGGAGGAGGTGACTGAGTTTACCTGGCAGGTCATGGATAGGGAAGAGTCGAGGATGATGCCTAGGTTACGGGCATGCTCAGTCAGTGCAGGGGGAGGGCGCTGAGAGAAGTGGGCCACCCGGAGTAGTCCCAAGCTGAGGTGGCACTTCCGAAGATGATGAGTTCAGTCTTGTCGGAGTTGAGCTTGAGGCAGCTTTTTCTCATCCAGGTGGCGACGGCTTCCATTCCTGAGTGGAAGTTCCCTTTCGCAGTGTCCGGGTCTTTGATGAGGGAAATGATGAGTTGTGTGTCATTGGCATATGACACGATTTTCATACGGTGGCTTCTGACAATGGCTGCGAGAGGGGCCATGTATACGTTGAACAATGTGGGGCTCAATGAGGATACTTGGGGGACTCCGCAGTTGACTCCTGTGGGTCTGGATGTGTAGGGTGGGAGTCTGACCCTCTGCGTTCTCCTGGAGAGGAAGTAGTGGAGTGGTGCTGTGGGAGACCGTGTTGAAAGCTCCTGAGAAGTCGAGGTGTGTGAGCGCTTCGGTGTGGCTGCTGTCTAGGTGTAATCAGATGTCGTTGGTGGCTACCAGGAGGGCTGGTGGTGGTGGAAGTCTTGCCATCCTCTCCTGGTGGTCCAGAGCTATGTACCCTCCTGGAGAGGAGGCCACAGTTACAAGCACTGGGGTGAGTGGAGAAGTGTCCTGTTGTGACAGGGCCTCCCTTTCTGTGGCAGGTATAGTTTGTCCTGATGTTGAAGGACCACAGACTGGGGTTAGATGATAGAGGAAAAGCCCTGCACATATGGTGGTAAATATTAAACATCACAGAGTTGAGATTCTGCCTCTTTACATTGTGCTCCCTTTGCACCTGCTTCATCTCCTGGATCTCTGTTATAGCCTGGCCTATCATGTCTTGGGATTGCTATAGTGCTGCTAAGAATTGGTTAATGGTGGTCTGGGTGACAGTTATCCCAGTGGCCTCAATTTGCTGGCCCAATGATTCCCTTCCATTACACCTATCCCCACTGTACTGGGTCCTTGAGGCAATGAGGCCCATCCCACTGGGTCCTGGCACAACTGGAGGTGGTGATGGTAGTTGCTCAATAGCAGCCAGGACTGAGGGCACAAGATGATAGTTGTGATCCTTTGGACACAGGAAGTGGAGGTATCCTGAGGCTGAGGTGTTGTAGCAGCTGGAGTGGGAGGTGTAGGTGTGGGCCAAGTGTGACTCACTGTAGCTGCCCCGACAAACTAGATGGACCAGGCATGTCCACATCCTACGGACCTGCAGGAAGGGTGTTTTCTGATGCAAACGGTAGTCCACTGGCCCTGGGTGTTGGACTACATATGAATAACAAACAAAATAATTAAAGGTCTGTATTGTACCTCAAATGTGTCTTCAACTACAAATGAAGCAACCTAAAAAAGAAGTTAAGATTAATGGAATGATTAAGCCTTTGTGTGATTTTTAAATTTTCACACATGAAGGTGAATTTACACAGATACACAGATGCAAACTTCGGTAACAATGATGGAGAGATGCCTTGAAATGTAGAATGTTATTTAAAAAGTGTACATTGCATGTACCAGACATGCAAGTCAATGCAGTAGAGAGGAGATCTGAGAGCTGAGACATTTCAAGGTCTAGCAGCTTCAAAACAAACCATGGTACAACTTATTGGTATAAATGGCATTGGTCATCATATGGACACTGCAAAGTAAATTGTGTATAAATACTACTTATAATCAGCTTGCCACAGAAACGTGAATGGAAACCTTTGAATATACAGACTACGATTTATGCAAGCAAATAGATCAATTCAGTGGAGTAACAAGAAGGTGACAATATACTGGATGAACACAGCAGACGACATTTTCATCCATATCATAAAAAAGGTGAATGACAAATAGCATAAAACTTTGACCTTTGTGCTTATATGGACAGGAGGGAGGTTGAGCAACATCACACTGCACTATTGTTTTCCAGAGACAAAAACATGGTATCTTTGTAGGTGTAGCCATTTGTTAACACCATTGACAATACTTGTTAAATAGTGAGTTACATATACCTATTCAAATACCTTCAGTGAAAATGAACACACATTTACAATGTGTACACGTGTATAATGTGAATAGGCGAAAATGCCACTTACAAGCCCTATACCGTCATGTGCAATTAGATTAAGTTTGGAACCTGTTGTATGGAGTGCAACAGTCTACACTGAGATAAAGCAAGTGGCTAGGCAAATTCAAGGGGTGATCCATGGAGAACAACACACAATCTGAAAAAAACATGTTGCTCTTTGTTAGAAAGAGTGATACATCCATTTGGATGGAACAAGCAATTTTGAAGACTCAAGTTTAGATACATATGCTTTGATAAGGGTCTTGACATATTCTGAACAGCTAACGTAAGGGCAAAATTTTAATGAGTGATAAGTGAGACATTGCTAAATTCAACTTACCAGTCTCCACTTCACCAGAGATTCCTGTCAAGCTTTCAGGATGTATGAATTGCAAGACCTTCTCCTCCTGGGGAAAGAGTTGCAAGGAAGTGCTGGGAGAACCACCACCAGTCCTCTGGGCCTCCAGATGACAATGGAAGGCCAGGGCATGCACTCTCCCTTGCAGGTAATTCCACCTCTTCCTAGTTTTCTACTGTGTGTGCAGATTGTTAGCTAAAACATTCACTTTGTTCATTATTCCGGCCCACATTTCCGTTTTCTGAGATGTGGTTGTATTTTGTACTTGTATTTGGTAACTGTGGCTTTACTCTAATAATTCAATCCACAGTGACAGATAATTCTCCCTCTGTGAAACATGGATTCCCCCTCCCTGCCATAGTGACTGTTCAAAAAAAATCTAGTGCCCTAATAGGTTGTTAAATACTGTGCAAAAACATGACTTATGTCTCCATGATCTGTATCAAAATACTCTGCTGCAGTGGAATAGCAAAGGATTATGGTCTGAAATGGAGTGCATTTTATGAGTGTTCACAATTGTCCAGTATGCATCTGTTGAAGCCTCCTTCAGATCACGCACAAAACCAAAGACCAGCCAGCCCTTGCAGTATTAAGAAGTTTATTACGTGCACGGAAACTATGGCTTGAAAGGCCAGGTGAACATAGTGTTATTTGTATCAGGGGTAAACTAGTAATCGAGTACCCGCCCCACATCATTTGCTCTCTGTTAGAAATAGGGCCTGTGGTTGGCAGTCAGGTTACCCCCTGTCCAAGCAAGGACCCTCACTCTAGTCAGGGTAAAGGAGAATCGCCCTCAGTTAACCCCCTCTCACCTCCTTGGTAGCTTGGCATGAGCAGCCAGACTTAACTTCAGAAGCAATGTGTAAAGTATTTGTACCAACACACACAGTAATACAGTGAGAACACTACAAAATGGACACCCCACCAGTTTAGAAAAATGGGTAAAGCCGTACGGGCGAGCGTGCGTCGATTTCTTACTGGCAAGCAAGACCATGCGTCGTCCATTCTCTGGTCAAGTCGGCGTGCTTTGGTTCTTCACTCCAGCAAGAGAGCGATGTGTCAATTCCCAGATGGGCACCTCGGGTCCAGGCAGGCTTTGCATTGATTTTTCATGCCCAGGGATGTTGCGTTGAAAACCGGTCGCACAGTGTCAGGAAATCACGCTGCGAGGGGATTGCGTTGTTATCAGCAGCCACTAGTGGGTATTTCGTGTTGTTTCTCCAACTGCGATGCATCGATCTCCCAGCATGTTTAGCGTCGATTTTAGCCGCGAGGCAGACAGCGCATCAATTATCAGCCGCATTGCACATGTTGCATCAAACCTTTCCCTGTACTGCGGTCTGTGCGTGAATTTCTGTCCTTTTCCACACAGCTTCACCTTTCAAGGTCCCAGAGACAGTTAAGGCACCCCTTTGCAGGGCATGAGTCTCAGCAGAGAGTCCAGGTGCTGGCAGAGAGATGTCTTTGATATCCCTGAGACTTCAACAATAGGCAAGCTCAGTTCAAGCCTTTGGATATTCTTCACCAGTGGGAACTCAAACAAAAGTCAGCCTTTGTCCGCTTTCAGGCAGAAGCAGGAACTGCAGGCCAACCCAGCAAAGCACAGTCACAAGCAAAGGGGCAGTACTTTTCCTTCAGCTCTTCTCCCTGGCAGAGGTTCCTCTTGGATCCAGAAGTAATCTTGAAGAAATCTAATGTCTGGGGTTTAGGGTCCACTACTTACACCCCTTTCTGCCTTTGAAGTTGGTAAACTTCAAAGGCAAGGCTCTCTTGTTTACAGGATCCTACCTTGCCCAGGCCAGGCCCTGGACACACACCAGGGAGTTGGAGACTGCATTGTGAGTGACCACACCTCCCTCCACTCTAGCACAGATGGCTCATCAGGATATGCAGGCTACACCCCAGTTCCCTTTGTTTCACTGTCTAGAGGGGATTCACAAACACGCCAACTGTCAAACTGACCCAGGCAGGGAATCCACAAACAGGCAGAGTCACAGAATGGTTTAGGCAAGAAAATGCCTACTTTCTAAAAGTGGCATCTACAAACCAACTTCACTAAAAGATGTATTTTTAGATTGTGAGTTCAGAGACCCCAAACTCCATATTTTCTGTTCCCAAAGGGAATTTGCACTTTAATAATATTTAAAGGCAGCCCCCCTTTTAACCTATGACAGAGATAGGCCTTGCAACAGTGAAGACTGAATTTAGCAGTATTTCACTGTTAGGACATGTAACACACATCAGTACATGTCCCACCTTTAACATACACTGCACCCTGCCAATGGAGCTACCTAGGGCCTACGTTAGGGGTGCCTGTGATGTATGAAAAGGGAATGTTTCGGCTTGGCAAATGTGAAGACTTGCCAAGTCGAATTGGCAGTTTAAAACTGCACATACAGACACTGCAGTGGCAGGTCTGAGCCATGTTTACGGGGCTACTCATGTGGGTGGCACAATCAGTGCTTCAGGCTCACTAGCAGCAGTTGATTTACAGGCCTTGGGCACCTCTAGTGCACTCTGCTAAGGACTTACCAGTACATAAAGTATCCTGATCAGGGATAAACCATTCACCAATACACTTTATACAGAGAGCAAATGCACTTTAGCACTGGTTAGCAGAGGTAAAGTGCCCAGAGTCCTAAAGCAAACAAAAACAGGTCAGATAATATAGGAGGAAGGAGGCAAAAAGTTTAGGGATGACCCTGCAAAATCGGTAATTTCCATCACAACCCTCCACCAGCCTAAAGGCAGGGGAGACCAATCAATAACTTGATGAACTTCCCTGATTGGGGCGATAGAACAGGGACCCAGTCCGACAACATGTTCCAGTTCTATGCCTTCCTCACTCCAGTTGGATCCCCCTGTCCATACTCTCAGGGCCGACTAAGCTAACCCATGGGGAACCCTTCTCCTCATCTGCAGATACCATATGTGCAGCAGCTAACCTTACTTGCTCACAGAGGTATCCCAGGAGGCAGACAGTGCCATCATGGCCAACACAGTGGTGTGACCCACTCTACCCCCGGGGTGTGACTCCTGTCCCTCCCAGGGGCAACTCTGTCCATGAGGACAGCAAGCCACTGTGGCCACTAACAGCTGTCAGGGGTGAGAGCCAGGCCCCGGGCCTTTCAAAGCTCTCCAACCACTGTGACTGTGGAGAGTGGGGACAGTAGCCCCAGGTGCCTGGCACCCTTTGACCAGTTTCCCTTCCACAAGGTCAGGGATGACAGCCTGACACTGGTCCTCCCCTCTGGGGCTCTATACCCTCCCCCTAGTAGCAACACCCTAGGAGTCCAGAATTGTCAGGCTGCTTGTGGAAGCAGTTCTGTACAATTCTCTCACCAGTGCAGGGGTGTTAACCTGCAACTGGTCTTCCAACCAGGCGTCTGTACCCTCAGGTTGGACCAGGGTAAGGGCTGAGGCTTCTCTCCCCCTAACCATCCTTAGCTGGGGTCCTGCACCACCACACTAGGAGTGCCCCCTCTAGAATCCAACATGGTAGGGGCACTGTTAGCAGTAGCCCCTCCCTCCAGGCCAGGGAGGACATCCTGAACCTGGCTGTACAATCCAGAGTCTGGACCCTTCGATTGAACTGGGGTCAGGGGTGAGTCTCTCCCTCCTCTGCTCCTATTCCTAGGTATCTGTAACCCCCCCATTGTGGAGAGTACCCATAGGAGTCACACCAGGGGGGGTGATTGGGCAAACCACCCACCATCAGTTCAGGGTTTACCCCCTGCACCTGACCGTCCAGCCTAGGATCTGTACCCTCAGACTGGACCATTGCCTGGAAATCCAGGACTTCCTTAGGAGCACACATAACACCTATCAGGTAAGAGCTTACCCCCTGAACTTGACCATCCAACCCAGAGTCACCACCCTCAGGCTGGACCACTGCCTGGCAAGACAGGACTTCCTGGGGGGCACACCTATTCCCCCACCAGGGAAGCACCTCAGAGCTAACCCCTGACCCTCCAGGTTCCCCACTGGGGCCTGCAACCACCTCAACCCACTGTCTGGACTTCTGCACCCCTCTCACCCCTCATCTGCATTAACCATCTAGGGGGTCTGTAGTCTGTTGGAAGGTGTAAGTGAGTCTCAAACAAGTAGGGTCTTAGGGCCAGATGTACGAAGGCATTAGCGCCTCGCAAACATCGAAAAACGCCGTTTGCGAGGCGCTAATGCCCTCACGCGATGCAGAAACACATTTTGCGAGTCGGAACCGACTCGCAAAATGTGTTTCCGACTCACAAATAGGAAGGGGTGTTCCCTTCCTATTTGCGACTCGCAACGCGATGTAAGTTGATTTGCGACCGCGAAAGCAGTCGCAAATCAACTCGCAGTTACCATCCACTTGAAGTGGATGGTAACTCATTCGCAAACGGGAAGGGGTCCCCATGGGACCCCTTCCCCTTTGTGAATGCTCACAAAAAAAAAATTCAGAGCAGGCAGTGGTCCTATTGGACCACTGCCTACTCTGAAAAAAACCGAAACAAAAGGTTTCGGTATTTTTTTCTATTTGCAGCTCGTTTTCCTTTAAGGAAAATGGGCTGCAAAGAGAAAAAAAAAATGCTTTATTTAAAAGCAGTCACGGACATGGTGGTCTGCTGTCTCCAGCAGGCCACCATCCCCGTGAGTGTCTAGACTCGCTATGGGGTCGCAAACTGCGACCCCATAGCGAGTCGCAGAAGGTGTCTGAGATACCTTTCTGCATACCAATTTGCGATTTGCAAATTGGGAGTCGGAAGGACTCGCAATTTGCAACTCGCAAATTGGTTTATACCTACATCTGTCCCTTAGCTTCTTCAGTGCCCAGACCACAGTGAAAGCTTCACGTTCAATTGCACTGCACCTACGTTCCCTGGGAAGTATCATCCTACTGATAAAGGCTACAGGCTAGTCTAGGCCCTCTTTGTTTAGCTATTCCAGTACCTCTCCCATGCCATGCTCTGAAGCATCAGTTTGCATGCCAAACTCCTTGGAGAAGTTAGGCGCCGTCAGCACGGGTGCTGTGCACATGGCTACCTTCTGGGCATTAAAAGCTGTCTGGCAAGCCTCAGTACAGATCCCCTTTCTGGGCTGCTTTTTGAAGGTTAGCTCAGTCAAGGGAGCAACAATAGTGCCATACCCCTTGACCAACCTCCCATAGTATCCTGTGAGACATAGAAAGGCTCTCACATCAGTCTGGATCTTGGGTGGCTCCCATCCAGAATTGTATTAATCTTTGACTGCAGGGATGCCACCTGGCCACTCCCCACCTGGTGTCCCAAGTACACCACAGAACCCTGCTCTATCAGGCACTTACTTGCCTTAATAGTTCCAACACTTTGCAGAGGTGCTGCAAGTGTTCCTCCCAGCTGGAGCTGAACACAGCAATGTGATCCAGGTAGGCTGCACTGAAGTCCTCTAACGCAGGCAAAACCTGGTTAACAACCTCTGAAAGGTGGCAGGACATTTTTCATCCCAAAGGGCAACACTCTGAACTGGTAGTGCCCATCTGGGGTAGAACATGCAGACCTCTCCTTTGCCCCCTCAGTTAGAACAATCTGCCAATACCCATACATTAGAACAAATGTGCTGAGAAACTTGGCAGCTCCCAACCGATCAATGAACTCATCAGTCCCTCTGTTGCTCTGGAGTCAGTGAGGGTGAGAGGTCCACAGTCTCTACAGACCCATCTTTCTTCTGAGCAGACAGGAGGCTCAGAAGAGGCTCACGCTCTTCCTCCACTCCATCATCTGTTGCTAGGAGCAATGTCACCTCAGACCTCTCAAAGTGGGGTTTGAGGCAGTTCACATGCAGGACCTTCAAAGAGTTCCTGGGAGTCCGCAAGTTCTCCAGGTAGGTGACATCACTCTTGCGCTCCACCACCTCAAAAGGCCCAGTCCACTTGTATGGAGAGCAAGGGGTTCCACTGGAGCCATGACCCACACTTTATGGCCAGACTGAAAACTCAACCAGAGTGGAATTCTGGTTATATCAGCGTTTCATGTCCTCCTGGATTACTTCCAGGTTCTCTTGAGCGAGCTTCCTGAAGCAAGCTGTCTGGTTTCTAAAAGCCAGCATGTAACTGAATATATCCTCGGGGGCTTACTGGAGGCTTTCTCCAAGCCCTCCTTTACCTCAGAGGTCCCCTCACAGGGTGGTCATACAACATCTCAAATAGGCTAAAACCCAAGTCCCTTTTGTGGCACCGCTCTGTAAGCATGATGTCCCCCTTATGCCTCAGGAGCCCAAAGCCCAGTCCACCACAGGGGCTGTGATTGAACTAGGAGGCATAGCTTCTTGGTACCAGGTGGCATGGTCCACCAAGACCAGGATAAACCTGTTGCCCATGGCTGTCTTGGGATCCAGAGGCCCCACAATGTCACTACCAATCCTTTCAAAGGGGGTGCTGACTACAGGAAAAGGATGGAGGGGAGCCTTACATTCCCCCGCCCCAGTCTTGCCACTTGCCTGGCAAGTCTGACAAGACCTACAGTGCCCATCAGAGTGCCCGCACATTTGGGGCCAGTAAAAGTGGGTAACAAGCCATTCAAAGGTCTTGTCCTGCCCCTAATGACCAGCTAAAGGCACACCATGAGCCAGACCCAGTAGGAAGGCTCTGAAGCACTGGGGTATCACCAGTACACGGGTTGCCCCAGGATCAGCAGGCTTAGACTCACTATACAAGAGGCCCTCCTCCCAGTAAATCAAGTGTGATTCAGACTCTTTGCCAGATGCCTGGTCTGCAGCCTGCTGCCACAAACCCTCTAGAGTAGGGCATAGCTTTTGTGCCTCACAGAATGCGTCCCGGGTGGGACCCCCTTCCTGCTGCCAACGAGTCAACTCGGGCACCTCCCCCAGGTCAGCCACCTGCTCCCCTGTAGGTTCTGGGGCATCCCCCTCAAGTTCAGCCTCCTCCTGGAGTGTGGGAACTTCTGGGGCTGTTTCCCGTACCTCTTGCCCTTTCTCCTTCTGTCAGGCACCTGGGCCACTCTTTAAGGCTCCAGGGTCTCCTGATCACCCTGACGGGCTGCCATTTACTGGGTGGACACACCCACCCACCCAGGCAGAACCAACATCTCCAAGTGAGACCTGCGTTCCACCTCGTTGCAAGCGGAATCCTCCAGGTCATTGCCAAGCAGACAATCAACAGGCATGGTCGGACTCACAGCTCGGACTTACAGCTACCCTCAAGGAACCTTTTCACTGGGGGGGGGGCTGGGAATCCTTGCGCTGGGAACTAGGATGGGGCCCTTTAGAGAACTCCTGCCTGCTTACCCTTACCCCTTCACTTCTTCTGATGGGGTCCCTGCCCACTCTTGGCAGAGTCTCACACATACCTCTTCTGGACCCTGGTGCTCTCCCACCTGTCCCCTTCCTGCGGAAGCTTTCTGGGGTCAGTCAGCTTGCTGTCAATCAGGTGCTTGCGCAGCTCTGGAAAATAAAGACTATACAAGTGCTCCCACGCAATAAAATTGTACAGCCCCTTATAAGTTATTATCTTACTGCCCTTCAGTCAACCGTCCAGTGACTTGCAGAAAGAGTCAACACACTCTAGCCAAATTTGGGATTCTTTCTTTTTGCAGGACCTAAACTTGTCCTTGTACTGATCAGGGGTGAAGCCCTACCTAGTGAGTAGGGCGTCCTTCATTACAGAATAGGTGAGCCCCTGAGGATCCCCTAAGGATGTCAGTGTCTCTCCCCTCTAACTTGAAGTGCTTCCACAGACCCACCCTAGATGTGCTTCAGAGACCATGTTCATGTGGAGAGCAGACTCATATCCTTTAAACCACAGATAAATGTCACCCTCCTTCTTGTAAGCCTTCATCAGGTCATTTGGAATGTGCACCCCCGCTCACACTACACTGAGGTACAGCTGCCCCCATCTCTGCTGGACTGGCTCCTTGGATCCACCTCTCTTAAACTCAACTCATGACCCAAAAACATATTTTTCTCCTCTATGACCAACCTTCTCTCCTCCAAATCAATTTTAAGCTTTTCTAACTCAAACGGATGCACCCTCTCTCTTCGTCTGTCCTGCAACTCCTCAGGAGACAGACTTTTGGATGACACACTGCTACCTGCCCTGGAGAACCTCCCCCAGCAACAACAGATGCAAAGTAATCCTGATGGTGAAGACACCATCAGGATTACTTTTCACCTCCTCACTCTCATGCTTCCCCTCTGTGTGCCCCCTAGCCTCCTTAGCTGTCACCCAGGCCCTCAATGCCTTTTGCAGCTCCTCCTTTCTGGTGGAGCTCCTGATTGGGCAGGCAAGACCCTTACAAAACTGTTTCATTTGAGCCACTGTAGCTACAGCTGGTGCATCCCCAGATTGAAACCCGTTGGTGAGTTCAAAATAGAAGGAGGAAAAATCTAAAAAGAGAAAAAGCAATGTGGCAGGGACCTTCCTCAGTGCCCCAGAGGGATGAACAAGGGAGATACGTGGGCACACATAAAGGAGCGTGCTGGTGTTGAAGGTGGAAGAGAGGACAGGGAGACGAAAAGTACAGCAGAACATTGGGACGTGGACGAGAAGGAGGAGACCGACAAAGGAAGTGAGGACTCAGAGGCGAAAAGTGCAGCGAAACATCGGGAGGCGGAGGAGAAGGCGGAGACCGACAGAGGGAGCGAAAATCAGAGTCCTGAAGCAGGTGCGATGAAGACGCACCCAAGAGATCAAGGAGGAGCAGGTGAGGAACGAGCTGAGGCGGGGAGATCCGGGAGAATTGAAGAGGCCCGCCACGTCCTAGGAGGGACATGGCTTGACCAGGTACGTGACCACCTACGTGGTCATTTAGCACCAGAGTTAAGGATGGTGGGGGTTGGGGAGGAAAGAGACGTAGAGTCCAGGACACATAAGATTAGATAAGGAGGTGCAGTTAAAAACTCATTGAGAACAGTAATTCACACAGATACCTGTCACTGCAGTGTTCAGAGAGGTGGGAGGTGGACGAAGTTAGGAACAGAAAGCCCTAAGTAGGGGACACAAACCAGGTGACACTATAGGATGTCTTGTAGCACATAAAGAACCCCTCACCTATCACCCCTCCCTTTTTGCATGCACAATATGCTATTTGGATAAGGAAGAACACTTACCTGACCCCGTCCTTCTTGTCTTGTTCTTTACTCATGGAGTCCACGTGTCGGTGGTGATGGAGTGAACCAGAAGACCTAGGGAAAGAAGGACACATAAAGTGGGAAAGCGTAACACCAAGGAAAAGACGATAAATTGGGCATAACCCAGCCATATATGTTTGGAAACATCTATAAAAATAACAGAATAAATAGTATATCACTTCCAAAACACTTCCCTGACTGGTCTGACTCTATGGTATAGCCCTGAAGAACGGTGTCCTCCATGATTGGACCCTATCACAAGTAGAAACAAGTAGTATGTGGTAACGTAATGGTCTGCACTGAAATGGTAGTGTACACTTAATCACTGTATGACAAGTACATATACAAGTTCAATCCCAACCGCTGATCATCAATGTTAGAATTGGGGTCTCTGGTTGGCAGTCAGTTTGCACTCTGTCCAAGCAGGGACCCTCAATCTAGTCAGGGTAAAGGAGATACACACTTGGATAACCCCTGTTCACCCCCTTGGTAGCTTGGCACGAGCAGTCAGTCTTATCCCATAGGCAATGTGTAAATTATTTGTACCAACACACACAATAATACAGTTAAAACACTACAAAATGGACACCAAACTGGTTTAGTTAAATAGTAAATCTTTATCTAACTAAAACATGACCAATATGATAAAAATCCAACATATAGTAGTAAATATGTGACTTTTGCAAGATTAAAGACAAAAATAGTGCCTAGAAGCACAAATGCTGCAATTTGGTTTTATCACGGTATCATGACTGAGTCATTTCCTGCAATGCGACACCACTAGCGCCGGTCACAGAGTCACATGGACCCCCAGGTGCAGTACCTTATGCAAAAGTGAAGAAACAAGCCAGTGCACGGAGTCGGGGAGCGAGGCATCACTGGATCAGAGGTGGCGTTGGTTACAGTGCTGAGGGGCAAAAGAGCAGAGGTGTGGGTGAGAGGCGTCAGGTCTTTGTTGCTGAGCGGTGGAGGTGAGGTGGCATCGGTTGCGAGGTGCTGGTCCCTTATGCTTCCGGCAGGATCAATGTTCGGCAGAGTCAAGATGCTGTGGGGGACCTCACTGGGCCGTGATGACTCCACAGGGTCACAAGTGCTACATCGAAGTTGGGCGTCACAAACAGCAGTGCTACGACACTCCAATCTCACAAGTTCCTGGGACATCAGTGTCTGCGGCGATGTTGGGCTTGCATTGTCGGTGTGGTCGTCACACTTCAGCGAGGTACACGGCTTCCGGTGCAGGAGGCATCACAGGTTCATGCAGCGGCATCCTTGCAAAGTCGCTCGGAGTCATCTGAAGTTGTTTCACTGGGAATTTCACCAGATTTCACTTCCAGGAGCCTAGGAACGGGAATGGCACCACCTGGCAAGCTAGAGTCCACAGCAAGTGAACTCAGAGACTGGTTGGTGAAGTCTTGCTAAACCACCAGATTCAAGCTTGCCTGGATTATGAAGAGTGATACCCTGAAACCGGTGCCAGGATGCTTGTTTCTGGTCCAGGGAGGACCTGGCTTGGCAGTTCAGGCTGGACTGTTCCCATGAGGAACAGGGTCAAGACTGATTTGCATATGGCTGGGTCCAAACTGGGGTTGCATGGTGAGTAAAAAAACAATGGATTAAACCCAGATCTGTGAATGGGGGTGAGCGTTTGCATTGTTCAGCACTCCGTCCATCATCCTTTTGTGTTGATAAAGTAATGCATACGCATGAATCAGACTAATAGTAAAAGAATGTGCCATCAAACAAAAAGTGTAAATCCTGGAAAAACCATAGCAATTTAATGAAAAATAATTCAGAATGAAAATACAACTTCTACAGACAAATGATCAATGCACAATGAAAGACCAGAAGGTCCTTGACATGGTGAATATCCACTGTAAGGACATTCCACAAATATGGAACAGCTGCAGAGAATATCTGTTTGGAAAACGTAGTTAGGAAACTTAAGGCTATCATATCTACTAAAATGGAACCTGGGTAGCTATTGCATTAGAAAAGCCCTATGTTTTGCTTGGTATAATTTAACAAAAACGTATACATTTTATCAACAATCAAAAATTTGGTAGCAAGAGAAATAAATGAAAACACTGTTTGTATATTACAAAAATTATTTAAGAAACACATTAATAAGCAGAGATTGTAGGTGACAAAGAGCGAGCGGTAAGTAAAATAAATGTGAAATTATTATTTTTGAGTAAATACCTAACATGCACAGTGATGAAATATGTGTTCCCTGATCTACTCTTGGCTCAAATTACGAATTGATCACTTTGCCATTGTACAACTGGATACGAAAGAGGGATGAGGAAAAAACCTTGAAGGGTCTAAATGTGTTTCTCATAACTCATAATTCCTGCCTTGTTTGGGGACAAAACACATAGAAAGCCCCACAGGCACAATGTATCATACTCAAGCCACATTCTCACTTAAAACAAACTGTAAATATGATGCAGAGGTGGGAGGAGGGACTGACTAAGTAATTTCAAATATTTGCAAATTGTATTTATTTGTTTTTAGGGTCGAGTGTGCACAGTGCTCTGTCCCTGTTTTTCTCTCTCTCCATGCCCATGTTACCCCCATCAGTTTGGTTGGTTTGTGGGCTTGTCTTTTAAAATTCACTCGATTTAATTAGTGACAGGGATGCATTTGTCATGCCTTCTCCGGTGTTTAACCTGCCTCGAGCGCACCTGTCAACTACTGAAAACATACGAGACTCCATGTTTTCTGTACTACTTTTTCACTTTATTTCATAGGCAGCGCGATCTCACTGGGCAGTAGTCGAGCACTTTGCATGACATTGACCCTGTTACATGGATATTTGTACTTTTGCTGGTTACATGGATAATTGGACTTTTGCTGATGCTTTTCACTGCAAGCGAACTTCTGTTTCTTTTTGTGGGTCTGCTTTGCGCTCATGGCAGCCGTCGGCTTGCTTATGTGAAACTGTATTACTTTTCATTTTCAGTTTATGTGGCAAGAAAAGTCTGGTTAGTTATGTGAAACTGTTTTACTTTTCAGTTTATGTGGCAAGAAAAGTCCGGTTAGGAGTTTACAACGCTAATAGCTTTAACACGAGCAAACGCAAGACCCATTGCATTGTAAATGCTTTTTTTTTGCAATCAATAATTTCCAGACAAAAAAGGCACATCTGAAGACTTCCTGCTGTTTTATGTTTTTAATTTAGTGACCTGAATTGTTAAATGAGTTTTGAATTCTAGGCGATGCATAAGATTTTGAAGGGCCTGTGAGCTTCGAGGAAAGCTATTGGAAATACAGAAGAAAATAAGTAATGAGTTCTGGCTCTCAAGAAGGGACTGTTGACTCAGTGTGGTGGTGCTGCTTACCTCCTCCCTTATCTTGCTTACTTCCTCCCTCATCTTGGAGAACAAGGCACTATACTTTTGTCAGGCATGGGTGGTGGCCAAGGGCCTGCAGACCCACCCCCTGTACAGCACTTTGGTCACATGCTACTTAACATCCACACATCCCTGCCTCGCTATGTCCGGCCCACCTGGAGGCCAACTCCTCCTAGTCTCAGTTC
The DNA here is from genome assembly GCF_031143425.1 of Pleurodeles waltl. NCBI lineage: Eukaryota > Metazoa > Chordata > Amphibia > Caudata > Salamandridae > Pleurodeles > Pleurodeles waltl. The sequence goes on along the minus strand of NC_090442.1, from coordinate 401,774,394 downwards.
ACATCCTTTCCCCTAACATCAATGGCACTAGTAGCTTTGTTGAGCAAGAAAATACTTTTTTATTTCAAACATAAGCACATTGATGTCACCCTGGTACAAGAGATGCATTCGTCCCAACTGAAGCAGACAAACTAAATAGAGAATGGGTGGGCAGTGTTAAGCATAGTTGCTAGACTGACTCTGGCCTTTGGACCTCCCCCATTCTGCTGCCACTTCTAAAATGTGCGGGGTTGCCATACTTTTTAATAAGTCCTTCCCTCATACTATGTTGCGTACCTGAGAGTACCAAAGGGGCAGATACGTTTTTGCCAAAATCATACTTGGATCAGTTTATGCACCTAACTTGGGTAAGTCTTGCTTATTTTACCCAAATATTTCCCTGCTCATGCAATTTGGTTCCACAAGGGTGGGTGTTAGAAGGCACTGGAACCTCACTGTTGAACCCCTTGCAGAAAGGACACAAACTCCAGTCCTATATAATGCATCGGACATGACCATACTGCAGGGTGTCATCTCAAACCATGGCTTCATAAATGTCTGGCACCTCTTGCATCCCACATGGAGGGAACTGTCCTACTTGTCTAGTGTTCACAACTCTTCTTTGAAGATTGATTACTTCCTTATTCAGGTTAATTTCCTTGACCTCCAGTTCTTTACCGACCTGACTGGAGGGCTCTCTGATCACTGCCCTATCCTGTTTGACATCCACTTGGGACATAGGTCACTGCCAGGGAGGGCTTGAAGGATGAACAAGGTCCTCCTGATTTCCAGTTTCTGGGTTTATTATTCTCAGAATGTCCGATCAGTGCGCTCCCTCAGATACTATGGGCAGTGGAGAACGCCACCTGCTGGGGCCTCCTCATGATGGATGCAGCACTTTCGAAACAACATGCCCCACAAGACAAGCAATGCCTGGAAGAAGCCTTTGTGACTTCAACTGCATCCTATAACAGAGACCCTTGTTACAGAATCAGCAAAGGCTCAAGGCAGAAAAATCAGCCCTTTACCAACATCACACATCGGCCGTGGAGCGGGCCCTGATGAAACTCAGGTGGAGGCACTAAGAGAGGTGGAAAAAGCAGGTAGACCGCTTGCCCTCCGTCTACAGCAGAGGGAAACCCAACCTGCCATCCGTGAGTTGAGTGATTCACTTCTAGACATCTCGAAAATGTTCACACGGTTCTATGACTTACCCTACTCTTCCTTTCCCTTGTTTGCTCATGTCAAGGAAGAGTGTTTGTTGGATGCTGCTCACCTACCTTCTGTCTGAGGAGTGCAGGGCCCTCCTGGAAGGCAACATCATGTTACAGGAGGCCATTGAGACTGTTTCCAACCTTTCCACTTGTAAATCTCAGGGAGAGGATGGGTTCCCAGAGAGATTTTATAAGACCTGTTAGCCACTGTTGACTCCAATGCTGCATGAGACCTTCATGGTGGCTGAGAATTCCAACCCCCTCGGTGCCATTTCCAACAAAGACATCATAACCTTTTTAATAAAATACAGCAAGGACCCTTTGGATTGTGGTAGCTACCGATCCATATCCCTCATAAATCCTACTTGTTCAAAATCAGCAGCTGATTTCACCTGGGGGACTGATTCATCAAGAATATTTGGAGGCTTACCAGGCAGCAATGGCCCGTTGAACTGTGGTGATTTTCTCTCATGCAGCTTCTTGATTAATCATGAAACTCAACTTGGCAGTCCACTCACCACACTTTTGTTCCTGAGGTCACTTTACCATGTGGTCCATGCTTTACCTTTCACACTTGGGCAGGGTACAAGCTGTAAAAAGGGTGGTCACCCTATGTTTTAGTTACCTCTTTGGCATGCTACCAATGTTGATTCCCATGGTGCTGCTATTCCAAATTGATGCAATGGTCAAGTCTTTCATCTGAGGCAGCGCGGTGCCACATCTGAAAATGGACAAGCTGTATACCCACACAGAGGCTAGTGACTTGCACCTCCCACACATTACCTCCTACTACATTGCCCATCATTTTATGCAGCTGGTCCAGTGGATGATGCAAAGCCCTGACCAGCCCAACTGTGTAGCCACTGAAGGAGCCATACTTATGAACAACAGGTTCCTTAATACCCTCAACAAATAAAAGGCACATTCCCCGCTGATTCCCAACCCAGTCATCACTGCCATGCTGGTGCTTTGGAAAATGGTGCATGGTTCCCTGAAGAAAAATCCATTGCTCCATACCTCTGTCCCTCTTTGAGACAACTGTGGGATCTGCATAGGGGGTTCCCTGTTCCGTGGCCCTCCTGGAAAGCTGCAGGACTCACAGATATTGATCAATAGCTTGAAGGCACCTCCTTTAAATCCTTTCTGATCCTCCATTCAGAGTTTGGTCTATTTCAATACCAGTATTGGTCCTACATTCAACTGATGCATTGTCTTAAAGGGTACTTGAGTAATGCTGCTCCCCTCGTCTTCTGTCTGGAAATATCTGGAGGCTTGGGGCACATTGAAGGGAGTTGTGCCTGATCTCTACAACCTCCTCATTCTTCTTATTCAGTCCTGGCCAGCTGTCCCGGAAGCCTACATGCTACTGCATGGCCAAGAAATGGTCTGCTCTCCTTTCACCACATGATACCTTTCTCCAGGAGACCAACCTGAAATTTCACTAATTCAAATTATTGCATAACTTTCTTCATGGGCACAGCTGGGCAGGGTGCCACATGGCACTTGGGGTCTTTGGTTTTCTTAACCTATAATATAACTTCCTCTTCTGAAAAAGAGATGAAAAAAGAAAAGACAGAGGGAGTAGTGAGTGAATACAATGAGACCTTTTAAAGTTATTGAAGATAGATTTACAGATTTTAGTGTCATTAAGCTCGAAGATGTTCAACAGATCTTCACACCGTTACTAAGATGACCTCTGCAAGTTTATCAGTACTTCTCGATTGGACATTGCTTGGGGCATGTTAAATATCTCCTTTGTATGTTTCTGGGTTTTATTGATGCACATGGGTTTTTTTTCACACTTCACTGCACTGCACTGCACTGTTTCAGATAAGCGTTGCTTCAGATTCATCTGTATCCCAGGTCTGCCATTTATTTAATTTCAGGCAGGTCACAGTTATTCCACTTGTTGATGGCTTTGAAATTAAGCTTCTGATTTCTAAGTTAGTAGGATATGAGTGTCTCACAAATTACTGTTATCTTATCTTAGAGGAAGGAAAGTATTTGACTTGGTCCTCTCTGCGGGGTCACCCCCAAACATTTTGTCTTTACCCTTCACATTTTGCTGAATTTTGTTTTTGTGGACTTTAGGACTCTGTGCACATTACTACTGCTAACTAGTGTGCAAGAGCGTTTGCTCTCCCCTTTTAAACATGGTAAAATTGACTTACACATTATTGGCATATTTAATTTACTTATAGGTCCCTTGTAGAGTGGTATACCTTATACTAAGACAAGTCAGTTAAACGATACTAGTAGGCCTGCAGCACTTATTGTGCCACCCACTTAAGTAGCCCCTTAAAATATGCCATAGATTGCCTTATTGCATTTAATAAGTGCTAACCTTTGACTGGGAATAGGTGAATATTCCATGTTTGGTGTCTGGGAAATTGTAATTGAAATCCTCTTTTATGGGAAAGTTGGATTTAAAGTAATAATATTGGAAACACCACAATTGTATGGTGAACTGAAGTGCCTGTGACGCTATTGCAGCTATATGGAAATTAAGCGCTCCAGTTCAGGAATTTATTTATATGGAACTGTGTATTATGGGAGTTGGAGTTTGGTTATTGAAGTCACATGACTGTGTATTTAAAAAGCACTGGCTCACTCACACCTGCTCTTACTTACCTGTGAACAAGGCATGCTGTTGTCGAAACGCGTCAGGATTTTTTGTCTTGCTGCTCAGAAATGCTATTAAATGCTTGGATTTCAACATGGACTGGTGCCTGGGGTTTTCGTGTTTGGGAGATTTTTTCCGTGGGATGCTTCACCCCAGTAACCCAGGACGCCCTGCAGGGTCTGCGGCCCCTTACGGAGCAGGAGGTGACAATGATAGTTTTATGGAAGGGGCCCGACTCGCTCACCTTCATGCAAACAAGGCATTTATCCGAGAAATATATTGTGATGGAGGTGAGCAAGGGATAGGAGGGAGACAGTGTGCCTCTCCTCTTACTGTTCATGTATTCCTTGTATTGCTGTTATCATGCTGGGCAGCAACTGTAAAAGCAAGTGGACTATCAAGTAATCGAAACCTAATGCACATAAGAACATTTGTATGGTGAACTGAAGTGCCTGTGACGCTATTGCAGCTATATGGAAATTAAGCTCTCAGTTCAGGAAGTTATTTACATGGAACTGTGCATTATGGGAGTTGGAGTTTGGTTATTGAAGTCACATGACTGTGTATTTAAAAAGCACTGGCTCACTCACACCTGCTCTTACTTACCTGTGAACAAGGCATGCTGTTGCCGAAACGCTTCAGGATTTTTTGTCTTGCTGCTCTGAAATGCTATTAAATGCTTGGATTTCAAGATGGACTGGTGCCTGGGCTTTTCGTGTTTGGGAGATATTTTCTGTGGGATGCTTCGCCCCAGTAACCCAGGCCGCCCTGCAGGGTCTGTGGCCCCTTACAGAGCAGGAGGTGACAGTGATATATATATATATATATATATATATATATATATATATATATATATATATATATATATATCTCTCTGAAGTATAGTAGGAATCAATTAGTCTAACATTAAGCCATGCAGGTGTGGGCGTGTGACCTCCTAAAATTAGGCTAAGGTGACATACACTTAATAGGGCAGTGACATCTTCTACCTTCTGAGGTCGACTCAAATGTTTTGACTCAGATAGGAGTAATAAGATCATCAAAACAAACAATGAGAACTAACAGCCATAATCAATAACAATATTCATTAAGGAGTCAGAAATGTATACACACCATGACCTATGTGGTCATGAATCATCACACCAATTTAGTAAAGTTTAAAAATGTATTGCACTTATATTAACAATGCTAAAGTAATGTAATTAATGCGAAAAACCAAATGATAACAGTAAAGAAACAACATAGGTTCTTGTTAGAAATGGGGTCTTTGGTTGACAGTCAGGTTACCCCCTGTTCAAGCAAGGACCCTCACTCTAGTCAGGGTAAAAGAGAATCACCCTCAGCTAACCCCTGCTTACCCCCTTGGTAGCTTGGCAGAGCAGTAGGCTTAACTTCAGAGTGCTAGGTGTAAAGTATTTGTACCAACACACACAGTAACTTAATGAAAACACTACAAAATGACACAACACCAGATTAGGAAAATAGGAAATATTTATCTAAACAAAACAAGACCAAAACGACAAACTTCTGACATACACAAGTCAAGTTATGGATTTTTAAAGATGAAACTCCAAAATAGCACTTAGAAACACAAAATGCTTGGATGAGGTGTTAACACAGCAACGTGACGGAGTCGTTCCCAACAAGCCGACACCAGCGGCGCCGGACACGGAGTCGCGTAGACCCCTAAGTACAGTACCTTTGGTGAACAGTGAAAACAAGTCGATGGGCAAAGTCGGGGATTGCGGCGTCTGTGAGAAACGTTGAATCTGCGCACTTCGAGCAGTGTCGGTCACAGCGTGGTGCGGCGACTTCCACGGAGTCGTGGACTTCAGCGGGCTGCAGCAGCGTCGGGCCTACGAAGGTCGCCGCGTTCCAGCGAAGATCACAGAGTCGGTTGCAGGCGGCATCACCGGATTCAGCAGTGGCATCGGTCCGAAGTCGTCCGAAGTCGATTTCCTTGGATTTCCACCAGCATTCCTTTCAAGGGCCCAGGGACGGGATAGGGCACCACTTGTCAGAGCATGAGTCTCTCCAGAGACTCCAGGTGCTGGGAGAGAGAAGTATTTGCTGTCCCTGAGGCTTCAAACAACAGGAGGCAAGCTCTAAATCAAGCCCTTGGAGATTTTGTCACAAGATGGAAGGCACACAAAGTCCAGTCTTTGTCCTCTTACTATGGCAGAAGCAGCAACTGCAGGATAGCTCCACAAAGCACAGTCACAGGCAGGGCAGCTCTTCTTCCTCAGCTCTCCAGCTCTTCTCCAGGCAGAGGTTCCTCTTGTTTCCAGAAGTGTTCTAAAGTCTGTGGTTTTGGGTGCCGTTCTTATACCCAATTTCTCCTTTGAAGTAGGCCTACTTTAAAGTAAAGTCTCTTTTGAATGTGAAATCCTGCCTTTCCCAGGCCAGGCCCCAGACACTCACCAGGGGGTCGGAGATGGCATTGTGTGAGGACAAGCACAGCCCTTTCAGGTATAAGTGACCACTCCTTCCCTCCCTCCTAGCACAGATGGCTCATCAGGAAATGCAGACTACACCCCAGCTCTTTTTGTGTCACTGTCTAGTGTGAGGAGCAACCAGCCCAACTGTCAAACTGACCCAGACAGGGAATCCACAAATAGGCAGAGTCACAGGAATGGTATAAGCAAGAAAATGCTCACTTTCTAAAAATTGCATTTTCAAACGCACATTCTTAAAATCAACTTTACTAAAAGATGTATTTTTAAATTGTGAGCTCAAAGACCCCAAACTCCACATGTCCGTCCGCTCCCAAAGGGAATCTACACTTCAATCAGATTTAAAGGTAGCCCCCATATTAGCATTTGAAAGGACAGGCCTTGCAACAGTGAAAAACGAATTTAGCAATATTTCACTGTCAGGACATATAAAAAACATTACTATATGTCCCACCTTAACCATACACTGCACCCTGCCCTTGGGGATACCTAGGGCGTACCTTAGGGGTGCCTTACATGTAAGAAAAGGGAAGGTTTAGGCCTGGCAAGTGGGTACACCTGCCAAGTCGAATGTACAGTTAAAAGTGCACACACAGACACTGCAATGGCAGGTCTGAGACATGATTACAGAGCTACTTATGTGGGTGGCACACCCAGTGCTGCAGGCCCACTAGTAGCATTTGATTTACAGGCCCTGGCACCTCTAGTGCACTTTACTAGGGACTTACTAGTAAATCAAATATGCCAATCATGGATAAGCCAATTACATACAATTTTACACAGAGAGCATGTGCACTTTAGCACTGGTTAGCAGTGGTATAGTGCTCAGAGTTCAAAAGCCAACCACAACAGGTCAGAAAAAATAGGAGGCAAAAAGATTGGGGATGACCCTGCATAAGAAAAAAAAAGTCCAACAGTTCTCCAAAGCGTCTGAAGAATCTCAATCTTAAAAGAGCGTTCACCATTAAACACTCCAAAAAAATTATACAGAATAACAACAGTATTTTTTTTAAAATAGTAGCAGAATTCATTAGTTGTGCAGTTGAATTAATTGCAATCAATTAATAAACATTCAATCAAATATTGGGTCAGACACCGGAGCTACCAAATTCTAATTCGAAAGGCATATGTGGGGCTTGGCTTTATCACATGCAAAAATTAAAAGTAAAACAAAAATACATTTGGAAAACATCTATGGTGGTAACAAAAAATATGCGGTTGGATTTCTAAGGGAAAACCTGCAACAACAAAAAACAAATGCACATGCCTCTCCTAATTGAGAAAGCATCAGGAACATGGATAGGCCAACAGTTCAGTAATGTTGGGCCTAATGTATCTGAACTGTTAAAATCAAAAGTAGCTAGACAAGAGCTAAGTAGCAGAACTGAACTGAAAATAAACCAAACAGAGTCACTCTCTGAATGGAACTGAACAGAAACTGACTCTAAATGGAGCTCAACATACATCATCTGAAATTTGCTAAATTAAAGTCCCAACAGTTACTAACTGCCAGATGTAGCAAAGGACTTGCGCATCGCAAACGGTGAAAATCGTCGTTTGCGAGGCGCAAATGCCTCTTTGCTATGCAGAAATGCATATTGCGAGTCGGGACCGACTCGCAATATGCATTTCAGAATCGCAAATAGGAAGGGGTGTTCCCTTCCTATTTGCGATTCAGAGTGGCATGCAATACCATTTGCGACCGCATATGCGGTCGCAAATGGTATCGCAGTTACCATCCACTTCAAGTGGATGGTAACCCACTCGCAAATTGGAAGGGGTCCCCATGGGACCCCTTCTTCTTTGCGAATGGACCCAAAACAATTTTTTCAGGGCAGATAGTGGTCCAATGGACCACTACCTTCCCTGAAAAAATACCGAAACTAAAGGTTTCGTTTTTTTTTTAAGTGCAGCTCGTTTTCCTTTAAGGAAAACGGGCTACACTTAAAAAAAAAAAACTGCTTTATTGATAAAGCAGTCACGAACATGGAGGTCTGCTGACGACAGTGCCTAGACTCGCTATGGGGCCGCAATTTGCGACCCACCTCATGAATATTAATGAGGTGGGTTATTGCGACCCCTTAGCGAGTCGCAGACGGTGTTCTGCATTGGAAATTGCGACTTGCAATTTGCGAGTCGCTCCGACTCGCAAATTGCAAGTCGCAATTTCCAACTTTGCTACATCTGGCCCTTGGTCTCCATTGGACTAGACTATGAGGTGGGATAGCGAGCAGCCAATTAAATTATGCCCTTTTTCTCTAGTTTGTATCTTTCTTCATTAATCTTCAAGATAGGCTCATGTTGATGCTCCTCTCCCATCTGCAGTTTCCTCAGAATTATTAACGATGTTAAAAACTACACAGCACACATTGAGCTAGTATTACTTCTTACCAGAAACTAAGGCTCATTGTTTAAAAATTGCAATATTTATCACAAAGAAATATGAAGTGAACAGTAGATTTCCACTGTGAGTTTTTAATACCATGATTAACAAAAACTGTTTGCAAAAACATTTAAGTAAAGTCAGCATAACATTTCAACACTGTGCTTCCGGAAAAATATTAAAACGTAGGCCTTTTTACTAATGCTAGTAGATGAAGAATAAAACATTTCTAATATTAGATTTACATCATTAGTTTTGCTTATTATTATTAATCATTTTCTGTCGGTATATACACTTCATCAAAATACATTTTCACAGTTATTTATTATTTCACATAGAATTCAATGTGGCGGACACCATGACAACCAAATTTTAAACATGCATGTTTTATTTTTCTAACATGTTTCTCTATTTAGGACTTTTAGTAAATTTTATTTATATGATTTCTTCACTCATTATTTTTATTAACAATGTTTGCCCTCTAACACAGGTCAAAATCAAATAAGGCCAACCAATTGTCTATACATAATGGCTTCCTTCACTGGAGATGCAAGGAGATTCAAGGAAACTGCTCTGCGTTGTTACTCGATAGGTGCAGTTGGAATTTGGCTCCATCACGTCTAATAAGTGAAAGACTTCAAAAAAAGTTGAAATGACTTGTTGCATTGTTTGTTCTGTCTATAGAGTTTTTGGTTTGTGGTGTATAATTAATGTATGTTATGTTTGTAATGTGTAAATAATCATGAATACCACGTTCTTTATTATTGCAAAATACAAACACCTTTGAAATACAAGAAACCAAGAATGTGGATTATTTTTTTTCCCATTTTTCCAAAGATGGGTTTAGTTAAAGAATTTCGTTGAAGTTATTTTGGAATTGTCGCCAGTGAGGAATTCATGTATTCGCCTGCATGCTTAATGTTAGGCTAATTGGTACCTGTTGTACTTTCCTTTACATATATAGATTTATAAAAGTCTCCTCACGATTACTCGCCTTAATCACTCTGGAACGTGACAGACAAGCAATCAGAAAGAGATGCTCATGACACACAGATAGATGTAGAAATATTGCATTAAATAGCACTACAATGTTGTGTGCACGGTGTATTTCATGTCTTCTCATGGCCCAGAACGGGTAGACATTTCAGTTTGGTAATCGCCTCCATGTTCGTGTAGGGCTTGCCTATAAGGGCAGACAGGTTGATATTCAAGTTCAGATCTGTGATTCTAAACGTTGCATCAAAATCGAAGTGTGTTTACCTGCCACTGAAGTTTGAATGGGAAGCACTTTGGTTCTTTGTTAAATATATGCAGTTCGCATGCGGTACGTTCTGAACCACAAAACGAATACCTGTCTTGGTATGTGAATACCAAATATAAAAGGACCGCTAAACAAGGCAAGCCAGCTTCTTCGATGTTAATGGTATATTTTATCTGGGTCTGTTGTGTTTGAGACCCTGTAAAATCCCAATTCTACAGGTGCCAATGCGAACACATTATATCTTGTTAGAAAAAGTAGAAATGTCGTGTTTAATGGTATCCCTCTATGAATATGTATTAGCAACAGCTTAATGTAAGCTACTTTGCATCAAAACAGGTCTTACTTTTGTGGTAGTAGACAGCTTGCATCTGTAATTACAGCACGTTACAATTTACTGTTGTTTTAAACCCTACTTGATATTAATTATACTCAACGATTATAGTGTTCAGCGGTAATTGTAGGGGAAGAGCTGCAAAGATGAGTTATTGTCCCAGTGTCTGGGTAGATTCATCTGCTGGCTATGAAACAGCAAGACAATAGGAGACCATTCGGAACTAAAGCTTTTATTGTGTTGCTATCACTTAAGGTCAAATTAACCATTTTCTGTTGAGGGTGACATGGGGTCAACCTCAATTATACATCCAATTATTTTGATCTAATGAATTTTGCGGCTTATGTGGACAAAATGGAACAACAAAGAGCATAACACATTCAAACCAAACTGTGTAATAAATCAGCCTTCATTAAGGGACAGTTTATGACACATTTCATGAAACATAGCACACAAATTACATCCCATTAATATGTTTACCCTTTTTGAGATTGAAGCTCTAAGCCATCTTTAATATTCAGAAACAGAAAATAGGGATGTCACAAAAGGCGAAGCAGGTATTTATGTGTTTTGCCTGTTAAGAAATGAGTACAGTAGGACGACGATGCTATGCGAGACCAGGGTCGGCTTTAGGGCAGTACGAGCGGGTGCTGATCTGAATTCGGGGTGCGCTGATCTCAGGGGGGCGCTGTGTTTAGCAATAACTTAGTGCCAGATGTAGCAAAGGTTTTTCCCCATTCTGTGTCTATGGGAAAAAGTGTTTGTACATATGGCCCTTAGAAACGTGCGTTTTAAAAGCATCTGTTGAAAAGTTCTATGTGTGTCCAGCCTTCAAGAAGCAATTAAAATATCAAGATACCTCTTGTGATTAATATTCCTGCTAGGGAGAGAGATAGGAGTTTTGTCCAGTGGCAGTTTTGACTCATATAAAGCAGCCCAGAGGAGAACTTCATTTTGTGTGGATAGCTGAGTGGATGAGTAAAGCCAGCCATTGCAAGGCTTTAAAACAAATGAATATATGTGAAAGTGGGGCTATGAAGAGATCAGGGGCACATTTGCCGGGTGGTAGTGAGAGAATCCGAGGAGGTGGTCATGGAGTGGGGGACGCCAAAAAAGACTGTCGCACAGGGCGCCACCAGCGCTCAAGCCAGCCTGTGCAAGACTCTCCATTTCTTATCTCTGCTGTAAGAGGGGACGTCGCCATTGCTAAGACCGGGTGGTGACATACTAGAAGATTGTGAAAACAAAATATCCTATGGCAAGCGCATCACTCAGAAGGCATTATGTGCAAAGCATTAATAAAAAATAAGATAACAAGCAGATACAAATTATAATTAAAAGTAATAATTTCCATGATAAGCTGAACTACACGGTCACTAAAAACGTGTAGAGATGATACTCAGGGGCATATTTATGATGCCCCTAGAGCCACCTTCCACCACATTTGCATAATATTTTGACGTGAATGTAGCATTAAGATGGCATTTCCCACGTGCCATATTGCGCCACTTTATAAACCCTTGAACCACAGTATGCCTGTGCCAGGCATACTGTATTCAAGGGGGTGTTCCCACATAATGAGGCCCAGAAAAATGGTGCAGTGAAATTTTGTAGATTTCACTGCTCGATTTTTTACGTCATTATTAACACCTGCCTAAGGCGACCTCCCATTGAAAACAATGGGCCTCCTTGTGCTTTGCTGCATCAGCTGCATAAAGTATGGCGCTAATCCAGCAAATCGTAATAGTAGCACCCTAAATTATGACCCTAATGTGGACACGACCTCCATGATGCACGGTACTGTAAATACGGCACACACATGGTTTTGTTAGGGGGCTGCAATGGAGTGCTGGAAAAGTGGCACATCATAAATAATGCACCAGTTTTCCATAAATATGCCCCCCAGTTTTTCAATCAGGAAATGTTTGTAGAAAAGGCAAAAGTACATGGAAGAGAACATGATAACTCTTTTCTGTGGTGGAAAGAGCATACACTGACAGTTTCTAAGATGTCTTTCAATGAGATTGAAAAATATCCAAGCCTGCAAACCACTTCCAAACTGATGACAGTGACTGACTGTCCTTCGGGGTTTCTCCGTTTTCCAGCACATTACTTATCGTAACTTAAACAGAGTTAAGTGCTACTGCATCCTTTCACTAATTTATCCATAGAGGAGGTCACCACGAGGACCCTAAAATTTTACTGATAGTGCAGGTACCAAGAGGGTGGTATTACTGAGGATAATGAAAAAACACTGAGGGCCCTCCTCAGCCGAAACGAGCAATAACTAGCAAAATCTAAAATACCAGGTCTGATTCAGCAGGATATTCCGCGCTGTCCCTGGAATATTCAGCAGTTGCGTCTCTGGGTCACAAAAACATTGCTCTTTAAAGATACCACAGACCTCGCACTTCCACCAGGTCGTTAAATTTAATTATTTGCTCCATCAGTATTACCAGGCCACTTGTGTTAAGGGTCTGATTTGAACTATGATAGATAGCCCGCCATCCCCGTTGAAGGACTGCTCACCATAATCAAGAATTCCATGCCTTTTGCTCAGGGACCACTGTGGCTTCAATGAATCTGCCAGTTCAATGGATGCACTGTAGGCACAGCTGAATGCCAAGTGGGCCACATGCTTTTGCCCCAGTAGGGCATTCCAGTTTGGGTTTTTCAAGCTACCTGCAAAGCAGCAGTTTGCTTGAGAAAGGGATTTATTGTGACCTTTTATTTACAGCGGACTGTCATGGGAAAGTTCACTCAAAATGCATCGTCTTTCTTCTTCACTGTGCAGCTTGACATTTTGTGTGAGGACCCGTTTGCCTCCCCTGCTGGTGGTCTTATGGGCATATTTATACTCTGTTTGCACCAGATTTTAGTCATTTGTTTTTTGCAAATCCGGTGCAAACTTCAAATTTATATTTTGACGCGAAACCCATCTAGCGTCAAAATTATGGTGTTAATGCCATTTTTTGGATGCGTTAAACCTCCTTGCGTCAATGACATGCAGGGTAGGCATTCTCGTCCAAAAAATGACAAAAAAACACTCTAGTGCCATATTTATCCACCTGGGCAAAAAAGACGCAAGGATGGGAGGCGGACCCAAAAAATGACTCAAACACCGATTTGCATCAAACTTTAATGTCTGGGTCTTGGCAGGGGTTAAAATGGGGCAACCACACCACTACCTAATGAAAACACACAGAAGCAACATTACAACCCACAGTAGAAGATGGATGTGACACTGATACAGCTTGCTAGACGGCGCAGAGGACAGCAACAACTCCAGCAATCACCACCACCACAACGTGGCCCACAAAGGCAAAAAGAAGGCAGGAGAGGCTCTTCAGAACCAAGACAACACTCCTTGGCCTCAGGGACCTGGACATTATTAGGACTTCTAGATTGAACTGGCAAGCCATAATACACCTGCTGCACCACATTGAGCTGCACATTGCAGCCAGCTTGCAGACCCCACACAACATACCACCTATAACAAAGCTACTTGCTGTCCTGCACATGCCGGCTAGTGTCTCCTTCCAAACAACGATTGCACTGGTTGGTGGTGTCTCACAACTGTCGTTCTCTGCATTCCTGCCAAAGGTCTTAGGTGCCATCATCTCCCTGCCGCCCTGCCACATCCAATTCTCCAACACCCGGCAAAAGCAGCAGTAGAACAAACAGGGGTCCTATCAAATCCATGGCTTCCCACATGTGCTTGGTGCAATGGACTGCACCCATGCCCGGCTTGTACCACCTGCAGCAACAGAGCACTAATACCGGAAGTGCAAGCACACGCATTCTATTAATGTGCAGGACATATTGAACCACCGCGGATTATTCATAAACATTTTGGCCATGTATCCTGGGAGTGTCCATGATGCCTACATATTCCAGCACAGTATGATCAATAAACAGTTCCAGGATGAACAATTTGGAAATGGCCTACTTTTGGGTAAGTCTACAAATCTAGTAATGTACTCACAACACCCTAAGCCTGTCGTACACACAAGACATACACCACTACAGTAACATATGGTCAGGGTAACACACATGTGCAGGTGATAACACATATGCAACATGCTGCAGTACAGCACAATCAGTGCACAACACCAATACACACACCCACATGTATGTAACACACCCACAACTTGCCAGGCACACCACAGGAGGGACAGGTGCAGATATACCCTTTGAAAACAGAATAACTACACCAACCACTACAAGTGGCCTCAGGCTGCCCACAATGTACACATCACACACACTACACCAAACAAACAATAGCACAGTCACATCAAGGGCATACACCATGCCCATGTCATGTAACTTCCAAATAGGCACAGATGTCTCAAGTCATGTCGTTCTAATCACTGCCAGAACAAATATCAAACACCACACATCTTGCGCCAATACCTACTGCATCTCATCAACACATACCTAACTTACCTGTAGTGTGCAGAGACAACTGCCTGACGCAGTGGCTCACACACATAGGAATACAAGATCAATCACCAACACATACCATGTGCCAGATGTGTTAGAAGTGGAACTACAGTCACTGTAGTGCAACCTCACATGCAACACTCATTGACTCACAACACCATCATGTCTGTACCAGATATAAGAAATGGCCTAACAAGGGGCAGATACACAGTCAGACAGTGCAGATCATGGATGTCATAGTGGGACCCAGTAGGAGACAAGAGGACATCACTGATCTCACATGCACTGTGCCAAGAGACATATTGCTAAGTAGCTAAGCTACATCCCATAGCCTGCACTGTGCATTTGTCGTCAGTAGAAATGTGCAGTATTGTTTTGGAAGATAGGAGATACACTGTTAGTTATGTTGATCATTCAGTGACAATGGGATACACACCCTTGGACGCCTCATGGCTGACACTAACATTACCTGCCACTCTGGAACACCAAGGAAACACTGTTATAGCCCACAGTTCCATAGTCACGGCCTACACTGTATGTAAATCTTGGCAGATGACCATCTCTACATTACTTTAGGCCACATTCTAAATTGGCCACCCTCCTATGCTGCATGTAGCGTGTAAGGGGTGTGTAATGTTTGTCACTACAAGATACACAGCATGAAGGTGCAGACTCACATGTTGCTGTCCCCTAAAACCTGAGGAAGTGCCAACAAAAAAATACCACCCAAGGGGTGCAGTATGCAGTTTGCAAATAGGAGGTAGACCACGCTGTGAACTCAGATGAATGTGGCACAAATGCATGCTGCACACGGCTGCACACACAGAAAGAGCCAATTGGCCATCAAAAAAGCATATGTGTAGGGTGGTGTACCGTACAGCACAGATACATCCACCTCCACCTGGCAGATAGCCGAATACCCTGGTGTAAGGTAGGTAGCGTTGGTGCACGGCTACACATGTGACACTGGTGCAGGGGACATGGTCATCCTTGCATTGTTGAAATGTTGCAGGTCACATCAGCCAATTTAGGGGACAATTTGTGCATTCACACTAACCAGTTTCATAGGCCCTAAGTGTCACACCTCATCAGCAATGACACATGTCAAAAGAGATAGGATGTCCAGGCACTGTAATGCCACCATGTTGCCACCACATCTGACCCTATTGTGTTGTCAGGATGTGTCATGTCCCCTCTACTTATAGCACACTGATACAAAAGTGCACTACAAAACTCATGGTACATACAGAGTTTGGAATCCAAATCAAGTGTTCTAGGTCCTTGACCCATACACAGATTGTCATGTCCAACAACCTAGTGCTGAGGAAAGATCACACAAGGTTAGGAACTCACACCAAAACACAGATACATATGAGCCACAACCAGATCCAAATATCAACCGCCATGCTACATGACTTACCCTTTCAAGTCCTCACAATGTTTTACTTCTGTAAACTATTGCAGCAGATGTGGGTTACGGCATACAGCCATGGATAATGACCCCATTTCACAACCCAAGCACAGCAGCAGAACGTGCATTTAATGAGGGACATCGGAGGACACGGACCATTGTGGAGAGGACATTTGTCATCCTGAAGTCCAGATTCAGGTGCCTGGACATCACAGGAGGCAGCCTTCTATATGCCCCAGAAATGGTCTGCAAGATCATATTGAACTGTGCCATCCTGCACAACATATGTGTACAGATGAACGTAGCATTATATGAGCAGGTTGATGACCTGCCTGAGGAGGAGGAGGAGGACGATGGTGGAGAAGTAAATGAGGGGGAATACAACAACACAGCTGCTGGTATAGTGCGCAGACTACAAATTGCACAGAACTTCTTCACATAATCATCATGTAACTCACCTTGTAAATTTTGTCAGCAAACATCTCACTCGTCCACACAATCTGGCTTTGGTGTCTTTAATCTCTCCAACATATCCCTTAGGGTTATCAGTCTAACCTCAGGGAGCATGTCACAAATACAAATCTGAAGAGTACTGCAGCAACATCACATGTGAAGTGTAAGAGTGAACTGCTACCATCACACACATCACAATTAGCCCCATCACTTGAATGTGACAACTGAAGGACACAGTTTATGAACCACTACATATAATTTACATCAATGTTGCCATCTTGTATAACACTAGCACATCACACACGACAACAACATGTCTAATAATTAACTGAACAAGGGGTCCACACATGAGGCAGTGGATGTCAAAATATGGTGGGACGGTAATGTTTGAACTGATCACTAACACAACTCAGTGTGAGATTTGCAATGGCTACATGGGGCATGTGTGACAAGTTGGGGACATCATTGGTGACAATGCCCAACATGATTAGCCCAGGTATGACAAGCAATGGGAGAAATGGAGCATGCACAGAACATCCATGGAAATCACACCTGCCACTGCCATGATACCCAATCCTGTCAAGGGGAACACATGACCTCACACTTTGCACGGACATGTCTATGGAATGCACATGAGAATGGATAAGAACATATGCAGCTCGGACTGCATGTCCACCACAAAGTAATTGTAATACAAAGCAAAATGTTAAGATTTTTAACTGGCTATTGTGTTCAATACATGAAATGGTAGGAATGTAGGTAGAGTGTGTCAATCACAGTATGTAGCAAAGATGTATGCATGTCAGACATATGTGTAGTCCACACACAAGTCATCCATATACTCAAGATCAACAAATGGAGACATTTGTTGCATAACAGTTGCAAATTTGCTAGCATCAGCCATCAACAACAATTCCTGAGCTGTGAATTTTGCATGAAATCTGATGCTCTGTAAGACACCTACACACAGCACACATGTGAACACAAATCAAAATCACATACCATGTAGCTTGCATAGTACTGACTACCATACATATGTGGATACACTTGTCACACATACAGACATATGCATGACGTGTATACATTTGCATGCTGCTGATTCTGTAACACACACATTGGTGTAACACAACAATCACACACAAATCACATTGTACAATGGTCTACCGCATGTAGCTATACACAAAATGCCATACTGCAGCCCAGCACATACAATTATTATTTTGAAACAGGGTGCATACATCAACAAATCTCAATCACGATTAGAGTGAAAAAAAGACACAAATGGGTCGGAAAGATCTACAAATGCAAACTACATGGCCCATGGGCCCTTAGCGTATTTTCCACCTTTGCACTCCTCAGTGCTGATTTACTGCCAAATTGACACAAAAGCAGATTAGGATGGATGATGACAATGTGTCACATTTAAGTGGTTCCCCATGCACGAGCAGAGAGTCATATCTTGTAAGGCTTCTGGCACTCAGTGGCCAGCATTGTGTAAACAAGGTGATGACAAGCCACATGTAGCTCCTTATGTGACTCAGATGTGTATGTAATGGCCCTGGAACACACCGTCATTCACACAACAAAGTTATGCACCATTTTCTTGACAAATTGGGGCATCCCTGTATTGTTATGTACATGTAGCAATATGTGGGCATTTGCGTCCCAGCATGGTGCCAATAATCTTGTAGTCAACCTACGTGACAACTAAATGGAATGTGAAAGGCGTGCATGCAGGTCAAATAGAATTGTGTGCTGGCATGGTTATGGGTGTGTGAGGAATGGTATTGGCTGATCAGGTATTGATGGGTGTCTACACCTGGACACATGAATGTAAAGTGAGAGACCTATGGATACCAACTTCATATTTTGTCATCACCAAAATTGTGATCCACCCCCTGACTCCATGTATGAGTGGGCATGCATTGGTGGATGAGCTGGACAGTTGAGATGTTGATCTGAATGGCCATACCCCCTGGGGTACAGAGGGTGGGATCAACAAATGTGTAGGTAGATGTGATGGTCACTGTGTAGGTGACAGTCCTTTTGATCAGTCTTATATGTGTACCTACCAACACTGAACCCTAATGGTAAACAACATCATCCCATACTCACAATAACAGCATCAAGTTCCAGGTGATGTATGTTTGAAAATGTGACACTTAAGAAGAGGAATAATGGCCCTGATCAATGTGAATTTGACGCTGCCTTAGTATTGTCACACATGGTGCAAAGTCTAAGCACATCTGAATTTGTTTGTTACCTAATCTTGTTGTGGATGGCTAGCAGTAAAGGAAATGGTGCTAAGGCAGCGTTGTCATTTCATCCATCAGGGCCATTGTACCATCTGGATGGTTTCATTGTTGAAAGTAAGCTGATTTACTGTACATATTCCACACAATGCTGACACTGATGGTTGCCTGTCTCATTTTTACAGCTGCCAACATGAATGAGAACCAACTCAACGTGCGTTTCAGAAGAGGGCAGTGCACTATAGGCACATTTTGTCAGTGGAATCTGGGTTCATGAGGAAGGCACACCGTTATCGCTCGGAGCGATCCACTGGTGAGAGGGAGGCATTCAGCCCAGGGGGACCCACACTGCCCACACAGGTCAGACTAAGCACAACTGCTGTGCAGGGGCCCACAGCTGCCAATGTCACCATTGCTCCAGCTGCTGTACCCACAAATAGCATGACACAGCCACCCACATCAGTTATCTTCGACATGAGTGCCATAAAAGATCTTCAGAGGGATGTACAACTGGTTCTCCAAACGTTGGACTCCATTGAGCAGGAGGTGGCCAAGAATAGCAAGGCCCGCAAGAATATAAAAAAAAGACTCAAAAAGGCCAATCTCTGAATGAAATTATGTCACTCCTCCCAAATTGGCTCTCCCTCCTCTTTTTCCACTCTTTTTTGTGGGTATTAGCAGGTTAGTTGTAGGTTAGAATAGGTTAGTGGGTTAGTTAAGATGAGTAGGTTTGGGGGGTGGGTTTACTACTTTCTATATTTTACTATGTGGGCGGGTGGGTGTCAGGTGATGTTTGGGCTTTTATATGTTTGTTAAAAAAAAATACAAAAAAAAGTACAAAAAATCCATATTTGTCTAGTCATAATTAGTGAATGTGTAGTTTACTGTATGTTGTCCTGCATGTGTCCTGTGATATAAGGGCTGCAAATATTTAGAGTGTGTAGATAAACATGTAAGGTAAGTGTGACATAGAGTAGTTAGGGTCTGTTGTGGGTTATGTGTAGTTAGGATAGGTTATATTACAATAGGAGTTAATTATTATTGTGTAATTGATTTATTTATCATAATAAATGTTATTGGGTACTTCCTTACTTCACCTGTCATATGCTTGGGTCTCGGGGTCTTCCCATGGGTGTACTGTGCAAATTGTGTGTTGTCCTGCAGACTCCATCCTGCATCCAAATCCCTCTCTTGACATTTTAAACACCTCCTTATGACTGAGCTGTCACATTGGCAGCTACAACACATCTACTTACCTGTGCACCTGCCACAAAGTGTTCCCACCACTCAAGCTGACTATTTGACCATGTATACGACAGGATAGGTGTGGGAATTCAGCATAACATTGTACGTGTTTTGTTTTGGGATGTTGGTCACTGTGGGACATGTTACTACTGCCTACATATCATTCCTATCCTGCTAAACTGACCAGTGGCAAAAATGGTTGAGTTTGTGTCCCTCTGTTTCACACCAATGTGTTCTAGTGGTACTCCCAGCTTACAAAATTGCCCGATGACTGTTTCACACCCACTCTTGCAGTATGCATTGTTTTGTATTGTATTGTAATCATATTTATATAGCACTTACTACCCCTGATGAGGCATTGAAGCGCTTTTCGGTGAGTAGCATGCTACTCGGGAACCCAACAAGAATTAGTGATGGATTAGTATCGGGAAATAATGAGTACAGTTTTAGTATTATTATGAGTTAATTTGAGCCACCGATATGAGAGTTTGTTAGTTAGATTGACTGGAGTAATGGAGGGGTGGAGGAAGAAAGATACCCAGAAGTGTTAATTGGGAGTGTATCCTTAATTTACTCAACCCAAAGGCTTGGGATGAGTAAAGGGGGATGGAGGAGGGAAGAGTATGTGGAAGGGTTAGGGGGAGCATAGTAGCAGGATGACATAAATGCGGGAGAATTTAGTAGGGTTGTGTGGGAGGTCATGATAGTAGAGTGAGGTTTGGTGAGTTAGATGTGGAAGCGGAGGGAAGAGCTTAGGCAGAGATATTTAGGATATGAAAGTAGTAGAAAGGATTTGGGAAGAGTCAGAGTGAGAATGGAGGATAGTTTGATAGAGACATGACATATGATGATGGGTAGATAAGTGTGATAAGATGAGAGCAGGAATTCATAGACATCTAGTATAACAACCCACCCAGGAGCCATGCAATGACCCACGAACATGCCAAGCACAGAAACAACATATACACATACATATATACATATATAAATATCTATACATACATACACACATGAATACACACACATATGCACATACAATACATAATTAGAACCATGGGTAAAATATACTTAGTCAAACAGGTTTAAAGAGTGTGTGTGTATTTTATTGTTATGACATAGTAGCAATACATATGTTCTAAAGAAACTATATATAACTAGAAATATACACATAGGGGGTCATTCTAACTTCGGCGGGCGGCGGAGGCCGCCCGCCAAAGTTCCCCCGCCAGAATACCGCAGCGCGGTCAAATGACCGCCGCAGTAATTCTGACTTTCCTGCCCAGCAGGAAAGCACCAGCAACGAGGAAGCCGGCTCCGAATGGAGCCGGCGGAGTTGCTGGTGTGCGACGGGTGCATTTGCACCCGTCGCGATTTTCAGTGTCTGCCAAGCAGACACTGAAAATCAATGTGGGGCCCTGTTAGGGGGCCCCTGCAGTGCCCATGCCACTGGCATGGGCACTGCAGGGGCCCCCAGGGGCCCCACGACACCCGTTCCCGCCAGCCTGGTTCTGGCGGTGAAAACCACCAGAACCTGGCTGGCGGGAAGGGGGTCGGAATTCCCATGGCGGCGCTGCTTGCAGCGCTGCCGTGGAGGATTCCCTGGGGCAGCGGGAAACCGGCGGGAAACCGGCGGGAAACCGCCGGCTTCCCTTTTCTGACCGCGGCTTCACCGCCGCGGTCAGAATAGCCCCAGAAGCACCGCCAGCCTGTTGGCGGTGCTTCCTCCATCCCCTACCCTGGCGGTCTGGTAGGAATGACCCCCATAATCTGAAGAAAATATTTATCAACGTAGGCATATGCAGTTCATAGTTGTTTGAATATGGTGGTTATGAAGGAAAGAGCCAACTCTTGAGTAGTTTTCTGAAGACAAGAAAGTTATCTGTGGCTCTTATAGTTGGGGGTGATGAATTCCATAGTTTGGCTGCTTGAACGGAGAAAGATGTACCACCTATAGTCTTTTTCTTGTATGGTGGTGTTATAAGGCGGGTGCCAATCTTGAGCGGAGGTTTCTTTGTTGGATGTATTTGGTTATTTTGTTTCTGATAAGTGGTCCTGTTCCATGTATAGCTTTGTGGGTGGTACAAAGCAGCTTGAAAGTGCATCTTCTGGCAACGGGTAAACAGTGTAGTGCTCTCAAGGCAGGTGAGATGTGGGCTTGCGGCTTTACATGTAATAGTAGCCTGGCAGCGGAATTCTGGATATGTTGTAGTTTTTTCATAACAGATAGAGATGATCCATGGTAGAGGCCATTGGCATAATCCAGTTTGGACAGTACAAGCGAGATAGTAGCTTGCACCTTGTGTGGAAATCCGAGGTGGGGGAAGATGCGTCGTAAAGTCTTCAAGGCGATGAAGCTTGTCCGTGCTAATTTTTCCACTTGGGCATTCATAGTTAACTTAGAATCCATGGTGATTCCTAGGTTTTTAACTTCCTTGGATAATTGAGGAGGTGGTCCGAGATCGTCAGGCCAGATGCACAGAGGGTCATAACTTTTCCAGTCACCACATATGGGTATTTCTGTTTTGGAGGTATTTAGTTTGAGATGGCTCCAGGTCATCCACTGATCAATGGCTCTGAGGCAACTGAAGATTTGTGAGTTTTCAATGTTTTTGGGGCATTCTAATTTAAGTAGTATTTGTGTGTCATCTGCATAGTTGTAGCATGTGAGATGGAAATCATTGATCAGTTCTGGTAAAGATATCATGTAGATGTTGAAAAGCAAAGGTGAGATGATTGACCCTTGGGGGACCCCTACTTTTGTGAGGTAGGGTTTGGACGAGAAGGGGGCGAGTGGATGATATTCAATCTTTTTTGAAGATAGGAAGTAATCCAGTCGAGAGCAATCCCTTGTATGTCGCCTTCGTGGAGTCTTTGAATTAGGGTGTCATGGTCAACCATATCAAAGGCAGCTGAGAGGTCCATGAGAAGTAGTGCAGCAACTCCATTTCGGTCGACTGTGTTTTTAAGATCATCCCAGATTGCTATGAGTGCCGATTCAGTGCTTCTTCCTGGGCGGACTCCAGTTTGGAAATCTGAAAGTATAGAATTGTCTTCAATGAATTGTGACATCTGGGCGAAAGCTGTTCTTTCTATCAATTTGCCCAGGAAAGGTCCATTTGTGATTGGTCTGTAGTTGTTGGGGTCTTGCGGGTCTAGGTTTGTTTTCTTTAATAAAGGTCGTATGTATGCCCTTTTCAGGTCTACAGGAAAAGTTCCTTAAGTTAAAGAGTTGTTGATGATTCTTCTTACAGGTGTGGCAGCAGAAGTAGATAGAAGAATGTTCTTGAAGATTTGTGGTGGGCAAGGGTCAGAAGGGCAGCCAGAAGGTCTGCTTGCTTTGATCAAATCCATAAATTCATCCTGGGATATTTGTTTGAAGGACCGTAGAGGTTGGGTTGCTTTATTCTTAGAGGGTATTTTAGGAAAGGGGTTGGTGCTGATTGTTTTCATCTGTTTTAAATAGGAGTCCAATGTGTCTGCCTTGATTGTGTAGTGAGTTGCCAATTTGTTTGTGAAATCTTGAGTAGTGGAATGACTTCCTTCCATGCATGTAGGTTTTCGAAATTCATTGAGAATTTTATAAAATTCCTTGGTTGTACATTGAGCATTTTGAATTTTGTCTGAGTAGTACAATTTTTTTAGCTTTTTTGATTGATGATTTGTATATCCTGTTAAGTTTGTGTAGCTGCAGTTTGTCTTGACCGTTGTTTGTTTTGAGCCAGGTCTGCTGCAACTTTCTGATTTGTTGCTTTATCTTTTTAAGTTCTGTGTTTCTCCAAGGTGTTGGTTTTCTTTTGTTGTGTTTAGTTTTTCTGAGTGGTATTAGGATATCAAAAGCTTCCTGTAGCCACTCATAAAGTTTGGGCACATAATTAATTGTATCTAGATCTGTGTTGGCTGTTAGTTGTGTTTCTAAGTCATCCAAATTGAGTTTGCTCCATGGTCGATAGGTGTATGTATGTACGTAGTTGTGGGGTGTGTTGATTTGTGGAGTTGTATTTCGTGAAGTTATCAAATGGTGGTCTGACCAAGTGATTGGCGTGATGCTATGAATAGTAACTAGTTCAGGCTTAGCAAAAATGACATCTAGGATGTGACCAGCGATGTGTGTGGGAGTGTGTACAATCTGATGTAGGTTCAATGCGACTAGGCCAGTGGTGATAGCTTTTGGATGGGGCATATTGGGTTTGTCAAACCAAATGTTTACATCCCGAAGAATGCATAGGTTGGAGTATAGTGTAATAAGGTTTGAGACTGTGTCCAGAAAAGCATCTGGGAATGTGGAGTTGTTAGGTGGAGGTCTGTAAAGGAGGAGAAAGTTACAGGAGGAAGTTGGAGTAGGGTGGCATCTGGTAAGGAGGGCTTCACAACCTTGTATGGAGATGTTGTCTGTTTTACTGAGGTTCAATGCCTGTTTGAATATAATAGCCAGTCCACCTCCTCTCTTGCCTATACGGTTTTGTGTGATGGTTTGATAGCCTGGAGGAACGGCTTCATGCAACACTGGGTCCATGTCATCTCCCAACCAGGATTCAGTTATGAATTGTAATTCAGGTTGTGTGTCTGTGAGCAGTTCGTAGATGTGGTGCTTGTTTTTTTAGAGTGATCGAGCTTTTTTGAGCTGGCAGTTTAGAAAAGGTGTGTTAGTGGTAGTGTTGTTTTGTTTAGGAGAAGGGTAAGTAGTAAAGTGTGAGCTTGAAGCAGGAGTGTTGCTAGTTGTGATAACTGTTTGAGGCTCACAATAGTCTTGCTTTTTAATATAGTGTTCCTCTTCCAGCAGGTTAAGGAGGCATTTTGTTGGGTCTGTGTGTGTGGATGGTGAACTTGGTGGCTGAGAGAGCCATGAAGAGTGTACTGTTTTTTGTAGGGTAGTCTTATTATGTAATAGACAAGGGGATGTGAGGTTGCTAAGAGTGGCATGTTTTTTATTTTGTTTGCATTTGTTTAGTGTGGATGGAGTATGGGTTAGGGGTGGTGGAGGAGCATGTGGATCATGATGTAAGGCTCTAAATTGTGCAATGGAGGAGAGGCGAGTGAATGAAAGTTGCTGGGTTGGGGGGCTTGTGGTAGGTGTTTGTGAAGAGTGAGAAAGTAGGGGTGGAGATAGGGCGGAATTTGTATTCTTTTTGTAGTCCTGAGGGTGGGAGTGGGTATGACGATAAGTGTAATGTAAGTTTGTGTTGCTTTGAAGTGCTGATGTTTGTGGTCGGTATTGTTTTTGTGGAATAGTGAGATGTGATATTGGTGTAGTTGTTTTTGGTGGGGGATTTGTATGTGAGTTAGTGCTGGTGAGTGGAATTTGAGTGTTAGATGGGGTGTTGATGTGTTTTGGAGATGAATGTATGAGATGTGTAAGAGGTGATGGATGTGTGCCAGGGGAGTTAGTGTTAGTTGCGATGACTGGAAGAGGTAATATGTGTGGTGGAGTGAAATGTGGGGATTGTATGGTTGTGTGTAATTGGTGAAGAGAGGGAAAGGGTGTTTGTAGATGGTGTGTTTGAAGGCAGGGTTTGGGCATTGTTATGATTTCATGTGGGCTGTGTGGAGCAAACAGCAGATAGTGTAGTGAGTGTAGCATACATATTTTCAGAATATATCACATTTATTGTAGGGGATGAGGCCAACATCAACTTACAACATGTAGGTACCATGTGCATAGATATGTGCCCACATATATATGCACTCTTGTACTGACACTCTGTGAGACATGTTACCCACATCACAAACACTAGGTATAGTAGAAGTGTCACAACACACATAAACATTCTGGTTGTGTAGGTGGTGTTTATTTATAAGTGTAACAGTGCAAAGTATATACAATGTCCAGGTCTGTGACCCTATTTGTGAAATCCATCCAATTGGGACACAACACAAGTCCAGGGCTGAGGGACATGTCACAGGACATGTTTGGTAAAGTGTCTTTCAGTGCAGGAGTACATAAATTGCCAAATGGAAAGTTAGGGACAATAGTAGTCCATACCAGAGAGGTCACTAGTGTGTTGAGGTGCAGTGCATTTCTGTCAGAGTGCCAACACTGGCATGATGTCAAGCACAGGACTAAGAAAAACATTGCCCATGTGGCATTGGCTGGTGCTACAGGGAACTCCTTTGGGTGAAGATGATCTGTTCCACATCTTCATCCTCCGATGTGTGTGGTGCCTCCTCTACCCTAGATGGGGTAGTAGGGAGGTAGAAGGGGCCACACACACCTCAGTGGTTGCAGATGTGGGCTCCCAATTCACGGCAGCTTCCATCTGTGGCACTGCATATGGCATCACTGCAGCAAGGAGGAGCTGCTGTTTTTTCAGTATAGCTGCAAAATCCCTGCAGTAGGCAGCCATGTCTGCCCTGAGGGAGACCAATTCTCAGTGCATGGAGCCCTTATTGTCCTCATGGCACACTTCTATCAGTTTGTGGCCTCTCCCTCATGGCAGCAGCTATGTCCCTCAGACACTCCTGGACTCCACGCATTGGGGAGTGTGTACGTCGGTTGGCTGCAGTCTGTTCTGTTGCTGTAACCATGCACATCTGCATCACCTCAAGGCTGGCTGCCATTGTTTGCATCCCCACCCACACCTCCTTGGCCAGGTCCCGCTGAACTCCCACCACTGTCCTCTCAACCTGGTGCCTGTGTCCTGGGAGTCCTCTGCTGTGTCGGTGCTGGCAGGTCGTTCTCTTGGGGTGGTAAGTGGGGCCTGTGGGATGCCTACTAATTCAACTCTCCTCCTTGTAACTGGAGATGATGTCTGCATGTTCACAATGACTTTTTGGAGGGTCTCTTGGCTGATAGTTGCCAGCTGGTCATCCAGGTCAAGGGTACTCCAGGACAGGCAGATCCATAGGAGAGCCATTTCCCTCTGCAATGAAATGGTGTAAAATCAGTCTATCTGTGTTATGGCAGTTGACAAGTCACTTCACTGACTTGATAATTGAGGCTCATTGTCATTATAGGCCCATGTTGATGTTGAAGTGGTGCAGCACGGTGCTGTGCAATGATAATCAGCGCCACACTGCTTCACTTTGGTGACACAAGATTGCACTGCATGCAAGTGATTATGGGACACCCCTGTGTTGTCCCCATACTGGTGCAAGATTCAGCTGCCAGCGTAATTGTAGGCATCCTTGCACCATTGTGCAAGGATGTATGCATTGAGGGGTGTGACTGTTAATGTGTGTGAAAGTGTCCCTTCATGCACATCAACAATCAACAATGGCACTCTGGCACTTCTGTGTGAGTTGTAGAATGCAGCACACTCGGAAGAACCAAATCTTCATTTACATATGATTGTTTATGTGCATGGAGTTACACCTTCACGGTCTTAAACAATAATTTCTGCCATTTTGCTCTTCCTATGCATGCTGCAGATTGCAGCAGACATAGGAATTTAGAAATGAAGGAGGTACAAATGTATTCCTCCTCATTGCACCCTGCTAATGCCACCCCTGGGGCTGGCATAATAGGTTTGGCCCTACCGCAAGTGTACAATATTCTATTCATCTGAGGCAGCATTGAAATATATTGTGTGTTGCTGTGGCACACCCACAGCAACACCCATTGCACCACCTCCCACGCGCTGTCATGATCAGGTGCCTACGTATTTACAAGGTGACATAATGCCATAAAAAGTGTACTAACGCTACCTTGTTAATTCAATGCAGTGCTTAGCGCCACTGGATCATCACTAAGAGTGATGCTCCAGTGGCGCTAGGGGCCTATGATGTACCCACTATTTCCAATGGATTGTTCCAGTACATCATAGCTGCAGTCTACAGCCCTATGCCCAACCTGCATGTCACATGAATGGAAGCCCAGTTGCCACAAATGGCTACGTCATATCTTCTAAGTGTGTTTTCTATCCTTATTCTGTCTTGTGGCCTCTTATCTTGTTCTACCCTTGCTTTGCATCCATTTGCATGGTGTCACCTTGCAATGTGTGTTGCTGTGCTCATGGAACAGCACCACACATGACAATTTTCACCTGTCCCAGTCTTACATGTTTCACATACACCCATGCTGTGCTGAGACCTTGCACCACCCCAGGGATGGCTAGTCACGGCACTGTGCTCTTGTTGCCATTGATGTTGTGATCTGTGTTTGTGTGCTACTTTGCATGGCACTCATGGACCTGGCAGAGTACTGTTTCTACTGCTGTCAGATTAGGTTGTTTACCTTACTGAACACCTATATCCTCCCCCTCAATGCAGCTCTCCTTGCACTATGAAACATGAGTGCAGCATGGTGACAGTACAGCTCATGTGACAAAAGCTCAGGTTTGAACCCAGGGATGGTCAATATGGGTATGAAATTTCTGCACATCATTCTGTTTGTGATGGTGCCTGATGGTAAATGTGTCTATGGACATTGGCAGTTCTGAGGAGTAGTACACTGGTCAATTTGGTGCCCGAGGTTCATATTTCATGTGAAACAGTCCAAGGGGCACCTGACTCCCACTGTGTAATTGTTCAACCCCTACAGCACAGGTGGTGGTGGCAACTGTTGTAAATGTGTAATGCCCCTTGGGCCAATGGTCTGGACATGGCAGGTTACCAGCAGCTGAGGGAATAGCTGTGGCATCATTCCTGTGACACCAGACCTGTGATACGTTCAACACTACCCTCTAGGTGTCTTTCCAAATTCCCTCTAGCCTTTGCATGGCAATGTAACCCTCATTAAATGGTTGTTGGTGAAGTGGTGTGGTGTGCCCCTGGGTGGCCCTACACAGCCCATGTACTTGGCATGGGCAGTGCAGGGTGTCCCATACCTTGGCTCTTTGCCCTTTCCACTGCCTGATTTGCAGGGCTGGTGTCCTGTTACAGCCAATGCAGGCCACAACTGGCACTGACTCCATTTGATCCATCTATATTGTCTAGTGTGTGCCCCACAGAGCTACCATGTGCAGACATATTACCAGCCGCCATCCCAACATGTGACTCATACTGCCAAGTGCAATGGGTACACTGCACTGGCAGTCTTACCAACACCAGGCTTGCCCATGCACCATCCCCCACCCGTTGATGTGGAATTAACCGCCATTTTGTGGAAGCCATACCCCATGTGTTGTATGAGTGTGTTTATTTCCCAATTCCCATGTGTCTGACATGGTTGTGTCCAAATAGTTGTGGGCTCAGCCTGTGACTGTTGTGACCTACTGTTAGCAATCTGTGGTACATATTTTGTGTATTGGCACATTTCAGTTCAGCAACAATATGTGTGGTTGAACACAACTACAGTTTAGTTGGTCTGGGTAGTGGCATGTTACCAATGATTCCAGTCCAGCCTGCTATTCCTGCAGCACCTGTTGGGTTAATTGTTCCATGCACCCTGACTGTGTGATCTAGGGATGGTTGCCTCATGTGGATGTGTTGTCTAAGTGTGGTGGTGCTACCGGCACATGCTTAGGGACTGTTGGGACAGTGGCAATGACTAGTGTGCTGTGCGATGCAGCACACATGCGTTTGGGTAATGAGGCAAGGCTGTTACAATATGTTACAGCAAGGGACGCCACTATGTAGTTGCCCCAGGAATGGTGTTGACTGACTACCTGGTCTCTGAGGTCTTGGTTGTGCTAGTGGTATTGATGTGACTACATGCAAGGAATTTAGTGATATCACAACCGGTGGCATAGTGATTATACATGCCATCCTTCCCATGTGCTGCATTTGTACATGTGGATATTTAGGCCTGGTGTTCTTAATAAGTCCAGGTTGTGTATGTTTCAATGGTGCATGGCACTTCCAAGGTGCAGGTACATGGGTAAGCTTAAACTGGCATGTTGCAAGTTGCTTAAGGTGCATTGTATCCCTCTGTGCTCCTTTGAAATACATTGTGTGTGTCCTATGTGCCTCCCCCTTCTAGCATTGACATTGAAGCATTTATTTCCCCCATGCAAATTACCTTGCATTTGTGGTGTTTCCTGTCCTTGTATCCCTGTGATGATTTCTTCTGGGGTGAATGCTGCAACTATCTCCTCCATCTCATCCAAGTCCTCTTGCGGTGCTGGACTCCCACCTCGAGTTTGCAGTGCTGCCTTTCTGTTCCATGACAATTTTTCCTTGGTCCTTCTCTTGCAGTCATGCCAGTGTTTGTTGAACTCAGTCACTGTTCTCCTATCCTCTGCCACACTGTTGACCTTATCCACAATCTAGTGCCAGGTTGCCTCTCTCTTTCCAATTGGCAATTTAGAGGTGATGAAGCGTTGATTTTGATGCTCCGTCACCTCTCTCACCAGTATTTCGTGCTCCTCTGTGCTGAAACAACACTTCCTCTTTTTCTTCTCCCTCCCCTGGGTCTTGTTTGTGTCCTGCTGGCTGGTTCCTGGTTGACTGGTATCTCCCAGGGGTCTCTCCTGGCTTCTGGGATCCATTTTGGGGCTCCTTTTCCCTGTTTGCTCCATTTGCATCTCTTTTTTATGCTATTGCAGGCAAAAATAGTGCATTTCCACTTTGCGACGTCATTTTGCCTCATGACAAGGTGCAATGGTTAACGTGGGAAAAAATGACTCTAAACATTTTTTAGTGCCACCCAGCCTTAAAGTATAAATTTGATGCACAGGGTCTTAGTCCCCTCTGTGTTGCGATTTGAGTGCCTCTTTAAATGAGTTGCCTTTGCAGATCAGTTCGATTGAAAAGGTGTCCTGTCACTTTGTTGCACTGTAATACTTTTCACGTACCTGAGGTGGTACTTTTATTTCTCTCTTAAAAAACTGTTTAGAAACAAATTTTTCATGACTGCTTACCTTTTTTTGGAAGGGGGTGTTTAAATGCATTTTATTAAGTTTTTTTCCTGAGTTATTCAATAAAATCAAGTCAAGTGCAAAGTGTCATAAGTAAAGAAGGGAGAGACATATCCCCAGACATTGCTAATGAAACAAAGGGGGTCATTCTGACCCTGGCGGTCATTGACCGCCAGGGTCAACGACTGCGAGAGCACCGCCAACAGGCTGGCGGTGCTCTCAAGGGCATTCTGACCGCAGTGGTTTGGCCGCGGTCAGAAAGGGAAAACCGGCAGTCTCCCGCCGGTTTTCCGCTGCCCTTAGGAATCCTCCATGGCGGCGCAGCTTGCTGCGCCGCCATGGGGATTCCGACACCCCATACCGCCATCCTGTTCCTGGCGGTTCGGCCGCCAGGAACAGAATGGCGGTATGGGGTGTCGTGGGGCCCCTGCAGTGCCCATGCCAATGGCATGGGCACTGCAGGGGCCCCCGTAAGAGGGCCCCACAAAGAATTTCAGTGTCTGCTTAGCAGACACTGAAATGTGCGACGGGTGCAACTGCACCCGTCGCACCCTTCCCACTCCGCCGGCTCCATTCGGAGCCGGCTTCCTCGTGGGAAGGGGTTTCCCGCTGGGCTGGCGGGCGGCCTCCTGGCGGTCGCCCGCCAGCCCAGCGGGAAACACAGAATCACTGCGGCGGTCTTCGGACCGCGGAGCGGTGTTCTGGAGGGGGAACTCTGGCGGGCGGCCTCCGCCGCCCCCAGAGTTAGAATGACCCCCAAAGTGTGGTATGTGCTAATCAAGGGAACATAAGAAATATAAATCACTACAGGTTGGTGTGTGGTCATTTCTGCTGACTGTGTGGTAGATAAGAACTTAGAAAACTAGAAAAAAACAAATTACACAAAAGAAATAAAGAACAACAAACAGCAGTACAAACTGTGACATGCCTGTTCCCAGTGGGTATTGGGCATGTGCTTGAGCGCTGGGTATGAGCTTGGCTTTAGTCCACCCCTCAAACAGGTTGGGTTGGCGAGGAGGGAAGCTAGGAAGGTGATAGTGTTTTCTTGAAACATGAGCGGTCATCATTGTGAATGAACTTGTGGACTTGTGATGTTACACAGGAATGTACTCGTCTAAGGCAGCCTAGCATCGTCTTTAGTGCGGTACCTGAAGGAGAGAACAACCTCATCCCATAGTGATGCAATGGGATGGTTGGTGAGTCCCCTTGCTTGCTCATGCCATAGAGCCACCGCTTCAACATCAGCCCAGCGAAGCACCTCAGCATGTCATTGCGCTAGTCTAGCCAATGTAGATTCCTTCCATCTCGTTGTGATCAACCACTGAACAACGAGGAAGGGCAGATCTTTAGTCGCCGCCTGTACAATCTTAGGGCACCAATAGAGCCCCAGGAGACAGCATTCAAGCCTGTTCAGTTCCTGGCATCCAGTGGTTGCTGATTTGGTAGTACAGACAATATTCCATGAAGTCTGGATGCTGGGGCAGTCTCAAAAGATGTGAGTGAGGTCAGTATAGGAGGAAGAACATCATGGGCAAGACAAGGTGGACCTGTGTATATATCCTACTGAGTCACTTTGGGGTAAGGCATCTATGGTGGAGTATGTTATGTTGAATGTTTTGAAACCTGGCATTATGGGAGCTTTTGTGGGGCCAAATAGGGCATTGTCCCATTCCTTCTGTATGAAAGAGCATCCATTGTTGTCCTCCTATTGGGCTTTCAGTTGAATCAGGGATGGATGTGAGTCTGGGATGGCCCTAGCTAGCCAAGTGATTAGTCTCCTCCCAGAGCTGATTGTGTACAGTACCTGGGTCAGTGGATATTGGGACAGTGCTGTCACTGATACCCCAAAAATGTTCCAGTTTTGGAGTGTGATGTCTGTGGGTCAAAAACTGATCCATTTTAGTCCTTGTTGGTCTATCAAGAAGTCAAAGGGATTGACGATGCTCAGGCCCATTTTCTTGTTTCTCTTCTTTTGTAAGATCTTTTTCAGTAGTTCCAAGGGATAAAGGGAGTTCAAATCAACACTTCAAATCACTTAACATTGTAACCGCTTTGGCTACACATTAAGTCTCAGAGTCAGCGATTTAAATTCAAAGGTTTATTAGAAATCTAGGCCAGACTGATTTAAATGAGTCTCAAGTTCATGCTATATAAGTCCAGAATCACCAAAGGTGAAGTAAAGCATTGAATCAGATTACATTGTACAAGCATAATGCATACAAGAATCTTGGTTGCAGCAATACAGAAGATAAGAAATAGGATTTGGTGATCAGTATACAAATTGCAGTTCTCTTGCCTAATGATTTGAAAACTTATCTAATCTAAATATTCTAACAAGTCTACAGGTGAATCCTAATAATCTCTAAGAAATTATAAAAATGATGAAAATTACACAAAAGTGTCAGCCTAACAGAAATCTCAGTATAAATTCTGATAGAGAGGTGTGCGTAGCATGAAGCCATTGACCAGATCAGGAATAGAGAGATCTGTACCTCTCTAAGTCTCAAGGAAATCTGCTCTTGCCAAAGAGCAAATGGGACTGCTCTTGTCTAGCTTGCAGAACCGCTGTATATTCATGTCATCAACACCAGTAGTTTTCCATCTTCCATGCGCAATTGCAATTTGCAACTCCCTTCAAGTTCTCCTCCCATGAGTCGAACATCAGGATGACCTTGAGAGCCTATAGGAGCACAGAACACAAATAGGAGTGTTCCTTCTCAGTTCATTAGCGCTCCCTTTGCATGTGTCTAAATATCCTCCTATATCCTACTATCTCAAATACACAATATGCCTTTCATTAACTCAGAGGGGTACACCTGCAAATAAAGAATGTTGCAACATGAGCAAACTCCACATTGAAGGTTAGACACATGATAAACATTTCAGGTCTTTAATCAAGTTAACTTAATATGATACTTCAATGCACATTCAAAATAGATGATTATACATACATCTTCAATTATTACCTCAAAAGTTTATGAATAAACACATGAATGTAAATGTGTACATGTATTGAAATCCAGCATGATAAAGTCACCATTTGAACACTCATGGTTATCTATAATTCTTCTTCTTGTATGACTGCACCTTCAACAATGCATTGGATGCTCCACTTTATATTAGTAATATTAAAACACATAATATATGCATTGTTGATTACAAAATGTTGTCACTCCTGCAGCGCATTATGGCACGGCCAAAGTTATGTATTCTCAGGATCAAGGCTCCATCTTGAAACAGATTGTCTACGCAGGTAATCCCACCTACCTCCCCCTTGTGTCCTGATGAAAACTATGGCCCTCATTACAACCCTCGCAGTCGGTGATAAAGCGGCGGTAATACCGCTAACAGGCCGGCAGTCAAAATTTTTTTATTTACGACCATGGCGGAAACCGCCAACACAGACAGCCACTTTTACACACCGACCGACACAGCAGTAGAAACAAACACTGCAGCGGTAACCGACAAAAGACAGGCGGAACTCAATGTACCGCCCACACTATTACAAGGCACCAATCCACAAGCTTTTGCGGGGTGGTAACAATGCCATCAAAAGCACGGCGGAAACAGTCTTTGGAAGGGAATCCACTCACCTCTCGACACCCAACGAAGAACCAGGATGCCATGGAGCCCGAACTACAGGTGTTACCAATGTTGGTGTATCTTCTCATCTACCAGGAGTATGAAGGACGGCGGCAACGACCACGGTGAGTACTGCACCAAGCACACAGGGAAGGGGAGAAAGGAAAAGAGAGTGACACACACACGCAAAACGCAACACCCCCACCCCCCACCCACAACAACACACACACATATCCAATCACATCACCGATACACCCCGTCACCCCCTGGAAGAATGCAAGGACCAAACGAAATGTGTTTAATGAGTGTAATATTCGAACAAACAGATAGCCCAAGAGAAAAGTAATTAATCAGTATATACAAATATTTACAGCAAGTACACAAGTCTGTACACTGTCCCATTAAATGTCCGTGGACCAGTGGTCCCAAAAAGCATGGGTGAAGCCCACATATGACACCTGCCTCAAAACGGAGAGAACACTGCAGGGGCATCAGGTCGGAAAAAAAACAGGCACCTCAGGGGGAGGGGGAGCATCTCAGCCGGATGATGGGACAACGCCACTGCTCCTCGAAGGGGCTTCGTGCCCACTCTCTGGTCCTGGGGAGTGCAAAGCCACAGTCTCTCAAGTGGGTGGTTTACCTACTGCCTGCTCCTGGGGAGTGCAAAGCCACAGTCTCTCAAGTGGGTGGTTTGCCCACTGCCTGTCCTGGGGAGTGCAAAGCCACAGTCTCTCAAGTGGGTGGGTTGCCCACTGCCTGTTCCTTGGGAGTGCAAAGCCACAGTCTCTCAAGTGGGTGGTTTGCCCACTGCCAGCTCCTAGGGAGTGCAAAGCCACAGTCTCTCAAGTGGGTGGTTTGCCCACTGCCTGCTCCTGAGGAGTGCAAAGCCACAGTGTCTCAAGTCCATGTTCCACTGGTTCTGGAGGGGGCTTGGTGCCCAGAGTGCTTCATCCTGCCAAGGACTGTGTTAGTGGATGTTTTTCTCCACTGGTTCTGGAGGGGGCTTGGTGCCCAGAGTGCTCCATCCTGCCAAGGACTGTGTTAGTGGATGTTTTCCTCCACTGGTTCTGGAGGGGGCTTGGTGCCCAGAGTGCTTCATCCTGCCAAGGACTGTTTTAGTGGATGCTTTTCTCCACTGGTTCTGGAGGGGGCTTGGTGCCCAGAGTGCTTCATCCTGCCAAGGACTGTGTTAGTGGATGCTTTTCTCCACTGGCTCTGGAGGGGGCGTGGTGCCCAGAGTGCTTCATCCTCCCAAGGACTGTGTTAGTGGATGCTTTTCTCCACTGGTTCTAGAGGGGGCTTGGTGCCCAGAGTGCTTCATCCTGCCAAGGACTGTGTTAGTGGATGCTTTTCTCCACTCGTTCTGGAGGGGGCTTGGTGCCCAGTGATGCTGCACCTGGGGTGTGGCAGTTCCCATTCCCTCACCTGGGTGTCTGAGCCATGAGATTTTCAGGGAACAGGTAGCATAATACTCCATAGAGGCAGAGCCACACTCCATCCTGCAGCGACTTAGGCTGCAAACTGCTTGTAGTGCCAGTGCTGGTGGTGATGCCTCATGTAGTGTGTGCAGGGTCTAGGAAGTCTCCTGCAGCCTTTTACGGCTGCCCACTTGAGATGATGCTGGTGACTGTAGTAGTGGCAGCTGCCGTGCAGGTGGCGGTGCAGATGGCGGTGCAGGTGGCAGTATTTGCGGCGGTGCTCACCGTGATACAGGTGCTGGCCTGTCATGAGAAATGGGGGTCACCAGTCCCTCCTTAGGAGGCTCTGTGCCCTGAGGTGACTTTCCTTTGATTTTGTGTCCCTTCCCCACCTTGGTAGTCGCTTCTGGCACCTTGGCACTGTCCTCTTTGGTTCTGGATGAGGCCTTGCTGGCTGGGTGGTGTGGCTTTTCCCTTCTGCATGCTGGCCCCTTCTTTACCTTGGCAGGTGGCGGAATCGGGTGGTCCTAAGCTTCAGTAGATGGCACACCGGCAGCCCTGATGGGTGCCCCCTTCGATCCTCCCGGATTTGAAGGGACCACAGTGGACGATGCTTTGGTGGCTGAGGTGCTGGTCTGGGCTCTAGACATCCTGGCCCTAGGGGAAGGACGGAGGGGGTGTAGGGAAGAGGTCAATGTTAGCCAGCAATAGTTTTTTAGACACAGTGGGACGGGAAGATGGAGGGGGTTTGGGAGTGGAGGAAGAGGTAGTAGTTGTAGGAGGTGTCCGTCTGCTGAGTTTGGGTGAAGGTGCATGGGCTGGAGGCTGTTGTGAGGTGGATGGCTGTTGAGTGGGTGTGCCGACATTTGTGTACTTTGGGAGGAGGGCTCACAGACACACTGAGAGAGGACACAGGGGATGTGTGCATGGTTGTGGGGGTGGTGATTGCACGTGAGCAGTGTGTTGTGATGGGCGTGGCTGAGGATGTAGTGCATGCAGGTGTGAGTGGAGATGAGACTGGGAGGGGGATGGAGGACGTGGAGGAGGGGGACACAGTGGAGGCAGTGGATGTTGGTGTGTCTGCATAGGTATGTTGCTTGTGTGAGTGCCTGTGGGATGTGTGGTGCTTATGTTTTCCTGAGCCACTTCTGTGTGTTGCTGTGTTTGCATGCTGGTCTGATGGTGTGTTTGGGATGGGCTAAAGTAGAGGGGATTGGGTCTGGGTAGTGGAGGTTGGAGGGGGGAGGCTGGACACAGAGACAATGGCTGCCATCAGTGCTGAGGCCAGAGCCTGAAATGTTCTCTGTTGGGCCGCCACACCAGAAAGAATGCCCTCCAGGTATGCATTTGTTTGTTGCAAATGCCTCTCGACACCCTGGATGGCATTCAAAATGGTTGACTGCCAAACAATGAAGGATCTCAGGAGGTCAACAGCCTCCTCACTGAGGGCAGCAGGGCTGACTGGAGTGCCTGGGGTGAAGGAGATGTCCACCTTCCTGGGTGAGCGGACACAGAAAACACGCTGAGGGGCTGCTAGGAGGGCGGTGCTGGTAGGGGGGGTGGCGGCTGTACCTGTTGTTGCGGTGGGCACAGAGGTGCCTGCCACTGCAAAGGAGCTCCCATCAGAGGAGCAGTCGCTGTTGCTGGTGTCCCCTCCTGTCCCCGTCGTGGAGCTCCCCTCACCCTCCGTCCCACTGGTGCCTTCAGACTCCATACATTACCCCCCTGGGCCATGTGGGATGCAGCTCCCTCTGTCTCCGATGTCTCTGCTCCTCCGCCAGATGATGCTAATGCACACAAGGACAGGGTGACAAAACAAGATGGGAAGAAAGACACAGGAGACACATGGTCAATGCCAGCAACACCACTACCGTTGGCGGACACAACACACAGGGAGCAGCTGTATGTACTAGGCCATGCACTGGCAGTTATTAGGAAAAACACCAGCCCATAGGGGACTATGCCTAACCCCATTTGCTGGACACCTGGAACCCACATGAGGATGACTAGTTGTAGATGGCCACTACAACTATTGGGGTTCCAGTGCCACAGAGTCTGCCTAACAAGGGACCTAACCTACCAAGTTCGTCCTGGCCTAGGGGAACCCACAGCCCACATCCCCCACCCAGAAACTGCGTAAAGCGCACAGAGTCAGCTGAATGAGACTGTACTCACCCCCTTGTGGTTGCTGTGATGCCCTCAAGCGCCCATCCAACTCCGGATATGCCACCGCCAGGATCCAGAACATCAGGGGGGTCATGGTGCGATGGGCACCCCTTCCACATTGGGAGGCCATGCCCAGCTGGGCCTCCGCCGACTTCTTGCTCCAGTGGCAGAGGTCCTCCCATCTCTTGTGGTAGTGGGTGCTCCGTCTATGATAGACCCCCAGGGTCCGCACTTCCTTGGCGATGGCACAGCAAATACCCTTCTTCTGGTGGATGCTGACCTAGAGCAAAGGTATAGGATGAAAGGAAATTACTCCCCCATCCGGTTCGTCATACTCATTGGCCACCACTTCCCACCTATGCCCTGACACACATACACTCACCATACTCTCATGCAGCCCTCAGCCCCCAATCCCACATGTATCTTCCATCCACACCACTCCATACATTCATGGCCCACGCATCATGCCTGCAGTGTACTCACCTGTTTGTCTGGAGGACCGTAGAGTAGCGTGTACTGGGGGAGGACCCCATCCACTAGTCTCTCCAACTCCTCCGAAGTGAAGGCAGGGGCCCTTTCCCCAGACACTCAAGCCATTGTCGCTTCCAGACACACATCACAGCAGCACTTGCAGTGTAGGTCCTCTCCTGTTGAAGGTCAGGTATTAAGTGAGTGAACAGAGAGAAAATGTCAGTCACGTCCGCGGCGGTGCGTACTGTCACCACCGGTGTACATCCTCATTGGCTCCTGGAACCCATAGGGCCCAATGATAACCAATGCTGAATTGCTAGGCATTCTTCAACCGCCTACCGCAATGCTGCACAACGCCAGCGCAGTTACCTCATTTCTCCTTGTCCCTCCTTACAGGTCAGGCAGCTGCCATTTCAGGGTGCCACATGGCATGGCCCCCAAATGCGTCACTGCAAATACGGACAGACAACGCCACACACGGATTTACTCACATTACTGCAGAAACACTTATGCAACCTATGTGGTACATGACCCTCTGCTCACCATTCTCCTCCATAGGGCACATCCGCTGGGGCAGATGATGAGATGGTGACATACCCCTGGTGGACCTGTCGACACATCATTATCACCTACAGACTTGATCGTGCCACAAACCAAAAACTGTGTGCCCAATTGGAGCCAGACCTGATGTCAGCTATACGCCATCCCACAGGTATCCCCCCTCTAGTGCAGGTCCTGTCAGTGCTCCATTTCCTGGCAAGTGGTTCCTTTCAAACAACAGTGGCTATAGCATCAGGGATGTCTCAGCCAATGTTCTCTAACGTGTTGACCAGAGTGTTATCTGCACTGCTGAAACACATGTGCAGCTACATAGTTTTCCCCCAGGTGGAGGATTTGGCCACAGTGAAAGCGGACTTCTATGTCCTGGGACATATCCCCAACATCATTGGTGCCATTGATGGGACACATGTGGCATTTGTACCCCCCCAGCAGGAATGAACAGGTGTACAGAAATCGAAAAAGCTACCATTCAATGGATTTGCAGATGGTGTGTTTGGCAGACCAGTACATCTCTCATGTGAATGCCAAGTATCCTGGCTCTGTGCATGACGCTTACATTTTGAGGAATAGCAGCATCCCTTATGTGATGGGCCAACTCCAGAGGCACCAGGTGTGGCTAATAGGTGAGCCCAAGGTTCCCACACAGTATGAATAGGTGTCTGGGTATGGGGTAGTCCCTAAGGCTTGGCGTGTGTCTAACAGATATCCCTCGACATTTGCAGGTGACTCTGGTTACCCCAGCATCTCATGGCTACTGACCCCAGTGAGGGATGCCAGGACAAGGGCAGAGGAACGCTACAATGAGGCACATGGGCGAATTGGGCGTATTATTGAGCGGACTTTCGGCCATCCTGAAGGCCAGATTCCGGTGCCTCCATCTAACAGGTGGCTCCCTATACTACTCACCGAAGAAGGTGTTCCAGATCATTGTGGCATGCTGTATGTTGCACAACCTGGCTTTGCGATGACAGGTGGCTTTTCTGCAGGAGGATGGGCCTGATGATGGTCTTGTGGCAGCTGTGGAGCCTGTGGACAGTGAGAAAGAGGAGGCAGAGGAAGAAGATGTTGACAACCGAAACAACATCATCATGCAGTACTTCCAGTGAGACACAAGTAAGAGACTGGCACTGCTCATCTCAGATCTGACTACTGTAGGACATTGTATAAGTCAGCCTTTTAACCTCTGTGTATGGACCCTGACAGTTCACTTTGGCTTTCCTTTTCACAGATCTGGGTAACTCATTCTGCCTTCTGCTACGTTTACTGCTGCACAACAACTGTCATACATTGGTATGTGCAAATTAACATTAACATTGATATTTGTCGAAGAAGTTGTAATAATACATTTGTGAAAATACAGACTGACACCAGATTGTTTTGTGATTCAAGGGTGTTTATTTCAGTGCCAATAAGTAGAGGGATATGTGCAATGGGCTGGGGTGATGGTGGAGGAATGTCCAGGATAGAGGCAAGTCTCTTGGTATCACAGGTGCATTGTCCAAGGCGGCATGGGAAGTGGAGCAATGGCAGTTCAAGGTGGACAGGGTGACAGAGTGGGACAGAAGGGTGACAATCCGGAGGGTCCTATTTCCTGGTGGGGTCTTGGCAATGTTCTCTGTCTTGTGCCTGGATTGCAGGGACTGTTTGCAGGGTGGTTCTCCTTCTGCAGGGGGTGGCCTGTTGGTCCTGTGGCAGGAGCTCCTGTCCACAAGCACCGGCGGATATGGAAGGCTGTTCATCTGCTGGGCTAGTGTCAGGGGCCCCGTGGTATGCCACTGTATCCCTCATGGTGTTGGCTATGTCTGCCAGCACCCCTGCAATGGTGACCAGGGTGGTGTTAATGGACTTCATGTCCTCCCTGATCCCCAGGTACTGTTCCTCCTGCAGCCGGTGGTTCTCCTGAAACTTGGCCAGTACCATGCCCATAGTCTCCTGGGAATGGTGGTATGCTCCGATGATGTTGGAGAGTGCCTCATGGAGAGTGGGTTCCTTGGGCCTATCCTCCTCCTGTCGCACAGCAGTCCTCCCAGCTTCCCTGTTATCCTGTGCCTCTGTCCCCTGAACCGTGTGCCCACTGCCACTGCCCCCAGGTCCCTGATCGTCCTGTGTTAGTGGGGTTGCCTGGGTTCCCTGTAGTGGTGGACATACTGCTGATTGAAGTGTCCCAGGGACAGAGGGATGGGCCCGCTGGGTGAGTGCTTTGGTGGTGTTTCCTGAGGGAGGAGGTTCAGTGATGGTTTGGGACTGTGGCAGGGGAACCGACTGTCCAGAGGTCCCTGATGGGCCAGGCTGGTCATCTTGATCCAGGCGTGCAGAGCTGCTGTCATCACTTTGGGCCTCTTCTGTGGGGGGACTGGGTATGGCTGGCACCTTGTATCCAGTAGGGGTCCTGTTGGGGTGTAAATTCCTGTCAGCTTGGCCTTGGGTGAGTGGGGATTTTGTGGGCTGGGTGAGTGTCTCCACTGGGCATGCTGTGGTGATGGGTGTCCATGCAGGTCTGTGTTGGGGGTCCATGCTTTGGTGTTGCATGCAGGGCTTGGTATTGGGATGTGTGGGTTGGGATAGTGGAATATATGTGAGGTGTTGGGGTGATGGGTGTGAGGGTAAGGTTAGGGGTTTGTGATGGCATGCAGGTTGGGTGGGAGGATATAATAGTAGAGATATGACTTACCAGAGACCAGTCCTCCTGCTACTCCTGCAAGGCCCTCAGGATGCATGATCGCCAAGACTTGCTCCTCCCATGTTGTTAGTTATGGGGAGGAGGTGGGGGTCCACCGCCAGTCCATTGTACTGCCATCTGGTGTCTTGAAACCACGGAACGCACCTTCCCCCGTAGGTTTCCCCCGTAGGTTGTTCCACCTCTTCCTGATGTCATCCCTTGTTCTTGGATGCTGTCCCACTTCGTTGACCCTGTCGACAATTCACTGCCATAGCTCCATCTTCCTTGCTATGGATATCTGCTGCACCTGTGATCTGAATAGCTGTGGCTTTACCTGGATGATTTCCTCCACCATGACCCTGAGCTCCTTCTCAGAAAGCCATGGGTGTCTTTGAGGTGCCATGATGTGATGTGAGTGATGTCTGAGTTGATGGTTGATGTGATGTGTGGGGTGATGTGTTGGGGTGTGAGGTGTGTTGTGCGTGGGTGGTGTATGAGTGATGGTGTTGTGTGCCTCTGGATGCTGGTGTTGTCTTTGCTAGTCTCTCTCTCTGCTTCTTCCAAATACGTAGTTGTAAGGGGTTGTGGGTAATGTGGGTGTGTGTTTTATAGTGGTGTGGGTATGTGGGTATGTGGGTGTGGTGTGGGTATGTGTGTCAGGTGTGTGTAGTTTGAATTGTCCAATGTGGTGTAGTTTTGTGTGTATTTTTAGCGCAGCGGTGTATACCGCCAATGGATTACTGCAGTTGAATGACCGCCGCATTGATTCGTGGGTCATGATACTGTGGGCGTATTCCTGTTGGCATGACTGTGTGGGTTTTGCTATCACCAATTTATCACTGACCTTTGGTGTGGCAGACTTGTGTGGGTGTCTGTATTGTGAAGGATTTCTAAGGGTGGGTCATAATACCCGTAGCGGATTTCTGACGTGGACACGGTATGTTGGCGCCCGTCAGCACGGCTGTCGGCGGACTTTACCGCCAGAGTTGTAATAAGGGCCTGTGTATGCTTCTCAAAGAGATCTCGGAGGCGTAGGTCTTCATGGAAGAAGCAACTTACAAAAGTGATCCTCACCAGCTTGTTGGAGGTGTGGAACACACTTGATTTGGGCACAAAAAGCTCCCAGACTAGGTCATGCACGCCTTCCTGCCAGAGAGGCACACCTCAGGAAGATGGCGGCCTGTGAGCCAGCGGGTGGGCCGCTAGAGCTGTGCCACAAGGTAATAATGTTTGAAGTCTAAATCACCATGGCATCCCTGCCCTGTAGAGAGTTTCAGTTTGGAAAGGGTGATTCTGCACCATCCTTTCATCCAGATGAGATTGCCTAGTATGGTATTCAGGGTACAAAAAAGGCTTTTGGGGACAGGGATGGGAAGGTTTAAAAAGTAATAGAGCATTCTTAGTAGCTATTGCACTGTTAGTAGATGGGCGTGTCAAAACATAGCCCGGGCTTAAAAAGTAAGTCACAGTTTTCTGCAGGTTCCTTTCTAGCATTTCTATGTTAGAAAAATGCATGTGGATATCAAGATAGCAGAGTGATCTGCATGCAGCATGCAGGGCTCAGAGGAAACAAGTACAATTTAGCCCAGTTGACTCTCAGAAGTTTAATCACACGTAGAATCTTGCGGCCCATTCACAGTTTAGGCAGCACAGCAAACTTACCCCCAATCGAGAGTGTTAAAGGCTTTCTCTAACTCTAACGCTATACAGGAGGAGTATGGACAATTTGATGGTGCCTCCTACAAGAGCCTGTGTGCCTATATAGGCGCCTTATGTTGAGGGATGTGGACCTTCCAGGTGTGAATCCTTTATGGTCTGAATGAACCAATTAGGGATTATCACCCATCAGTCAACATCACCAATGGCCTGTAGGACGTGACTTTAAAGGGGTCTCAACCTGACTTGGGCAGGGAAACCAGGAGAGATTACAGCATAGAAGGGGGTAGTAGCCCCTTTGCGGACACAATACTGGATAGT
This sequence comes from Pleurodeles waltl, assembly GCF_031143425.1. NCBI lineage: Eukaryota > Metazoa > Chordata > Amphibia > Caudata > Salamandridae > Pleurodeles > Pleurodeles waltl. The sequence goes on along the minus strand of NC_090442.1, from coordinate 401,730,779 downwards.
TTAGCTAGCTTCAGTGTCAATAGGGTGGTATAGGTTTTATAGAATTCTTTTGGGAGGCCATCTCCCAAGGTTTTGTTTAATTTAATGCAGATTTTGTCACAACATTGCACATTTCTTGCTCTGTGATGGGGCTTTCAAGGCCCTCGATTTGGGCAGCTGTCAGGGCTGGCATTGTTATCTCGCCTAAGACGTTTGCGATGTATGACAGGAAGAATGAAGTCTCAGCTAGAGGACACAAAACGCTCTCATGTATTGCTATCTGGGAGTGTACCATGTTACCTGAGGAGAGTGGGAATAATAGTGATGGAAGTATTGGCAGTCTTCTGCTTAATTAGCCAGGCTAGTAACCTACCCGATTTGTCCCCTTGTGCTTGTGCTTTTGCTAAATGTGATCTGTATTCCAGGCAGAGCAAGGATTCAATTAGCTGTGCATGTTTTTCCTGGTGGCAAGGAGCTTTTGTTTGGCCCATTCCAGCCTATTGAGGGTGCTCTCCAATGTGCCTAATTCCTGTTCTACCACGGGCCAGGGCTCTGGCCACAGAGCATATACGTTGCCCGCAGATTACTGTCTTGAATGCACCTCACTTGATAAGTTGCTTGTAAGCATTGTCACTGTTCTCAGCAAAATATCGGATGATAGTCTTGCAAATAGTCTTGTGGAAGTCCTTGTCTTCCATTGTGTGGAGGCTTTGAACTGCAAAGTCGGGTGATGGGAGGCATACTCTTGCCAAATGAGGTGTAACAAGAAGAAGTTTTGGTCAGAAACAGTCTTACTAAGATATTCAACATGGTGCATGGTAATTTGTATAGAATGTAAGCACAAGAAATGGGCCAATCGGACATGAAGGTTGAGTGGTGGCAAGTAGAAGGAGTATTCTCTTAAGCCTGGGGTTGAAAGGTCTCCAAATGTCAGTTTGAGTTCAGTGTGTCAGTGTGGGAAAACAGGGCTGATTGCAGAGGCCCCCTGACTCTTTGCCCTTCTTTTTCATTTTTTGCTAGTGTTTTCCTGACTCTGATGGTGCCCTGAGTACTGCTAACCAGTCCCCGGGCTTGTGCTCTGTATAAAATGAGTATGCAAATTAGGCTAATTATAATTGGCTAAGTCAACCTACCTATAAGTCCCTAGTATATGGTAAGACATGTAGGTTTAGGGACCCCAGCTTAGGTGGTGCCCTGATAGGTGCACTGCTGAGGTGCCCGGTGTCATTTTAAAGGCAGGCCTGCCTTGCTGGCTGCTTTTAAATTGAAGTTACGTGCAAAGTCGACTTAAGTAAAAGATACATCAAGTTTGGTATCAAATTAATTGTTATAATAAATCCCACAACTTCAAATTGTTCAGGTAAAGAGTTTTAAACTTTACCTGAAAAGTTGCCATCTTCAGCCCTGCAGTGTTTTTGCTGCTTTGCTCTGATTGGCCAGCCTTTGGCAGCCTGGCCAGGCTGTGTTGATGTGGTGTGAAGTGGCCTGGCTCAACACAAGGAGATGTGCCTGGGGAGGGCTGCCAAACTGGTCTTCAAAGGCAGGGATGGACATTTGGAGTAAGGGTGTGTTTAAGGTTTTTAGCCACACCAGTGGGTGGGCTCAGCCAGATGTAACCTCCAGAAATCACTTTCAGCCATGATGGATTTTTGAGGAATGTTGCTTTCTGAGATTCATTTTTGCCACACTTTCCAGGAAGTGGTCATTACAGAGGGAAGGACCATGCCCCTACTTTGTGAACCATTGGAGAACCAGGACCCCCCTGTTTTTCACCCAGGAACAAGGATAAAACTGGCAGACCTGCACCCTCACCTCAGATGCCTACCAGATCCAATAAGGAAGAACTACAGATGAAGTAGGACTGCCCTGCTGGACCCCTGACCTGCACCTGGACACTGCACTCTGGAGGAATGAACCAGCTGCACTCTTGGGCTTCACCACAAGGACTTTGCCTGGATTCAACTAGTTCAAGGAGAGACTCCCTGTTTGCTGTAGGTGGAAAATTGCTAACTAGAATCCCTTGCACCAATTCCTGAAGAAACTGACCAGCTGTCCACTGTCCAGTGGCCAAAAAGGAGTTTCCTCCAGGTGCATTCTGGGAATTGTAGTCTGCACCCTCAAGGATCATCTCAGAGCTTCTGGAAGCTTGGGGTGAGCTGTGGACCTCAAAAGAACCTCAAAGGAACATCTGGGAGAAGATCCAGAAATTTGGAGAACTTTGGAGAACATTTGGAAAAAAGCTCCATGAAGGGACCGACCCGCAGTGGCAACTCTAGCCGGCTTGCCTCAACCGCGACCCGGCCTGACTTGCAGGTTCGTCCCGGTGAAGAAAATCTCCAAAAAAGTGACTATGTCCGAATGTGGGAAGTTGACCTGGACCTCCCAGGCAGTGTATCTGAAGAGGGCTCCAGGGATGTTGGATCAAGATTCAGGTTTGCCCCGGTCAAAGGATTTTCACCTCAAAAAAACAACTAAGTCCGAAGGTAAAAATCTCAACCAAGGGCTGCCCCAGTCGATGTGCAACCAGATGACCAGATTGGCGCTATTAGTTTTTAAGCACTTAAAATTGCTTAAAAGCATTAATTCTTTAAAAAATCATAACTCTGGTTCCCCTTATTGGATTTTAATCGTTTTGGTGACATTTTAAAGATAAAAATATAATCTATTTTAAAAAAATGGTCTCGGATTTTTATTGTGTTTTGTGCTTTACTTATTTACTGTTTTGAGATTTTTAAATGCTTTACACATCTCTCCTCAGTTGAGCCTTGTCGCTCGTTGTCAAGCTACCAAGGGTTGAGCTGGGTTTAATTTATTGAGACCTAACTGGACCTAAGTGGAGGTTAGTGGCCTATTGCTAAGTGTAGGTTCTTTCCTGTCCTTACCAATAATTCAATTTCCAACAGTCAGTCACTGTGAGAAGTGGGCAGCAGTACTAATCGTGGATGTGAACAGGAGTGGAGGGTGTGATCCGTGCAGAAGGCAGTTGAAGCCCCCCCATAATTCAAGGTAGGTGGGCTATCGGGCGAGCTGCAACAATAGGTCTGACAGGAATTGAGATTGCCCTGTCTTGGGGGAGTACACAGTGCCCAATAGGATTGCATTGCCATCTAGGGGTACCCTCTACTAAGACATACTAAGACATAATGCTCCTCTACATCAGTGAGGTTGTGGATTTAAAAGGGACTGTAGGCCTAATCCATAGGTTAGGCGTAGCTGGAATGGCCAGTGTAAAAAATATTGGCGCCTCCAGTGTGGTTTTTAGAAAGAATACAATATGTCTGCTTCTAAGTTTGCAGAAGGCATGGATATCATGCCATTTCTTGGCAAAGCAAACTCTATGGACGTTCCCAGTGCTAGCTTGACCGTATCATTTGTTGGGGGATGGACATGAGGTGAAGGCCCACAAAACATGAGGGAGGGGAGTATCGTGCTCTCTGACTGACCTCAACATAAGTTGTAGACGTGTCAATGCAAACTTCCCAGCTCACCACATCAAGGCCACAAATTGATGTCTGACTGCCCAGACAATGAACTGATAGTAACATTGCTATAACTCCAACAATAGAAGCATTACAGGCTTGTGAAGGGGTGGTGGTGTTGATGGACCTTATAGGCCATTAGTGGGTCCCAGCAGGGTCTGTCAGAAAGATGCATGTTAGATGAGTGAGGCGGTGACAGGTTCCCATCCAGGTAGGGCAGCAGGGATCTGGCGGGATCCATGGTTGCTGCCAGTTCTAGTCAAGCAGCTAGGCCATTTACGGGGTCAGAAAATCCAAGTGCTGTAATCATGGGTCATAGTTTATGCAATGGGCAGTAAAGAGTTCAGCACAAGTGGGCTCACCAGGGGATCCATAGCCCGTGGAGATTACAAAGTGCATGTGGAGAAGGGAACAAAGCAGCCCTGTGCAGGTTGGGTGTCCCACAGCAGAGAGAAGGGACCATAGCATAAGTGGGAGGAGAGTTCAGTTATTCAGGTAGTATCCTTGAGCTGCTGGTCCAGTGGTTGCACAAGACTGTCTCAGATTATATTATCAGTGGTTTGGGGTATGTTAGACTGTGGTATTACTGAGTAAGAGCTCCATTGTGAGCTCCGTGATTCTTTTTCTAAGATAGAGCCATCAGAGACATCAGTTGCTAGGATGCATTCCAGGTCACAGAGTTGAGATGCAAAGGATATAGCTGCAATCCTCTCCAACTGGGATTGGTGCAGTGATGGATCATAGGTAAGGGACTTGCCAGAGGTTCATCCATTTTGGGCACAGGTCTTCCCCGGGTCGAATGGAGCTACTACCACTATTTTTCTCTGGTACAGGTTGGTGTTGTTCAACCAAATCCCAAGCATCTGTTGGCTCAGTGAAACAATATTTATGCACTGATCAGCCATAATGTTCAGTTTGGCAGGGAATAGCAGGGATTACTTGCAGCCAGTTTTTGGTAGCTGGTGTTTAACTCCTAGGAAGGGAGCATGGGAGTGCTGTGCTGCAATCGATTAACAGGGAAAAATCATAATCCCAGCATTTTCATAGGACAGTTGGCCTGCATGCCTGGGCGCATACTGTATCACATCCTCACCCTTAAAGTTTAGAATCTTAGGAGCCCTTTCATTGGTCTGGAGGGGCTTCTGACACAGACATCGGGTGGGCAGCCAGTGGTCACGTTCAACAGAAAAGAATGGGGAAGAGGCTCAGTGGTATGATCTTAGTAGAGAGCCAGCCCTCTATGAATGACGTGAGGTTTGTGCTCTCTAAACCCTCTGGGGGGCAGTGATGTAGATGGTCTTCCGTCAAGAGCATCCCAAGGTGCTCAGGAAGGAGTAGTGCTCTTCTGCACCACTGATATAAGGGCTGGGGACCTGATTTGCCACCAGCCACAAAAGGAGAGTCGAACTGTGGCCTGGGAGGCATTAATGGTCCCTTTCCCCCTACACGTAGCCAGTGGGTAGGGCTCCAATGTGCCCACAAGGCCTCCCCTTGTACTTTTCAGCAGCTGTGTCATACGGCAGAGATGAGGGTGGAGGTGTTAGATCTCATCAGCAGGAACCAACTCTGCCAGGCCTAGAGATCAGGCAAGAGAGCCACTGCCCCTCCTCACACCCAAATCCTAAGCGTGCAGCTGATCAGCACTTACTGGGGAGGCAGGCACTGAGGGCGTGGTCACCATGGGGCCCATCTGGGGCGCTTGTCTCAGTGGATGGCAGGGTCTGGGATATCACCATGGCAGGAGGCCCATCACAATTGCTGTAGGCTTCGGCTAGACAATGGAGGGATCTACTGCAGCAGAGCTCCTAGCGGTGATCTCGGGTGCTCCTACCCAGTCTGCAGGGATCCCTACAGGTGGAGGATGCAGTCCTGTCACCTTGTAAAGAGGGACGGCTGCGGGTCTGGCCCAGCTGCAGAAGGATGTGTGGGCCCCTTTGGGTGCTCAGTTAGGAAGCTACTGCCATCTTGTGGTGCCAAGCCACACACCCCCACATAATGACTACTTACGTTTTACAGGCAGTAGCCAGTCAGGGCAAGTTCTCCAGTCATCAAGATTTCATCTAGGGGAAAGCAAGGAAAGATTCACTGGTGTAAGAACATACAATTTTATTATAAACACACAAGGAAAGATTGCAAATTGCAGAGAACAGGTTTTTGGCAACTGATTCACACACATTCATGGGAGGCAGATAGACAGTTTCAGGTCAGGGCCAGTAGAGCAATCACATTGGCTACAGATCCCTGAAAAAGAAATGTGATCTAGCAAGATGCTACCTGGCAACTTCTTGTGTGTTGTACAGCTCCAGCTCACATTACGTTCATCACTGTTTAGTGTCCCATTCCTTTAATGTTTTGTGTCCGCCCGTCTATTTGTGTTTCACCTATTCCCTTGTGGTTATTGCAATTCACTTTCATATCCTGCTCTCAGAGTAGACTGGACTAATCCATTATATCTTCACAGCTGGTCAGCTGACCTCTTGTCCTCTGGGGTCTCCTGGATCCAACAATGTTTCTAAGTGTCTGGCGAACGTGTAACACCATTCCATCTGAAAAATACACAGGGAGTCATTTCAGTTCCCTGTTTCAAAGGTTATTCCTCAGGTAATTCAATTATCCTGACTCTTGGAATGTCATTACAGAGAGATTGGTGGATTATCATTTGAATTCCGTGCTACATGCTCACTCACAAGAACTGGAGCATTGCTGACACCACAGCCATTAAGTATTTCCTTTGTTAGACTGCAACCACCAGCCATTTTGGATGAGGGTCCTTTACCTCCTTTGTGACTCAACAGGTTTATGGGTATGTTGTGCTTCAAATTCTTATTTAGAGGCAGCTGCTGCACTGCTGTGTTCAGCAGATGGACCAGTATTGAACCTATATGTGCCCAAGTGCCACCTGACATGCACTTGAGTAAATTGCTCTTTAACTTGAATTAGGACTTTACATCAACAGTTCAGCAACATCTCAATAACAGAGAAGCACATTTTGCCACTCAAGAATGATTGAATAGTAGATTTGCAAATCATGAAGGTTTATCAGTAAATTACCATTGGTACAAACTCAAATTAATCAAATTACCCTTAAATCAATAATCAATCGTGTGGCGCCATGGACGTAACAATTACGTCCTGCTACCGGCCCTCGGGGGGAGCGCTAGCGCTCCCCCCGAGGGCCACCCCCCCACCCCCCCAGGCCAGGGCTGAAAAGGGAATCCCTTCCCCTTCAACCCCCGACCCCCCCACACCCACTGTGACGTCAGCGCGAGAGCCTCCCCCATCGCGCTGGAAGCTCAATGGAGGGGAGGAAAGGAGAGGCTTCAAAAGGAAGGAAATGTATTTGTATTTTGTATTTCCTTCCCTTTGAAGTCTCTCCCAGGGTTTCAAAAGCCGGATTGCTTGCAATCCGGCTTTTGAAACCCCACTAGACACCAGGGATTTTTTTTTTTGTGTGTGAAAGTGACATAAGGGAGCTACCCCTTGGGCAAGGGTCGCTCCCAGGGGGGGCATTTTTTTTTAAGGCCTTTTCTGCCCCCCCAGATTAGGCCGATCTGCCCCCAGGGGGGGCAGAAACCTCTAGACACCAGGGATATTTTTTTTGTTTTTTTTTGTTTTGTGTTTTAGGTGTGGGGAGCGACCCTTAGGCAAGGGTCGCTCGCATAGGGGGCAAATTATATTTAGGCCATTTCTGCCCCCCTTGGGGGCAGATTGGCCTATTTGTATGAGGCCAATCTTCCCCCAAGGGGGGTAGAAACCACTAGACACCAGGGAGTTTTTTTTTTTCTTTTTTTTCACGTAAGGGGAGCGACCCCTTAGGCAAGGGTCCTTCCCCTGGGGGGCAAATTTATTTTAGGCCATTTCTGCCCCCCATGGGGGCAGATCAGCCTATTGTAATTAGGCCGATCTGCCCCCAAGGGGGGCAGAAACCACTAGGCACGGGGGATTTTTTTTGTTGTTGTTTTACAGATGGGGAGCGTCGCCTTAGGCAAGGATCGCTCCCCTGGAGGGGCAAATTGTATTTAGACCATTTCTAGGTTATTAGGCTGATCTGCCTCCAGGGGGGGCAGAAACCTCTAGGCGCCAGGGCAATTTATTTTTTTGTGTTTTTTTTTTTTTTTTTTTTTTTTTTTAGAGATGGGGAGCGACCCATTAGGCAAGGGTCGCTCCCCTGGGGGGCAAATTGTATTTAGACCATTTCTGCCCCCCTTGGGGGCAGATTGGCCGATTTTAGGTCAATCTGCCTCCAAGGGGGCAGAAACCACTAGGCACCGGGGATTTTTTTTTTGGCGCCAATGTCACGCTGGGGGAGCGACCCCGTAGGCAAGGGTCGCTCCCGGGCAGGGGTTGGAGGGGGTGGGGGGCCAAATTTATTTTAGGCCATTTCTGCCCCCCCAGGGGCAGATCGGCCTATTGTTATTAGGCCGATCTGCCCCCAGGGGGGGCAGAAACCTCTAGGCGCCAGGGCAAATTTTATTTTGTGTTTTTTTGTTTGTTTTTTTAGAGATGGGGAGCGACCCATTAGTCAAGGGTCGCTCCCCTAGAGGGGCAAATTGTATTTAGACCATTTCTGCCCCCCTTGGGGGCAGATTGGCTGATTTTAGGTCAATCTGCCCCCAAGGGGGTAGAAACCACTAGGCACAGGGGATTTTTTTTTTGGCACCAATGTCACGCAGGGGGAGCGACCCCATAGGCAAGGGTCGCTCCCGGGGGGGGTTTGGGGGTGTGGGGGGTCAAATTTATTTTAGTCCATTTCTGCCCCCCCTGGGGGCAGATCGGCCTATTGTTATTAGGCCGATCTGCCCCCAGGGGGGGCAGAAACCTCTAGGTGCCAGGGCCAAATTTTTTTTCTTTTTTTTTTTCTTTTTTTTTTTTTTTAGAGATGGGGAGCGCCCCCTTAGACAAGGGTCGCTCCCCTGGAGGGGCAAATTGTATTTAGGCTATTTCTGCCCGCTTTGGGGGCAGATTGGCCGATTTTAGGTCAATCTGCCCCCAAGTGGGGCAGAAACCACTAGGCACCAGGGATCTTTTTTTGCGCCGTCACGCAAGGGGAGCGACCTTGTAGGCAAGGGTCGCTCCCCGAGTGGGGGGCAAATTTATTTTAGGCCATTTCTGCCCCCCCTGGGGGCAGATCGGCCTATTGTTATTAGGCCGATCTGCCCCCAGGGGGGCAGAAACCTCTAGGCGCCAGGGCAAATTTTTTTTGTATGCTTTTTTTTTGTTTTTTTAGAGATGGGGAGCGACCCATTAGGCAAGGGTCGCTCCCCTGGGGGGCAAATTGTATTTAGACCATTTCTGCCCCCCTTGGGGGCAGATTGGCCGATTTTGGGCACCAATGGCACGCAGGGGGAGCGACCCCGTAGGCAAGGGTCGCTCCCCTGGGGGGCAAATTGTATTTAGACCATTTCTGCCCCCCTTAGGGGCTGATTGGACGATTTTAGGTCAATCTGCCCCCAAGGGGGCAGAAACCACTTGGCACCGGGGATTTTTTTTTTTGGCGCCAATGTCACGCAGGGGGAGCGACCCCGTAGGCAAGGGTCGCTCCCGGGCAGGGGTTGGGGGGGTGTGGGGGGCAAATTTATTTTAGGCCATTTCTGCCCCCCCAGAGGCAGATCGGCCTATTATTATTAGGCCGATCTGCCCTCAAGGGGGGCAGAAACCTCTAGGCGCAAGGGCAAACTTTATTTTTGTGTTTTTTTTTTGTTTGTTTGTTTTTTTAGAGATGGGGAGCGACCCATTAGGCAAGGGTCGCTCCCCTGGGGGGCAAATTGTATTTAGACCATTTCTGCCCCCCTTGGGGGCAGATTGGCCGATTTTGGGTGCCAATGGCACGCAGGGGGAGCGACCCCGTAGGCAAGGGTCGCTCCCGGGGGAGGGTTGGGGGGGTGGGGGACAATTTTGTTTTAGGCCATTTCTGCCCCCCCTGGGGCCGGCTGAGCTAGAGGTGCTAAGCATACCCACACAAGTGAGGTATCATTTTTATCTGGAGACTTGGGGGAACGCTGGGTGGAAGGAAATTTGTGGCTCCTCTCAGATTCCAGAACTTTCTGTCACCGAAATGTGAGGAAAACGCGTCTTTTAGCCAAATTTTGAGGTTTGCAAAGGATTCTGGGAACCAGTACCTGATCAGAGCCCCACAAGTCACCCCATCTTGGATTCCCCTAGGTCTCTAGTTTTCAAAAATGCACAGGTTTGGTAGGTTTCCCTAGGTGCCGGCTGAGCTAGAGGCCAAAATCTACAGGTAGTCACTTTGCAAAAAACACCTCTTTTCTTTCAAAAAATGTGATGTGTCCACGTTGCGTTTTGGGGCATTTCCTGTCGCGGGCGCTAGGCCTACCCACACAAGTGAGGTATCATTTTTATCGGGAGACTTGGGGGAGCGCTGGGTGGAAGGAAATTTGTGGCTCCTCTCTGATTCCTGAACTTTCTGTCACCAAAATTTGAGGAAAATGTGTTTTTTTAGCCAAAGTTTGAGGTTTGCAAAGGATTCTGGGTAACAGAACCTGGTCAGAGCCCCACAAGTCACCCCATCTTGGATTCCCCTAGGTCTCTAGTTTAAAAAATGCACAGGTTTGGTAGGTTTCCCTAGGTGCCGGGTGAGCTAGAGGCCAAAATCTACAGGTAGTCACTTTGCAAAGAACACCTCTGTTTTCTTTAAAAAAATGTGATATGTCCACGTTGCGTTTTGGGGCATTTCCTGTCGCAGGTGCTAGGCCTACCCACACAAGTGAGGTATCATTTTTATCGGGAGACTTGGGGGAACGCTGGGTGGAAGGAAATTTGTGGCTCCTCTCAGATTCCAGAACTTTCTGTCACCGAAATGTGAGGAAAATGCGTCTTTTATCCAAATTTTGAGGTTTGCAAAGGATTCTGGGAAACAGAACCTGATCAGAGCCCCACAAGTCACCCCATCTTGGATTCCCCTAGGTCTCTAGTTTTCAAAAATGCACAGGTTTGGTAGGTTTCCCTAGGTGCCGGCTGAGCTAGAGGCCAAAATCTACAGGTAGTCACTTTGCAAAAAACACCTCTGTTTTCTTTAAAAAAATGTGATGTGTCCACGTTGCGTTTTGGGGCATTTCCTGTTGCGGGCGCTAGGCCTATCCACACAAGTGAGGTATCATTTTTATCAGGAGACTTGGGAGAACCCTGGGTGGAAGGAAATTTGTGGCTCCTCTCTGATTCCAGAACTTTCTGTCACCAAAATGTGAGGAAAACGTGTTTTTTTAGCCAAAGTTTGAGGTTTGCAAAGGATTCTGGGTAACAGAACCTGGTCAGAGCCCCACAAGTCACCCCATCTTGGATTCCCCTAGGTCTCTAGTTTTCAAAAATGCACAGGTTTGGTAGGTTTCCCTAGGTGCCGGCTGAGCTAGAGGCCAAAATCTACAGGTAGTCACTTTGCAAAAAACACCTCTTTTCTTTCAAAAAATGTGATGTGTCCACGTTGCGTTTTGGGGCATTTCCTGTCGCGGGCGCTAGGCCTACCCACACAAGTGAGGTATCATTTTTATCGGGAGACTTGGGGGAGCGCTGGGTGGAAGGAAATTTGTGGCTCCTCTCTGATTCCAGAACTTTCTGTCACCAAAATTTGAGGAAAATGTGTTTTTTTAGCCAAAGTTTGAGGTTTGCAAAGGATTCTGGGTAACAGAACCTGGTCAGAGCCCCACAAGTCACCCCATCTTGGATTCCCCTAGGTCTCTAGTTTAAAAAATGCACAGGTTTGGTAGGTTTCCCTAGGTGCCGGGTGAGCTAGAGGCCAAAATCTACAGGTAGTCACTTTGCAAAGAACACCTCTGTTTTCTTTAAAAAAATGTGATATGTCCACGTTGCGTTTTGGGGCATTTCCTGTCGCAGGTGCTAGGCCTACCCACACAAGTGAGGTATCATTTTTATCGGGAGACTTGGGGGAACGCTGGGTGGAAGGAAATTTGTGGCTCCTCTCAGATTCCAGAACTTTCTGTCACCGAAATGTGAGGAAAACGCGTCTTTTAGCCAAATTTTTAGGTTTGCAAAGGATTCTGGGAAACAGAACCTGATCAGAGCCCCACAAGTCACCCCATCTTGGATTCCCCTAGGTCTCTAGTTTTCAAAAATGCACAGGTTTGGTAGGTTTCCCTAGGTGCCGGCTGAGCTAGAGGCCAAAATCTACAGGTAGTCACTTTGCAAAAAACACCTCTGTTTTCTTTAAAAAAATGTGATGTGTCCACGTTGCGTTTTGGGGCATTTCCTGTTGCGGGCGCTAGGCCTACCCACACAAGTGAGGTATCATTTTTATCAGGAGACTTGGGAGAACGCTGGGTGGAAGGAAATTTGTGGCTCCTCTCTGATTCCAGAACTTTCTGTCACCAAAATGTGAGGAAAACGTGTTTTTTTAGCCAACGTTTGAGGTTTGCAAAGGATTCTGGGTAACAGAACCTGGTCAGAGCCCCACAAGTCATCCCATCTTGGATTCCCCTAGGTCTCTAGTTTAAAAAATGCACAGGTTTGGTAGGTTTCCCTAGGTGCCGGGTGAGCTAGAGTCCAAAATCTACAGGTAGTCACTTTGCAAAGAACACCTCTGTTTTCTTTAAAAAAATGTGATATGTCCACGTTGCGTTTTGGGGCATTTCCTGTCGCAGGCGCTAGGCCTACCCACACAAGTGAGGTATCATTTTTATCAGGAGACTTGGGAGAACGCTGGGTGGAAGGAAATTTGTGGCTCCTCTCTGATTCCAGAACATTCTGTCACCAAAATGTGAGGAAAACGTGTTTTTTTAGCCAAAGTTTGAGGTTTGCAAAGGATTCTGGGTAACAGAACCTGGTCAGAGCCCCACAAGTCACCCCATCTTGGATTCCCCTAGGTCTCTAGTTTAAAAAATGCACAGGTTTGGTAGGTTTCCCTAGGTGCCGGGTGAGCTAGAGGCCAAAATCTACAGGTAGTCACTTTGCAAAGAACACCTCTGTTTTCTTTAAAAAAATGTGATATGTCCACGTTGCGTTTTGGGGCATTTCCTGTCGCAGGTGCTAGGCCTACCCACACAAGTGAGGTATCATTTTTATCGGGAGACTTGGGGGAACGCTGGGTGGAAGGAAATTTGTGGCTCCTCTCAGATTCCAGAACTTTCTGTCACCGAAATGTGAGGAAAACGCGTCTTTTAGCCAAATTTTGAGGTTTGCAAAGGATTCTGGGAAACAGAACCTGATCAGAGCCCCACAAGTCACCCCATCTTGGATTCCCCTAGGTCTCTAGTTTTCAAAAATGCACAGGTTTGGTAGGTTTCCCTAGGTGCCGGCTGAGCTAGAGGCCAAAATCTACAGGTAGTCACTTTGCAAAAAACACCTCTGTTTTCTTTAAAAAAAATGTGATGTGTCCACGTTGCGTTTTGGGGCATTTCCTGTTGCGGGCGCTAGGCCTACCCACACAAGTGAGGTATCATTTTTATCAGGAGACTTGGGAGAACGCTGGGTGGAAGGAAATTTGTGGCTCCTCTCTGATTCCAGAACTTTCTGTCACCAAAATGTGAGGAAAACGTGTTTTTTTAGCCAAAGTTTGAGGTTTGCAAAGGATTCTGGGTAACAGAACCTGGTCAGAGCCCCACAAGTCACCCCATCTTGGATTCCCCTAGGTCTCTAGTTTAAAAAATGCACAGGTTTGGTAGGTTTCCCTAGGTGCCGGGTGAGCTAGAGTCCAAAATCTACAGGTAGTCACTTTGCAAAGAACACCTCTGTTTTCTTTAAAAAAATGTGATATGTCCACGTTGCGTTTTGGAGCATTTCCTGTCGCAGGCGCTAGGCCTACCCACACAAGTGAGGTATCATTTTTATCAGGAGACTTGGGAGAACGCTGGGTGGAAGGAAATTTGTGGCTCCTCTCTGATTCCAGAACATTCTGTCACCAAAATGTGAGGAAAACGTGTTTTTTTAGCCAAAGTTTTAAGGTTTGCAAAGGATTCTGGGTAACAGAACCTGGTCAGAGCCCCACAAGTCACCCCATCTTGGATTCCCCTAGGTCTCTAGTTTAAAAAATGCACAGGTTTGGTAGGTTTCCCTAGGTGCCGGGTGAGCTAGAGGCCAAAATCTACAGGTAGTCACTTTGCAAAGAACACCTCTGTTTTCTTTAAAAAAATGTGATATGTCCACGATGCGTTTTGGGGCATTTCCTGTCGCAGGTGCTAGGCCTACCCACACAAGTGAGGTATCATTTTTATCGGGAGACTTGGGGGAACGCTGGGTGGAAGGAAATTTGTGGCTCCTCTCAGATTCCAGAACTTTCTGTCACCGAAATGTGAGGAAAACGCGTCTTTTAGCCAAATTTTGAGGTTTGCAAAGGATTCTGGGAAACAGAACCTGATCAGAGCCCCACAAGTCACCCCATCTTGGATTCCCCTAGGTCTCTAGTTTTCAAAAATGCACAGGTTTGGTAGGTTTCCCTAGGTGCCGGCTGAGCTAGAGGCCAAAATCTACAGGTAGTCACTTTGCAAAAAACACCTCTGTTTTCTTTAAAAAAAATGTGATGTGTCCACGTTGCGTTTTGGGGCATTTCCTGTTGCGGGCGCTAGGCCTACCCACACAAGTGAGGTATCATTTTTATCAGGAGACTTGGGAGAACGCTGGGTGGAAGGAAATTTGTGGCTCCTCTCTGATTCCAGAACTTTCTGTCACCAAAATGTGAGGAAAACGTGTTTTTTTAGCCAAAGTTTGAGGTTTGCAAAGGATTCTGGGTAACAGAACCTGGTCAGAGCCCCACAAGTCACCCCATCTTGGATTCCCCTAGGTCTCTAGTTTAAAAAATGCACAGGTTTGGTAGGTTTCCCTAGGTGCCGGGTGAGCTAGAGTCCAAAATCTACAGGTAGTCACTTTGCAAAGAACACCTCTGTTTTCTTAAAAAAAATGTGATATGTCCACGTTGCGTTTTGGAGCATTTCCTGTCGCAGGCGCTAGGCCTACCCACACAAGTGAGGTATCATTTTTATCAGGAGACTTGGGAGAACGCTGGGTGGAAGGAAATTTCTGGCTCCTCTCTGATTCCAGAACATTCTGTCACCAAAATGTGAGGAAAACGTGTTTTTTTAGCCAAAGTTTGAGGTTTGCAAAGGATTCTGGGTAACAGAACCTGGTCAGAGCCCCACAAGTCACCCCATCTTGGATTCCCCTAGGTCTCTAGTTTAAAAAATGCACAGGTTTGGTAGGTTTCCCTAGGTGCCGGGTGAGCTAGAGGCCAAAATCTACAGGTAGTCACTTTGCAAAGAACACCTCTGTTTTCTTTAAAAAAATGTGATATGTCCACGTTGCGTTTTGGGGCATTTCCTGTCGCAGGCGCTAGGCCTACCCACACAAGTGAGGTATCATTTTTATCAGGAGACTTGGGGGAACGCTGGGTGGAAGGAAATTTGTGGCTCCTCTCTGATTCCAGAACTTTCTGTCACCAAAATGTGAGGAAAACGTGTTTTAGCGAAATTTTGAGGTTTGCAAAGGATTCTGGGTAACAGAACCTGGTCAGAGCCCCACAAGTCACCACATCTTGGATTCCCCTAGGTCTCTAGTTTTGAAAAATGCACAGGTTTGGTAGGTTTCCCTAGGTGCCGGCTGAGCTAGAGGCCAAAATCTACAGGTAGGCACTTTGCAAAAAACACCTCTTTTCTTTCAAAAAATGTGATGGGTCCACGTTGCGTTTTGGGGCATTTTCTGTCGCTGGCGCTAGGCCTACCCACACAAGTGAGGTATAATTTTTATCGGGAGACTTGGGGGAATGCTGGGTGGAAGGAAATTTGTGGCTCCTCTCTGATTCCAGAACTTTCTGTCACCAAAATTTGAGGAAAATGTGTTTTTTTAGCCAAAGTTTGAGGTTTGCAAAGGTTTCTGGGTAACAGAACCTGGTCAGAGCCCCACAAGTCGCCTCATCTTGGATTCCCCTAGGTCTCTAGTTTTCAAAAATGCACAGGTTTGGTAGGTTTCCCTAGGTGCCAGCTGAGCTAGAGGCCAAAATCTACAGGTAGGCACTTTGCAAAAAACACCTCTTTTCTTTCAAAAAATGTGATGGGTCCACGTTGCGTTCTGGGGCATTTCCTGTCGCTGGCGCTAGGCCTACCCACACAAGTGAGATATCATTTTTATCGGGAGACTTGGGGGAACGCTGGGTGGAAGGAAGTTTGTGGCTCCTCTCTGATTCCAGAACTTTCTGTCACCAAAATTTGAGGAAAATTTGTTTTTTTAGCCAAAGTTTGAGGTTTGCAAAGGATTCTGGGTAACAGAACCTGGTCAGAGCCCGACAAGTCGCCTCATCTTGGATTCCCCTAGGTCTCTAGTTTTCAAAAATGCACAGGTTTGGTAGGTTTCCCTAGGTGCCGGCTGAGCTAGAGGCCAAAATCTACAGGTAGTCACTTTGCAAAAAACACCTCTGTTTTCTTTAAAAAAATGTGATGTGTCCACATTGCGTTTAGGGGCATTTCCTGTTGTGGGCGCTAGGCCTACCCACACAAGTGAGGTATCATTTTTATCAGGAGACTTGGGGGAACGCTGGGTGGAAGGACATTTGTGGCTCCTCTCTGATTCCAGAACTTTCTGTCACCAAAATGTGAGGAAAACGTGTTTTTTTAGCCAAAGTTTGAGGTTTGCAAAGGATTCTGGATAACAGAACCTGGTCAGAGCCCAACAAGTCACCCCATCTTGGATTCCCCTAGGTCTCTAGTTTTCAAAAATGCACAGGTTTGGTAGGTTTCCCTAGGTGCCGGCTGAGCTAGAGGCCAAAATCTACAGGTAGTCACTTTGCAAAAAACACCTCTTTTCTTTCAAAAAATGTGATGGGTCCACATTGCGTTTTGGGGCATTTCCTGTCGCTGGCGCTAGGCCTACCCACACAAGTGAGGTATCATTTTTATCGGGAGACTTGGGGGAACGCTCGGTGGAAGGAAATTTGTGGCTCCTCTCTGATTCCAGAACTTTCTGTCACCAAAATTTGAGGAAAATGGTTTTTTTTAGCCAAAGTTTGAGGTTTGCAAAGGATTCTGGGTAACAGAACCTGGTCAGAGCCCCACAAGTCGCCTCATCTTGGATTCCCCTAGGTCTCTAGTTTAAGAAAATGCACAGGTTTGCTAGGTTTCCCTAGGTGCCGGCTGAGCTAGAGGCCAAAATCTACAGGTAGGCACCTTGCAAAAAACACCTCTTTTCTTTAAAAAAATGTGATATGTCCACGTTGCCTTTTGGGGCATTTCCTGTCGCAGGCGCTAGGCCTACCCACACAAGTGAGGTATCATTTTTATCAGGAGACTTGGGGGAACGCTGGGTGGAAGGACATTTGTGGCTCCTCTCTGATTCCAGAACTTTCTGTCACCAAAATGTGAGGAAAACGTGTTTTAGCGAAATTTTGAGGTTTGCAAAGGATTCTGGGTAACAGAACCTGGTCAGAGCTCCACAAGTCACCCCATCTTGGATTCCCCTAGGTCTTTAGTTTTAAAAAATGCACAGGCTTGGTAGGTTTCCCTAGGTGCCGGCTGAGCTAGAGGCCAAAATCTACAGGTAGGCACTTTGCAAAAAACACCTCTTTTCTTTCAAAAAATGTGATGGGTCCACGTTGCGTTTTGGGGCATTTCCTGTCGCTGGCGCTAGGCCTACCCACACAAGTGAGGTATCATTTTTATCGGGAGACTTGGGGGAACGCTGGGTGGAAGGAAATTTGTGGCTCTTCTCTGATTCCAGAACTTTCTGTCACCAAAATGTGAGGAAAATGTGTTTTTTTAGCCACATTTTGAGGTTTGCAAAGGATTCTGGGTAAAAGAACCTGGTCAGAGCCCCAAAAGTCGCCTCATCTTGGATTCCCCTAGGTCTCTAGTTTTCAAAAATCCACAGGTTTGGTAGGTTTCCCTAGGTGCCGGCTGAGCTAGAGGCCAAAATCTACAGGTAGGCACTTTGCAAAAAACACCTCTTTCCTTTCAAAAAATGTGATGGGTCCACGTTGCGTTTTGGGGCATTTCCTGTCGCTGGCGCTAGGCCTACCCACACAAGTGAGGTATCATTTTTATCGGGAGACTTGGGGGAACGCTGGGTGGAAGGAAATTTGTGGCTCTTCTCTGATTCCAGAACTTTCTGTCACCAAAATTTGAGGAAAATGTGTTTTTTTAGCCAAAGTTTGAGGTTTGCAAAGGATTCTGGGTAACAGAACCGGGTCGGAGCCCCACAAGTCACCCCATCTTGGATTCCCCTAGGTCTCTATTTTTAAAAAATGCACAGGTTTGGTAGGTTTCTCTAGGTGCCGGCTGAGCTAGAGGCCAAAATCTACAGGTAGGCACTTTGCAAAGAACACCTCTGTTTTCTTTAAAAAAATGTGATATGTCCACGTTGCGTTTTGGGGCATTTGCTGTCGCAGGCGCTAGGCCTACCCACACAAGTGAGGTATCATTTTTATCGGGAGACTTGGGGGAACGCTGGGTGGAAGGAAATTTGTGGCTCCTCTCTGATTCCAGAACTTTCTGTCACCAAAATTTGCGGAAAATGTGTTTTTTTAACCAAAGTTTGAGGTTTGCAAAGGATTCTGGGTAACAGAACCTGTTCAGAGCCCCACAAGTCGCCTCATCTTGGATTCCCCTAGGTCTCTAGTTTTCAAAAATGCACAGGTTTGGCAGGTTTCCCTAGGTGCCGGCTGAGCTAGAGGCCAAAATCTACAGGTAGTCACTTTGCAAAGAACACCTCTGTTTTCTTTAAAAAATTTTGATATGTCCACGTTGCGTTTTGGGGCATTTCCTGTCGCAGGCGCTAGGCCTACCCACACAAGTGAGGTATCATTTTTATCGGGAGACTTGGGGGAACGCTGGGTGGAAGGAAATTTGTGGCTCCTCTCTGATTCCAGAACTTTCTGTCACCAAATTTGAGGAAAATGTGTTTTTTTTAGCCAAAGTTTGAGGTTTTCAAAGGATTCTGGGTAAGAGAACCTGTTCAGAGCCCCACAAGTCGCCTCATCTTGGATTCCCCTAGGTCTCTAGTTTTAAAAAATGCACAGGTTTTGATAGGTTTCCCTAGGTGCCGGCTGAGCTAGAGGCCAAAATCTACAGGTAGGCACTTTGCAAAAAACACCTCTTTTCTTTCAAAAAATGTGATGGGTCCACGTTGCGTTTTGGGGCATTTCCTGTCGCTGGCGCTAGGCCTACCCACAAAAGTGAGGTATCATTTATATCAGGAGACTTGGGGGAACGCTGGGTGGAAGGAAATTTGTGGCTCCTCTCTGATTCCAGAACTTTCTGGCACCAAAATTTGAGGAAAATGTGTTTTTTAGCCAAAGTTTGAGGTTTGCAAAGGATTCTGGGTAACAGAACCTGGTCAGAGCCCCACAAGTCGCCTCATCTTGGATTCCCCAGGTCTCTAGTTTTCTAAAATGCACAGGTTTGGTAGGTTTCCCTAGGTGCCGGCTGAGCTAGAGGCCAAAATCTACAGGTAGTCACTTTGCAAAAAACACCTCTGTTTTCTTTCAAAAAATGTGATGTGTCCACGTTGCGTTTTGGGGCATTTCCTGTCACGGGCGCTAGGCCTACCCACACAAGTGAGGTATCATTTTTATCAGGAGACTTGGGAGAACGCTGGGTGGAAGGAAATTTGTGGCTCCTCTCTGATTCCAGAACTTTCTATCACCAAAATGTGAGGAAAACGTGTTTTTTTAGCCAAAGTTTGAGGTTTGCAAAGGATTCAGGGTAACAGAACCTGGTCAGACCCCACAAGTCACCCCATCTTGGATTCCCATAGGTCTCTAGTTTAAAAAAATGCACAGGTTTGGTAGGTTTCCCTAGGTGCCGGGTGAGCTAGAGGCCAAAATCTACAGGTAGTCACTTTGCAAAGAACACCTCTGTTTTCTTTAAAAAAATGTGATATGTCCACGTTGCGTTCTGGGGCATTTCCTGTCGCAGGCGCTAGGCCTACCCACACAAGTGAGGTATCATTTTTATCAGGAGACTTGGGGGAACGCTGGGTGGAAGGAAATTTGTGGCTCCTCTCTGATTCCAGAACTTTCTGTCACCAAAATGTGAGGAAAACGTGTTTTAGCGAAATTTTGAGGTTTGCAAAGGATTCTGGGTAACAGAACCTGTTCAGAGCCCCACAAGTCGCCTCATCTTGGATTCCCCTAGGTCTTTAGTTTTAAAAAATGCACAGGTTTGGTAGGTTTCCCTAGGTGCCGGCTGAGCTAGAGGCCAAAATCTACAGGTAGGCACTTTGCAAAAAACACCTCTTTTCTTTCAAAAAATGTGATGGGTCCACGTTGCGTTTTGGGGCATTTCCTGTCGCTGGCGCTAGGCCTACCCACACAAGTGAGGTATCATTTTTATCGGGAGACTTGGGGGAACGCTGGGTGGAAGGAAATTTGTGGCTCCTCTCTGATTCCAGAACTTTCTGTCACCAAAATTTGAGGAAAATGTGTTTTTTTAGCCAAAGTTTGAGGCTTGCAAAGGATTCTGGGTAACAGAACCTGGTCAGAGCCCCACAAGTCGCCTCATCTTGGATTCCCCTAGGTCTCTAGTTTTCAAAAATGCAATGGTTTGGTAGGTTTCCCTAGGTGCCGGCTGAGCTAGAGGCCAAAATCTACAGGTAGTCACTTTGCAAAAAACACCTCTGTTTTCTTTCAAAAAATGTGATGTGTCCACGTTGCGTTTTGGGGCTTTTCCTGTCGCGGGCGCTAGGCCTACCCACAAAAGTGAGGTATCATTTTTATCAGGAGACTTGGGGGAACGCTGGGTGGAAGGAAATTTGTGGCTCCTCTCTGATTCCAGAACTTTCTGTCACCAAAATGTGAGGAAAACGTGTTTTTTTAGCCAAAGTTTGAGGTTTGCAAAGGATTCTGGGTAACAGAACCTGGTCAGAGCCCCACAAGTCACCCCATCTTGGATTCCCCTAGGTCGCTAGTTTTAAAAAATGCACAGGTTTGGTAGGTTTCCCTAGGTGCCGGCTGAGCTAGAGGCCAAAATCTACAGGTAGGCACTTTGCAAAAAACACCTCTTTTCTTTCAAAAAATGTGATGGGTCCACGTTGCGTTTTGGGGCATTTCCTGTCGCTGGCGCTAGGCCTACCCACACTAGTGAGGTATCATTTTTATCGGGAGACTTGGGGGAGCGCTGGGTGGAAGGAAATTTGTGGCTCCTCTCTGATTCCAGAACTTTCTGTCACCAAAATTTGAGGAAAATGTGTTTTTTTAGCCAAAGTTTGAGGTTTGCAAAGGATTCTGGGTAACAGAACCTGGTCAGAGCCCCACAAGTCGTCTCATCTTGGATTCCCCTAGGTCTCTAGTTTTAAAAAATGCACAGGTTTGGTAGGTTTCCCTAGGTGCCGGCTGAGCTAGAGGCCAAAATCTACAGGTAGTCACTTTGCAAAAAACACCTCTGTTTTCTTTCAGAAAATGTGATGTGTCCACGTTGCGTTTTGGGGCATATCCTGTCGCGGGCGCTAGGCCTACCCACACAAGTGAGGTATCATTTTTATCAGGAGACTTGGGGGAACGCTGGGTGGAAGGAAATTTGTGGCTCCTCTCTGATTCCAGAACTTTCTGTCACCAAAATGTGAGGAAAACGTGTTTTTTTAGCCAAAGTTTGAGGTTTGCAAAGGATTCTGGGTAACAGAACCTGGTCAGAGCCCCACAAGTCACCCCATCTTGGATTCCCCTAGGTCTCTAGTTTTAAAAAATGCACAGGTTTGGTAGGTTTCCCTAGGTGCCGGGTGAGCTAGAGGCCAAAATCTACAGGTAGTCACTTTGCAAAGAACACCTCTGTTTTCTTTAAAAAAATGTGATATGTCCACGTTGCGTTTTGGGGCATTTCCTGTCGCAGGCGCTAGGCCTACCCACACAAGTGAGGTATCATTTTTATCAGGAGACTTGGGGGAACGCTGGGTGGAAGGAAATTTGTGGCTCCTCTCTGATTCCAGAACTTTCTGTCACCAAAATGTGAGGAAAACGTGTTTTAGCGAAATTTTGAGGTTTGCAAAGGATTCTGGGTAACAGAACCTGGTCGGAGCCCCACAAGTCGCCTCATCTTGGATTCCCCTAGGTCTCTAGTTTTAAAAAATGCACAGGTTTGGTAGGTTTCCCTAGGTGCCGGCTGAGCTAGAGGCGAAAATCTACAGGTAGTCACTTTGCAAAAAACACCTCTGTTTTCTTTCAAAAAATGTGATGTGTCCACGTTGCGTTTTGGGGCATTTCCTGTCGCGGGCGCTAGGCCTACCCACACAAGTGAGGTATCATTTTTATCAGGAGACTTGGGGGAACGCTCGATGGAAGGAAATTTGTGGCTCCTCTCTGATTCCAGAACTTTCTGTCACCAAAATGTGAGGAAAACGTGTTTTTTTAGCAAAAGTTTGAGGTTTGCAAAGGATTCTGGGTAACAGAACCTGGTCAGAGCCCCACAAGTCACCCCATCTTGGATTCCCCTAGGTCTCTATTTTTAAAAAATGCACAGGTTTGGTAGGTTTCTCTAGGTGCCGGCTGAGCTAGAGGCCAAAATCTACAGGTAGGCACTTTGCAAAGAACACCTCTGTTTTCTTTAAAAAAATGTGATATGTCCACGTTGCGTTTTGGGGCATTTCCTGTCGCAGGCGCTAGGCCTACCCACACAAGTGAGGTATCATTTTTATCGGGAGACTTGGGGGAACGCTGGGTGGAAGGAAATTTGTGGCTCCTCTCTGATTCCAGAACTTTCTATCACCAAAATGTGAGGAAAACGTGTTTTTTTAGCCAAAGTTTGAGGTTTGCAAAGGATTCTGGGTAACAGAACCTGGTCAGAGCCCCACAAGTCGCCTCATCTTGGATTCCCCTAGGTCTCTAGTTTTAAAAAATGCACAGGTTTGGTAGGTTTCCCTAGGTGCCGGCTGAGCTAGAGGCCAAAATCTACAGGTAGTCACTTTGCAAAAAACACCTCTGTTTTCTTTCAAAAAATGTGATGTGTCCACGTTGCGTTTTGGGGCATATCCTGTCGCGGGCGCTAGGCCTACCCACACAAGTGAGGTATCATTTTTATCAGGAGACTTGGGGGAACGCTGGGTGGAAGGAAATTTGTGGCTCCTCTCTGATTCCAGAACTTTCTGTCACCAAAATGTGAGGAAAACGTGTTTTTTTAGCCAAAGTTTGAGGTTTGCAAAGGATTCTGGGTAACAGAACCTGGTCAGAGCCCCACAAGTCACCCCATCTTGGATTCCCCTAGGTCTCTAGTTTTAAAAAATGCACAGGTTTGGTAGGTTTCCCTAGGTGCCGGGTGAGCTAGAGGCCAAAATCTACAGGTAGTCACTTTGCAAAGAACACCTCTGTTTTCTTTAAAAAAATGTGATATGTCCACGTTGCGTTTTGGGGCATTTCCTGTCGCAGGCGCTAGGCCTACCCACACAAGTGAGGTATCATTTTTATCAGGAGACTTGGGGGAACGCTGGGTGGAAGGAAATTTGTGGCTCCTCTCTGATTCCAGAACTTTCTGTCACCAAAATGTGAGGAAAACGTGTTTTAGCGAAATTTTGAGGTTTGCAAAGGATTCTGGGTAACAGAACCTGGTCGGAGCCCCACAAGTCGCCTCATCTTGGATTCCCCTAGGTCTCTAGCTTTAAAAAATGCACAGGTTTGGTAGGTTTCCCTAGGTGCCGGCTGAGCTAGAGGCCAAAATCTACAGGTAGTCACTTTGCAAAAAACACCTCTGTTTTCTTTCAAAAAATGTGATGTGTCCACGTTGCGTTTTGGGGCATTTCCTGTCGCGGGCGCTAGGCCTACCCACACAAGTGAGGTATCATTTTTATCAGGAGACTTGGGGGAACGCTCGGTGGAAGGAAATTCGTGGCTCCTCTCTGATTCCAGAACTTTCTGTCACCAAAATGTGAGGAAAACGTGTTTTTTTAGCAAAAGTTTGAGGTTTGCAAAGGATTCTGGGTAACAGAACCTGGTCAGAGCCCCACAAGTCACCCCATCTTGGATTCCCCTAGGTCTCTATTTTTAAAAAATGCACAGGTTTGGTAGGTTTCTCTAGGTGCCGGCTGAGCTAGAGGCCAAAATCTACAGGTAGGCACTTTGCAAAGAACACCTCTGTTTTCTTTAAAAAAATGTGATATGTCCACGTTGCGTTTTGGGGCATTTCCTGTCGCAGGCGCTAGGCCTACCCACACAAGTGAGGTATCATTTTTATCGGGAGACTTGGGGGAACGCTGGGTGGAAGGAAATTTGTGGCTCCTCTCTGATTCCAGAACTTTCTGTCACCAAAATGTGAGGAAAACTTGTTTTTTTAGCCAAAGTTTGAGGTTTGCAAAGGATTCAGGGTAACAGAACCTGGTCAGAGCCCCACAAGTCACCCCATCTTGGATTCCCCTAGGTCTCTAGTTTAAAAAAATGCACAGGTTTGGTAGGTTTCCCTAGGTGCCGGGTGAGCTAGAGGCCAAAATCTACAGGTAGTCACTTTGCAAAGAACACCTCTGTTTTCGTTAAAAAAATGTGATATGTCCACGTTGCGTTTTGGGGCATTTCCTGTCGCAGGCGCTAGGCCTACCCACACAAGTGAGGTATCATTTTTATCAGGAGACTTGGGGAAACGCTGGGTGGAAGGAAATTTGTGGCTCCTCTCTGATTCCAGAACTTTCTGTCACCAAAATGTGAGGAAAACGTGTTTTAGCGAAATTTTGAGGTTTGCAAAGGATTCTGGGTAACAGAACCTGTTCAGAGCCCCACAAGTCGCCTCATCTTGGATTCCCCTAGGTCTTTAGTTTTAAAAAATGCACAGGTTTGGTAGGTTTCCCTAGGTGCCGGCTGAGCTAGAGGCCAAAATCTACAGGTAGGCACTTTGCAAAAAACACCTCTTTTCTTTCAAAAAATGTGATGGGTCCACGTTGCGTTTTGGGGCATTTCCTGTCGCTGGCGCTAGGCCTACCCACACAAGTGAGGTATCATTTTTATCGGGGAGACTTGGGGGAACGCTGGGTGGAAGGAAATTTGTGGCTCCTCTCTGATTCCAGAACTTTCTGGCACCAAAATTTGAGGAAAATGTGTTTTTTAGCCAAAGTTTGAGGTTTGCAAAGGATTCTGGGTAACAGAACCTGGTCAGAGCCCCACAAGTCGCCTCATCTTGGATTCCCCAGGTCTCTAGTTTTCTAAAATGCACAGGTTTGGTAGGTTTCCCTAGGTGCCGGCTGAGCTAGAGGCCAAAATCTACAGGTAGTCACTTTGCAAAAAACACCTCTGTTTTCTTTCAAAAAATGTGATGTGTCCACGTTGCGTTTTGGGGCATTTCCTGTCACGGGCGCTAGGCCTACCCACACAAGTGAGGTATCATTTTTATCAGGAGACTTGGGAGAACGCTGGGTGGAAGGAAATTTGTGGCTCCTCTCTGATTCCAGAACTTTCTATCACCAAAATGTGAGGAAAACGTGTTTTTTTAGCCAAAGTTTGAGGTTTGCAAAGGATTCAGGGTAACAGAACCTGGTCAGAGCCCCACAAGTCACCCCATCTTGGATTCCCCTAGGTCTCTAGTTTAAAAAAATGCACAGGTTTGGTAGGTTTCCCTAGGTGCCGGGTGAGCTAGAGGCCAAAATCTACAGGTAGTCACTTTGCAAAGAACACCTCTGTTTTCGTTAAAAAAATGTGATATGTCCACGTTGCGTTTTGGGGCATTTCCTGTCGCAGGCGCTAGGCCTACCCACACAAGTGAGGTATCATTTTTATCAGGAGACTTGGGGAAACGCTGGGTGGAAGGAAATTTGTGGCTCCTCTCTGATTCCAGAACTTTCTGTCAACAAAATGTGAGGAAAACGTGTTTTAGCGAAATTTTGAGGTTTGCAAAGGATTCTGGGTAACAGAACCTGTTCAGAGCCCCACAAGTCGCCTCATCTTGGATTCCCCTAGGTCTTTAGTTTTAAAAAATGCACAGGTTTGGTAGGTTTCCCTAGGTGCCGGCTGAGCTAGAGGCCAAAATCTACAGGTAGGCACTTTGCAAAAAACACCTCTTTTCTTTCAAAAAATGTGATGGGTCCACGTTGCGTTTTGGGGCATTTCCTGTCGCTGGCGCTAGGCCTACCCACACAAGTGAGGTATCATTTTTATCGGGAGACGTGGGGGAACGCTGGGTGGAAGGAAATTTGTGGCTCCTCTCTGATTCCAGAACTTTCTGTCACCAAAATTTGAGGAAAATGTGTTTTTTTAGCCAAAGTTTGAGGCTTGCAAAGGATTCTGGGTAACAGAACCTGGTCAGAGCCCCACAAGTCGCCTCATCTTGGATTCCCCTAGGTCTCTAGTTTTCAAAAATGCAATGGTTTGGTAGGTTTCCCTAGGTGCCGGCTGAGCTAGAGGCCAAAATCTACAGGTAGTCACTTTGCAAAAAACACCTCTGTTTTCTTTCAAAAAATGTGATGTGTCCACGTTGCGTTTTGGGGCTTTTCCTGTCGGGGGCGCTAGGCCTACCCACAAAAGTGAGGTATCATTTTTATCAGGAGACTTGGGGGAACGCTGGGTGGAAGGAAATTTGTGGCTCCTCTCTGATTCCAGAACTTTCTGTCACCAAAATGTGAGGAAAATGTGTTTTTTTAGCCAAAGTTTGAGGTTTGCAAAGGATTCTGGGTAACAGAACCTGGTCAGAGCCCCACAAGTCACCCCATCTTGGATTCCCCTAGGTCTCTAGTTTGAAAAAATGCACAGGTTTGGTAGGTTTCCCTAGGTGCCGGCTGAGCTAGAGGCCAAAATCTACAGGTAGGCACTTTGCAAAAAACACCTCTTTTCTTTCAAAAAATGTGATGGGTCCACGTTGCGTTTTGGGGCATTTCCTGTCGCTGGCGCTAGGCCTACCCACACAAGTGAGGTATCATTTTTATCGGGAGACTTGGGGGAGCGCTGGGTGGAAGGAAATTTGTGGCTCCTCTCTGATTCCAGAACTTTCTGTCACCAAAATTTGAGGAAAATGTGTTTTTTTAGCCAAAGTTTGAGGTTTGCAAAGGATTCTGGGTAACAGAACCTGGTCAGAGCCCCTCAAGTCGCCTCATCTTGGATTCCCCTAGGTCTCTAGTTTTCAAAAATGCACAGGTTTGGTAGGTTTCCCTAGGTGCCGGCTGAGCTAGAGGCCAAAATCTACAGGTAGTCACTTTGCAAAAAACACCTCTGTTTTCTTAAAAAAAATGTGATGTGTCCACGTTGCGTTTTGGGGCATTTGCTGTTGCGGGCGCTAGGCCTACCCACACAAGTGAGGTACCATTTTTATCAGGAGACTTGGGAGAACGCTGGGTGGAAGGAAATTTGTGGCTCCTCTCTGATTCCAGAACTTTCTATCACCAAAATGTGAGGAAAACGTGTTTTTTTAGCCAAAGTTTGAGGTTTGCAAAGGATTCTGGGTAACAGAACCTGGTCAGAGCCCCACAAGTCGCCTCATCTTGGATTCCCCTAGGTCTCTAGTTTTAAAAAATGCACAGGTTTGGTAGGTTTCCCTAGGTGCCGGCTGAGCTAGAGGCCAAAATCTACAGGTAGTCACTTTGCAAAAAACACCTCTGTTTTCTTTCAAAAAATGTGATGTGTCCACGTTGCGTTTTGGGGCATATCCTGTCGCGGGCGCTAGGCCTACCCACACAAGTGAGGTATCATTTTTATCAGGAGACTTGGGGGAACGCTGGGTGGAAGGAAATTTGTGGCTCCTCTCTGATTCCAGAACTTTCTGTCACCAAAATGTGAGGAAAACGTGTTTTTTTAGCCAAAGTTTGAGGTTTGCAAAGGATTCTGGGTAACAGAATCTGGTCAGAGCCCCACAAGTCACCCCATCTTGGATTCCCCTAGGTCTCTAGTTTAAAAAAATGCACAGGTTTGGTAGGTTTCCCTAGGTGCCGGGTGAGCTAGAGGCCAAAATCTACAGGTAGTCACTTTGCAAAGAACACCTCTGTTTTCTTTAAAAAAATGTGATATGTCCACATTGCGTTTTGGGGCATATCCTGTCGCGGGCGCTAGGCCTACCCACACAAGTGAGGTATCATTTTTATCAGGAGACTTGGGGGAACGCTGGGTGGAAGGAAATTTGTGGCTCCTCTCTGATTCCAGAACTTTCTGTCACCAAAATGTGAGGAAAACGTGTTTTTTTAGCCAAAGTTTGAGGTTTGCAAAGGATTCTGGGTAACAGAACCTGGTCAGAGCCCCACAAGTCACCCCATCTTGGATTCCCCTAGGTCTCTAGTTTTAAAAAATGCACAGGTTTGGTAGGTTTCCCTAGGTGCCGGCTGAGCTAGAGGCCAAAATCTACAGGTAGGCACTTTGCAAAAAACACCTCTTTTCTTTCAAAAAATGTGATGGGTCCACGTTGCGTTTTGGGGCATTTCCTGTCGCTGGCGCTAGGCCTACCCACACAAGTGAGGTATCATTTTTATCGGGAGACTTGGGGGAGCGCTGGGTGGAAGGAAATTTGTGGCTCCTCTCTGATTCCAGAACTTTCTGTCACCAAAATTTGAGGAAAATGTGTTTTTTTAGCCAAAGTTTGAGGTTTGCAAAGGATTCTGGGTAACAGAACCTGGTCAGACCCCCACAAGTCGCCTCATCTTGGATTCCCCTAGGTCTCTAGTTTTAAAAAATGCACAGGTTTGGTAGGTTTCCCTAGGTGCCGGCTGAGCTAGAGGCCAAAATCTACAGGTAGTCACTTTGCAAAAAACACCTCTGTTTTCTTTAAAAAAATGTGATGTGTCCACGTTGCGTTTTGGGGCATTTCCTGTCGCGGGCGCTAGGCCTACCCACACAAGTGAGGTATCATTTTTATCAGGAGACTTGGGGGAACGCTGGGTGGAAGGAAATTTGTGGCTCCTCTCTGATTCCAGAACTTTCTGTCACCAAAATGTGAGGAAAACGTGTTTTTTTAGCAAAAGTTTGAGGTTTGCAAAGGATTCTGGGTAACAGAACCTGGTCAGAGCCCCACAAGTCACCCCATCTTGGATTCCCCTAGGTCTCTAGTTTAAAAAATGCACAGGTTTGGTAGGTTTCCCTAGGTGCCGGGTGAGCTAGAGTCCAAAATCTACAGGTAGTCACTTTGCAAAGAACACCTCTGTTTTCTTTAAAAAAATGTGATATGTCCACGTTGCGTTTTGGGGCATTTCCTGTCGCAGGTGCTAGGCCTACCCACACAAGTGAGGTATCATTTTTATCGGGAGACTTGGGGGAACGCTGGGTGGAAGGAAATTTGTGGCTCCTCTCAGATTCCAGAACTTTCTGTCACCAAAATGTGAGGAAAACGTGTTTTTTTAGCCAAAGTTTGAGGTTGGCAAAGGATTCTGGGTAACAGAACCTGGTCAGAGCCCCACAAGTCACCCCATCTTGGATTCCCCTAGGTCTCTAGTTTAAAAAATGCACAGGTTTGGTAGGTTTCCCTAGGTGCCGGGTGAGCTAGAGGCCAAAATCTACAGGTAGTCACTTTGCAAAGAACACCTCTGTTTTCTTTAAAAAAATGTGATATGTCCACGTTGCGTTTTGGGGCATTTCCTGTCGCAGGCGCTAGGCCTACCCACACAAGTGAGGTATCATTTTTATCAGGAGACTTGGGAGAACGCTGGGTGGAAGGAAATGTGTGGCTCCTCTCTGATTCCAGAACATTCTGTCACCAAAATGTGAGGAAAACGTGTTTTTTTAGCCAAAGTTTGAGGTTTGCAAAGGATTCTGGGTAACAGAACCTGGTCAGAGCCCCACAAGTCACCCCATCTTGGATTCCCCTAGGTCTCTAGTTTAAAAAATGCACAGGTTTGGTAGGTTTCCCTAGGTGCCGGCTGAGCTAGAGGCCAAAATCTACAGGTAGTCACTTTGCAAAGAACACCTCTGTTTTCTTTAAAAAAATGTGATATGTCCACGTTGCGTTTTGGGGCATTTCCTGTCGCAGGCGCTAGGCCTACCCACACAAGTGAGGTATCATTTTTATCAGGAGACTTGGGGGAACGCTGGGTGGAAGGAAATTTGTGGCTCCTCTCTGATTCCAGAACTTTCTGTCACCAAAATGTGAGGAAAACGTGTTTTAGCGAAATTTTGAGGTTTGCAAAGGATTCTGGGTAACAGAACCTGGTCAGAGCCCCACAAGTCACCACATCTTGGATTCCCCTAGGTCTGTAGTTTAAAAAAATGCACAGGTTTGGTAGGTTTCCCTAGGTGCCGGCTGAGCTAGAGGCCAAAATCTACAGGTAGGCACTTTGCAAAAAACACCTCTTTTCTTTCAAAAAATGTGATGGGTCCACGTTGCGTTTTGGGGCATTTTCTGTCGCTGGCGCTAGGCCTACCCACACAAGTGAGGTATAATTTTTATCGGGAGACTTGGGGGAATGCTGGGTGGAAGGAAATTTGTGGCTCCTCTCTGATTCCAGAACTTTCTGTCACCAAAATTTGAGGAAAATGTGTTTTTTTAGCCAAAGTTTGAGGTTTGCAAAGGTTTCTGGGTAACAGAACCTGGTCAGAGCCCCACAAGTCGCCTCATCTTGGATTCCCCTAGGTCTCTAGTTTTCAAAAATGCACAGGTTTGGTAGGTTTCCCTAGGTGC
The DNA here is from genome assembly GCF_031143425.1 of Pleurodeles waltl. Lineage (NCBI taxonomy): Eukaryota > Metazoa > Chordata > Amphibia > Caudata > Salamandridae > Pleurodeles > Pleurodeles waltl. The sequence continues at coordinate 401,700,883 of NC_090442.1, read as the reverse complement.
CGGCTGAGCTAGAGGCCAAAATCTACAGGCAGGCACTTTGCAAAAAACACCTCTTTTCTTTCAAAAAATGTGATGGGTCCACGTTGCGTTCTGGGGCATTTCCTGTCGCTGGCGCTAGGCCTACCCACACAAGTGAGATATCATTTTTATCGGGAGACTTGGGGGAACGCTGGGTGGAAGGAAATTTGTGGCTCCTCTCTGATTCCAGAACTTTCTGTCACCAAAATTTGAGGAAAATTTGTTTTTTTAGCCAAAGTTTGAGGTTTGCAAAGGATTCTGGGTAACAGAACCTGGTCAGAGCCCCACAAGTCGCCTCATCTTGGATTCCCCTAGGTCTCTAGTTTTCAAAAATGCACAGGTTTGGTAGGTTTCCCTAGGTGCCGGCTGAGCTAGAGGCCAAAATCTACAGGTAGTCACTTTGCAAAAAACACCTCTGTTTTCTTAAAAAAAATGTGATGTGTCCACCTTGCGTTTAGGGGCATTTCCTGTTGTGGGCGCTAGGCCTACCCACACAAGTGAGGTATCATTTTTATCAGGAGACTTGGGGGAACGCTGGGTGGAAGGACATTTGTGGCTCCTCTCTGATTCCAGAACTTTCTGTCACCAAAATGTGAGGAAAACGTGTTTTTTTAGCCAAAGTTTGAGGTTTGCAAAGGATTCTGGATAACAGAACCTGGTCAGAGCCCAACAAGTCACCCCATCTTGGATTCCCCTAGGTCTCTAGTTTTCAAAAATGCACAGGTTTGGTAGGTTTCCCTAGGTGCCGGCTGAGCTAGAGGCCAAAATCTACAGGTAGTCACTTTGCAAAAAACACCTCTTTTCTTTCAAAAAATGTGATGGGTCCACGTTGCGTTTTGGGGCATTTCCTGTCGCTGGCGCTAGGCCTACCCACACAAGTGAGGTATCATTTTTATCGGGAGACTTGGGGGAACGCTGGGTGGAAGGAAATTTGTGGCTCCTCTCTGATTCCAGAACTTTCTGTCACCAAAATTTGAGGAAAATGTTTTTTTTTAGCCAAAGTTTGAGGTTTGCAAAGGATTCTGGGTAACAGAACCTGGTCAGAGCCCCACAAGTCGCCTCATCTTGGATTCCCCTAGGTCTCTAGTTTAAGAAAATGCACAGGTTTGCTAGGTTTCCCTAGGTGCCGGCTGAGCTAGAGGCCAAAATCTACAGGTAGGCACCTTGCAAAAAACACCTCTTTTCTTTAAAAAAATGTGATATGTCCACGTTGCCTTTTGGGGCATTTCCTGTCGCAGGCGCTAGGCCTACCCACACAAGTGAGGTATCATTTTTATCAGGAGACTTAGGGGAACGCTGGGTGGAAGGAAATTTGTGGCTCCTCTCTGATTCCAGAACTTTCTGTCACCAAAATGTGAGGAAAACGTGTTTTAGCGAAATTTTGAGGTTTGCAAAGGATTCTGGGTAACAGAACCTGGTCAGAGCCCCACAAGTCACCCCATCTTGGATTCCCCTAGGTCTTTAGTTTTAAAAAATGCACAGGCTTGGTAGGTTTCCCTAGGTGCCGGCTGAGCTAGAGGCCAAAATCTACAGGTAGGCACTTTGCAAAAAACACCTCTTTTCTTTCAAAAAATGTGATGGGTCCACGTTGCGTTTTGGGGCATTTCCTGTCGCTGGCGCTAGGCCTACCCACACAAGTGAGGTATCATTTTTATCGGGAGACTTGGGGGAACGCTGGGTGGAAGGAAATTTGTGGCTCTTCTCTGATTCCAGAACTTTCTGTCACCAAAATGTGAGGAAAATGTGTTTTTTTAGCCACATTATGAGGTTTGCAAAGGATTCTGGGTAAAAGAACCTGGTCAGAGCCCCAAAAGTCGCCTCATCTTGGATTCCCCTAGGTCTCTAGTTTTCAAAAATCCACAGGTTTGGTAGGTTTCCCTAGGTGCCGGCTGAGCTAGAGGCCAAAATCTACAGGTAGGCACTTTGCAAAAAACACCTCTTTCCTTTCAAAAAATGTGATGGGTCCACGTTGCGTTTTGGGGCATTTCCTGTCGCTGGCGCTAGGCCTACCCACACAAGTGAGGTATCATTTTTATCGGGAGACTTGGGGGAACGCTGGGTGGAAGGAAATTTGTGGCTCTTCTCTGATTCCAGAACTTTCTGTCACCAAAATTTGAGGAAAATGTGTTTTTTTTAGCCAAAGTTTGAGGTTTGCAAAGGATTCTGGGTAACAGAACCGGGTCAGAGCCCCACAAGTCACCCCATCTTGGATTCCCCTAGGTCTCTATTTTTAAAAAATGCACAGGTTTGGTAGGTTTCTCTAGGTGCCGGCTGAGCTAGAGGCCAAAATCTACAGGTAGGCACTTTGCAAAGAACACCTCTGTTTTCTTTAAAAAAATTTGATATGTCCACGTTGCGTTTTGGGGCATTTCCTGTCGCAGGCGCTAGGCCTACCCACACAAGTGAGGTATCATTTTTATCGGGAGACTTGGGGGAACGCTGGGTGGAAGGAAATTTGTGGCTCCTCTCTGATTCCAGAACTTTCTGTCACCAAAATTTGAGGAAAATGTGTTTTTTTAACCAAAGTTTGAGGTTTGCAAAGGATTCTGGGTAACAGAACCTGTTCAGAGCCCCACAAGTCGCCTCATCTTGGATTCCCCTAGGTCTCTAGTTTTAAAAAATGCACAGGTTTGATAGGTTTCCCTAGGTGCCGGCTGAGCTAGAGGCCAAAATCTACAGGTAGGCACTTTGCAAAAAACACCTCTTTTCTTTCAAAAAATGTGATGGGTCCACGTTGCGTTTTGGGGCATTTCCTGTCGCTGGCGCTAGGCCTACCCACAAAAGTGAGGTATCATTTATATCAGGAGACTTGGGGGAACGCTGGGTGGAAGGAAATTTGTGGCTCCTCTCTGATTCCAGAACTTTCTGGCACCAAAATTTGCGGAAAATGTGTTTTTTTAGCCAAAGTTTGAGGTTTGCAAAGGATTCTGGGTAACAGAACCTGGTCAGAGCCCCACAAGTCGCCTCATCTTGGATTCCCCAGGTCTCTAGTTTTCAAAAATGCACAGGTTTGGTAGGTTTCCCTAGGTGCCGGCTGAGCTAGAGGCCAAAATCTACAGGTAGTCACTTTGCAAAAAACACCTCTGTTTTCTTTCAAAAAATGTGATGTGTCCACGTTGCGTTTTGGGGCATTTCCTGTCACAGGCGCTAGGCCTACCCACACAAGTGAGGTATCATTTTTATCAGGAGACTTGGGAGAACGCTGGGTGGAAGGAAATTTGTGGCTCCTCTCTGATTCCAGAACTTTCTATCACCAAAATGTGAGGAAAACGTGTTTTTTTAGCCAAAGTTTGAGGTTTGCAAAGGATTCAGGGTAACAGAACCTGGTCAGAGCCCCACAAGTCACCCCATCTTGGATTCCCCTAGGTCTCTAGTTTAAAAAAATGCACAGGTTTGGTAGGTTTCCCTAGGTGCCGGGTGAGCTAGAGGCCAAAATCTACAGGTAGTCACTTTGCAAAGAACACCTCTGTTTTCTTTAAAAAAATGTGATATGCCACGTTGCGTTTTGGGGCATTTCCTGTCGCAGGCGCTAGGCCTACCCACACAAGTGAGGTATCATTTTTATCAGGAGACTTGGGGGAACGCTGGGTGGAAGGAAATTTGTGGCTCCTCTCTGATTCCAGAACTTTCTGTCACCAAAATGTGAGGAAAACGTGTTTTAGCGAAATTTTGAGGTTTGCAAAGGATTCTGGGTAACAGAACCTGTTCAGAGCCCCACAAGTCGCCTCATCTTGGATTCCCCTAGGTCTTTAGTTTTAAAAAATGCACAGGTTTGGTAGGTTTCCCTAGGTGCCGGCTGAGCTAGAGGCCAAAATCTACAGGTAGGCACTTTGCAAAAAACACCTCTTTTCTTTAAAAAAATGTGATGGGTCCACGTTGCGTTTTGGGGCATTTCCTGTCGCTGGCGCTAGGCCTACCCACACAAGTGAGGTATCATTTTTATCGGGAGACTTGGGGGAACGCTGGGTGGAAGGAAATTTGTGGCTCCTCTCTGATTCCAGAACTTTCTGTCACCAAAATGTGAGGAAAACGTGTTTTTTTAGCAAAAGTTTGAGGTTTGCAAAGGATTCTGGGTAACAGAACCTGGTCAGAGCCCCACAAGTCACCCCATCTTGGATTCCCCTAGGTCTCTATTTTTAAAAAATGCACAGGTTTGGTAGGTTTCTCTAGGTGCCGGCTGAGCTAGAGGCCAAAATCTACAGGTAGGCACTTTGCAAAGAACACCTCTGTTTTCTTAAAAAAAATGTGATATGTCCACGTTGCGTTTTGGGGCATTTCCTGTCGCAGGCGCTAGGCCTACCCACACAAGTGAGGTATCATTTTTATCGGGAGACTTGGGGGAACGCTGGGTGGAAGGAAATTTTGTGGCTCCTCTCTGATTCCAGAACTTTCTATCACCAAAATGTGAGGAAAACGTGTTTTTTTAGCCAAAGTTTGAGGTTTGCAAAGGATTCTGGGTAACAGAACCTGGTCAGAGCCCCACAAGTCGCCTCATCTTGGATTCCCCTAGGTCTCTAGTTTTAAAAAATGCACAGGTTTGGTAGGTTTCCCTAGGTGCCGGCTGAGCTAGAGGCCAAAATCTACAGGTAGTCACTTTGCAAAAAACACCTCTGTTTTCTTTCAAAAAATGTGATGTGTCCACGTTGCGTTTTGGGGCATATCCTGTCGCGGGCGCTAGGCCTACCCACACAAGTGAGGTATCATTTTTATCAGGAGACTTGGGGGAACGCTGGGTGGAAGGAAATTTGTGGCTCCTCTCTGATTCCAGAACTTTCTGTCACCAAAATGTGAGGAAAACGTGTTTTTTTTAGCCAAAGTTTGAGGTTTGCAAAGGATTCTGGGTAACAGAACCTGGTCAGAGCCCCACAAGTCACCCCATCTTGGATTCCCCTAGGTCTCTAGTTTTAAAAAATGCACAGGTTTGGTAGGTTTCCCTAGGTGCCGGGTGAGCTAGAGGCCAAAATCTACAGGTAGTCACTTTGCAAAGAACACCTCTGTTTTCTTTAAAAAAATGTGATATGTCCACGTTGCGTTTTGGGGCATTTCCTGTCGCAGGCGCTAGGCCTACCCACACAAGTGAGGTATCATTTTATCAGGAGACTTGGGGGAACGCTGGGTGGAAGGAAATTTGTGGCTCCTCTCTGATTCCAGAACTTTCTGTCACCAAAATGTGAGAAAAACGTGTTTTTAGCGAAATTTTGAGGTTTGCAAAGGATTCTGGGTAACAGAACCTGGTCGGAGCCCCACAAGTCGCCTCATCTTGGATTCCCCTAGGTCTCTAGCTTTAAAAAATGCACAGGTTTGGTAGGTTTCCCTAGGTGCCGGCTGAGCTAGAGGCCAAAATCTACAGGTAGTCACTTTGCAAAAAACACCTCTGTTTTCTTTCAAAAAATGTGATGTGTCCACGTTGCGTTTTTGGGGCATTTCCTGTCGCGGGCGCTA